>NW_009260839.1:2615623-2625403 GCF_000687185.1 Egretta garzetta | reverse complement strand
CAGGAAAAGCAACTGAGAAGAAAATCCAGCTGGTTTTGTTGGGGGAGTTTTTTTTGTTTTTACCTCTAAAGCAATGAGACTGTTTAATTAAATACTTCAACAAAAGGATGCTGCGTTTTGACAAAATGTGCTGGTTGTTGAGAAGTGGTTACAACTTACATTTTACTGACTGTACAATTTATGGTTAAAGGTGATTTCTTTTCAGTTATATTAAAAATTCATGCACATGTACACTGTACAAAAAAAAATTATAGACAAGAGTAAATTAATTGTTTATCCATGACCCATTACTAGTGAAGATAACTGGATAATTATACAACTATAGAAATTTTAATAACTATTTTTCCTGATAAACTTCTGCTATCTTGGGTGATTTTATATGCCTTATAGCTAATACTTGCTCAATATGAAATTTTAATGACATGTCTGTTTACATACTATAATTTGCTGGAAAATGTGCATTTTCTCTTAGGTTTTGGGAGTATTTGTTTTTTCCTGAAAGAATGAGAAAGAAAAGACAGAAAATCTTTTACCATTTTTGTATCTGTGTTCAGTGTCAAACTCATGTGTTATTAAACTTGGTATTTGCCAGGTCTTTCTTAAGTGCCTTGTAGTTCAGGTGTCTCTTTGCTCTCCTGGCCCTTGAATCTGCAGTCGTAATGTTTTGGTGGGTTTCTATTCATGCTTCCATGCAGGCTTGCAGTACTACAAGAATTTTTTTTTCCTCATAATTTATTTTATGTCCTGAGAAAAGCCAGTACCTTAGAAGCACAAATAGGGAAATACAGTAAGGGAAGGGAAGAAATTAATTCATGTTTTCAAAAAATCCACTTCCTTATCCATAACTACTGTATCTATACTATCACTTATCTTCCACACAAATCTTGCCATAAGTTTGAGGAAAGAAAATGAAATTCTGGGGTGGCTGGCAGGCAAGACTGCTTTAACTGGATGGGAATGCATTAACGTTTGATCAGAAGAGCCTGCTGACTGATGATACGTACAGCTGTCCTCCACAATATCTCTAGGCCAAACTGACATTCAAAGCACCTGCCCAAGTACTTCATGGGTTATTTTTCATCATCCTTACGTTCCTTTTTGCGCTCCCTCCACCCTCCCCCTCTGCCCTGTCCTGGCACCCTGCAGCCTGTGCTCAGACCCTGTCTACGCCCAGTTAGCTAATGCTGTGGACTGGGCTGTCTCCCAGCTTGGCAGCAGGCTATCACTTAGAAAGCCGATTTTGCAGCTGTCTTGTCTCCGTACCCCACCTCCTTTCTGCTCTGGCCCCATGATGTTTAAAAGGCAACTAAAAATAATATAGTTGGGCTCTGGATGTTATTGACACAACCAGTTCTCAGCTTCCTTGGATTAATGATGTATGTGTCTGCCTTGACTACAGTGCCAAATCTAGCTATTTTCTTGCAAGTTGCATAGTACCTCCTTAAGGCCCCAGTTGTGTAATTATGTGAGAAAGCCAGCAGCAGTTGAAAAGAAGGTTTCTAGGCTACATGTTTGTGGCGAAAGGTTTGAAAACACAAGGAGCCTTACATCCTAAGTCTCCAAAAAAGGCAAAGCAAAAAAGATCCTATGTTGTTTTCTTTTTTCTTCATGACTTAGAAGTTCATTTCATGAATTTTCTGGGCTCTGAACTTACTTTTCAGTGCATGGGTTTGGCATTGCTAATGTAAATACTCAGTAATTAGCGCAAAGTGTCCCTTTATTTTGGGATCCAGTAAGTCACTTAGTTATGACAAGTATTTCCCAATGTGAAAGAATCTTCACTAGGACTAGGTGCTACATCAGTATTGCAGGCTCTCAAATAACATGATCAATCCTATAAATTTTCAGTTCAAGCCATTATACTATAAGAACAAAGTCAAGCCAGATAATGCTTAAAGATCCATTGTGGCTAGGTGTTTTTTTAAATTCTGAGAAACTGGTCTCCAGCACTGATGCATTGCTGGTTTTCATATTTTGTTTCTTATATTGCATTACTAAGGATAGAAATTGCAATTCACATTACCATGTAATTGTAATTCTAAGATATGAACTGCTTTTTATTGTAGACTGAGCTGAAATAATTGAACTGATTCCACTTAGGCTGGTCTTTTTCAAGCTGAAAAAGGTGGTTTTCTACTTTGTCTCCTTTGCACGGAAGGACAAATACTTCTGCAGTTGTCTAGCAAAACACAGCTTTTTAATCATTCTCTCCTCTTCTGCCTACTAGCTGATACCATTCAAGTGAAGCCTTAGAGAGAAAGCTCTCCTCTCAATTTATACCCCACATTATCTTACATCTACCAACATTATCCTTTCTGGAATTATCCTGAAAAAATGCATAATAATTCACAATTAATTTTTGAGACAGGCTTTTGGTGCTGGGTGTATCATTTTACATATGTATTTGAGCAAAAAATTCAACCCTACATGCATATTTGTGTCTAGAAGTTTCCCTCCTGTTGGTGGACGCTGCACTGACTGGGAATCTAGCAGTTTCCAGAACTGAATCTGTTTAGTTGCATTTGATCCTATCAGTTCCTTTGTAGATAGCCACCATTCCTGTACCACTGAATTTTGTGCTTAAGCACAGCTAGAGGTGGAAGTATATTGAGCACTGTCAGTACACGGAGCCTTTCTAACCAGGGACTCTGAACCATGAACCATAATGGCAAGTGAGATCCCACTAACACGCATCTGAATGATATGAAAAATTAATGCTCTGGCCTGCTTGAATGTTAATTACATGTTTCTGAAATCATACAAGACCAGGGAGGTTAAACACAGCTTGCAAGTTGCCACCGCAGAAAAGCCTGATGTGACACATACGAGCACACTGAAGACAGCAGCTGACTTCATTTGTCCCTAGGAATTTCCACATAGCACCCACAAGCACCTTGCTACGTACAGTGACCACATACCCAGATGTTCATTAAGTTGTACATAATAGTAACAGATTTTAGCAACTACTGCATTAATTAGACTGTCTTAACTAATTATTGATTTGTTTACCATTTCTTTCCTAAGATACAGCTCATTATGGCCATAATACAGGCCTTCCTCTAAAATCTATTGTTATGTTGAAATTTAGAGTTGGCTGCTGCAACATGACTGACCAACAACAGAAAACAGGCATGGTTAAAAACGAGTCTACAGCTCTACACTTCAGAAGTCAGATTTATCCATTTAATGTTGGTTTTCTCAAGTTACACAAATAGTTCATTGTCTGGGCACTCTCTACAAGCAATGAGGAGACACACTGTAAGGGACACCCCTACTTCTGCAGGTCAGGATGGGGTGACTCTCAGCCCAGTGGCTAGTCTCTGAGTGTGGCTCTTTGGTGGCACTGCTCCCAAAATAAATGCTATGGATTGCATGTGGCTGACTTCAGCCACATTGAGAGGTCACTCTGACTTAGTTTAACTCTGTTCACTTAAAAAAAAAAACAAACCAGAAGTATTAATTTTGTGGTAATGTCAATTCCTTACACACAAAAAAAACCAAAAAGGGATGTTAAATGAGAAGTATAAATCCCATCCATTGCAGCTGACACTGTAATTTGGGTTCAGCATAGCACTTCATACTGAAGTTGAAATCACTGTGCTTCCACAGACATCAAGTTGAATTACGAACTGCAACTGAAAGTTGATAAAAAGATTCCTTTGCATTCAGAGGAGTGATTACATTTAGTCCACTTACACACTATTACATGTTCCCCAGCTACTCCCTCCCTTTAGGTGTCTTTCACTGAGACATGCCAGCCAGCACAGTCAGACAGAGGCCTGGGCAGGATGACGAAAAGGCATGACAAACTGCCTTGGATGAGGGCACTAGTATCTCTTCTGGGACATTTCAACATGCTAGCACAGGTGCAGCCACAGCCACAGAGTTATGTTCATTGTGGAATGCAGGAATACATGGAGAAGGAAGTTGGCCTAGGCATACTGAACTCTGATGTGGGTAGTCAGTGTAGCAAGAGGAGTATCTTTTATTCTGTCATTACGAGGTACTTACAGAAGCTATTATGATTAATACAGGAACTTATGGAAGAAACCTATTATTATTTATGGTTTGTATATATGAATAGTAGAGCTTCAGTTCTTGACCTTTATCGCTAGCAATTTCTTGCCTGGCTCCCTAGAATTTATAGAAAGGGAAATGTGCACCCATCTAAATGTACAAAAGCACGCTATTTGCTATCCTCTGCTTCTTAGTGAAATTGTGACTCTGACAGTGGTCCAAAAGCAAAATGTGACCCTCTGTGTATTAACAGTATTTACAAGGCACAAGGTAATTCCAAGACAAGATGTGTTTGCTGAAATGTAAAATGATAAGCTGTCAGGAAGGGTTGGTGAAGGTCTTTCACGCAGCGTGGCATAACAGCACTCAGCAGTTTCAAAGCAATTTGCATCACTTAAAGAAGCCAGTGTATGTTGTTGTAAACAGTGCTTTTCCCTGCATAATAGGAGGTGGGACATACAAGCAGACAGGCTCAAGACATTCTCTCTAAAGTTTTTTCATTCGCAGAAGTACATCATCTCTCTGCTGTATGCCAATGAGGGTAAAATATTCCACTCATTTCTAAGAGTCCTCCATGCTAACACACCCTCCCTTCTTTCCTATGTCCAGCTGTCACTCAGTTCAAATGACATTGTTGTTATTCTAGTTGTCAAGGTTTTAGAAGGGCAATACCAAAAAAGGTACTCGGTTTGGAAAATATGTTATGTGTTCTTGGAACTGCATATAATTGGTGACCTCATGACTTTAAATATAAACTCTGAAACCTAAGAATTTATCTGAAGAAATAGTAAGATTTTGTGCACATTTTGTTAATCACATCCATTTAGAGTCACTTGAGGAGATTTCTTGGTTTGTTCCTTTTTTCTTAGAATTTACTTCTCAGTAGTTGACAGCACTGGCCAGTGTTGAAGGTAGCGGGCAAGCACCCACACGCTTCCCTGCTGAGGCTCTGACCCAGACCCCTGTGCTATCCAGCCCTACCTCAGAGCAGCTCTGCCAATATGCTTCAATCTCCACTCACAGCTCCTAACTCCATCCCTCTCCTCTCCTCGTCCACCTGTCCTTTTTAAGCTTTGTCATTCACTCTGCTATTGGGATGCTTGTTCAGGACCACAAAACATCTGTAACAGGGACACAGAGGACTGCCATAACGAGCGAGACCAAAGGTCTACCACATTCAGCATCTCCCAACAACAGCCTGTAGCAGATGCTTAGGAAAGGAATGTTGGTAGGATGGGCAGAAGAAGACTCTCCCCAATCCCAGCAGCACTACCAGCACGTCTTTAGCTTGTGTGCAGCTACACATGTCCTTATTTCTGTATATGCTTAGTACCATTTTGATCAGAAACAAACTGTGGCAGGGTGGCTTTCTATTACACCATGAACATTGTAGTCTAGTAAAAATCGCTTCATAAATACAGCTACCATTTCCAAAGCCCCATTTCCTCATAGATGGGACAGACCAAATCTCAGGACATTTACAGAGATGCAAACAAGAGACAGGTTCCAGTGACTGAAGCCATTATGTGTGGTTTGGGAGAATATAAGACAGGACAGAGCAAGTCTGTCAGTTCCCTTCTGCTCGAGCTCTTTGTCAGAGGAGCTGCTGTTGCTGTCCCTGCGGGGACCTGCACAGCACACACACACCGAAGGAAAAGCAGCAAGAGAGCAGCCACTGAACAAGGCCTCTTCTTGCAGAGACTTCCCTGGCAGCCTGCAGAGAGGGCAAGCAACAGGCAAAATCACCTTCATTATAGACTATGGCATGGACAGCACTTCGTGCAGAGTTTAGTGTAAAAGCTCCATCTGCTCCCAGTTTGACTGCATCTTGTGCCTGACTATAGCCCCAAGGAAGACTGTTACTACTTGTATTAGCATACAGGATAGGAGGAGGAACAGATTTCACTTTACCCTTTATTTGAATTGAGCTGGGGGAGGTTTTCTTGTCTCATCAACACTAGATGGAATAAATACCTCTTGTCACTGTGCCCACACATACCATTCCGTACATATCACACATCAGGATAAAGGTTTTCCTGCTCCTTCTAGTAACCACTGTGTGGTTTTAGCTTAAATAGTTAATAGCTTCTTGTGTTCCCTAACTGGACTATTCTCTCTCTTTCTACTCTGCAAGCTTGCAGTTGTTTAGTAAGTGTAACATGCTCCCTTAAAAAAACTGGCTCCTTATAGACAATATGTACCCAGGCACACACTTTTTTTGTTTTTAATTACTGTGTCCTTTGTTTCCTGGATTGTGGTCTTATATTTTTGAACATGTAATTTTATTTCCTGTTTCTTATGTTGTTTAGTACACGGTCCCTGAACTATGCTTTGCTTTTTGATGAACATTCCCTTTGGTAAAAACAGCAGTACCACAGGCCAAACAGTGACTGTCAGCTGAACCGATTCCTGCAAGTTGGAAGCAGAGACACTCTTATTAGCGTAATTAACTTTTGTAGCTTAAAAGAACATGCACCCTCACTGATCTACACTATGCAGCTGGTGATTAAATTCCAAAAACTTCATTTCACTAAGACATTTTGTTCTATTCCAGTTCTCCTGGGATGATCACATGGTCATTCAAAAATTGTTGATATGCACTATTCTGTCATTAAATGGAGCTGAGAAAGCTCCTAATACAGAGACAGAGATTATTTCTTTTGAATCAGACTACAACAGACATTCTAAAAATAGCTGAGGAGAAAACAACAGCATCTTAAAAGCCAAAAAAGAAAAGTAAACAATAGATAAAGCTAGTCGAGAAGCAAAACCAAAACGTGCCAAAAAAAATATAAAATAATCCCCCCAAACAATCAGAAAACCCAAGCAAAGACTGGAAAAGAGAGTTGTAAAGTATCACTGGAGATGGTCGCAAGGGATGGTGAAGTCAGAATAGAATAATATCTTCAGCTGTCTGCAGAGTAGCTGGTAGGGAAAGGGAAGCCTGGCTGGGGAGACCATATATCTGTGTATCCACCCTGGGTACAGAGGCACCATTTAAAGCCAAATCACCCCCTGTAATTTCTGTACCTTGTGGGCACCGGATGTCCAATGGGTGTTCAGATATTTCTTTTTAAACTACCATGTAGGTGGGATTTTCCCTGGCATTGCTGGACATATCACTACTGCTTCACTGAACTGTGTTCATCATACATTTCTTCAATGAAAGGAATAGTCACTGGCCTGAAGAAAAAGACAGAGATCATTGATAGGCACTTCTGTGTAGTAACTAATGATTAGAAGGGGCTCTAAGTCTCACCTGATTGTTAAACAAAAAAGGAGAAAGATAAGCCTTTGAAAGTCTGTTCAAGCTTTAGCAGAAACAATTTAAAAATTGGTTCTCGAGGGAAATAGTATTCTTGGATATTCATAAACTGAAGAATTCTTCTCCAAAAGGAGCTACTCTATATGAAAAATGTGGATTTTATTGCCACTGAAAAAATGCCTGAAAAGCAAATAATTTTCTCCTGAAAGATAATTTTGTCAAACAAGAGTCAGTAATTTTCATGCAGGTTCATCACCAGCATCACACTGAAGCTGAAGCTGCATAGTATTCACCTCTCCTCCTCGCGGATGCAGGCTTTCCTCCTGGACGTCCCTGGAGCAGTAAGTGTCCCCACACACTGTCTCTTCTCACCCAGGCAGCCAGCTGGGGCAGCACGCTGCCATGGGGAGGTACTCAGACTGCATCTCCCCAGGATAATTTGGATATCACTTCTAGTTTCTACCCTACCTTGCTGCTTGCAGGTCAGATGAGCATCCAAATGTAAATAGTTTTGTAATGCCGAGGGCCCACCAAAGATGAGTATCTTCCTTTTGCATCATATGTGTGTGTATTATGCAAATTCATTGCCACTTTGTCATTCTATCCTTTCAGCTCTTTCCTCTTGTCTATTTTTTAAAAAAGTAGAGCCCTTGGAATAACCTTCAGTTTCTTGTCTGACTGAGGATGCTGCTTCAGTCCCATATACCTTGTTTTATTAGTCTTCTGCTACAGGCCTTTTGTTGGCAGTCCAATCCAGATCTTCTACTACAAATATTTGTTTTGTCTCCATGCCTCTTAGATCGTAAAATTTCTGGCACAGGGACTCACTTGTTTTTTTTCTGTTAATGGACACTCTTACTCTACTTTATCTGTTGTAGATTTCTATGTATATATTGCATATATAGATTTTGGGCAGCAAGATATTGAACAACTTTAAATCTTAATTTCAACTCATGGTATATTCCCTGTTTCATAACCACATTACATTATCAATCAAATAATATCTATCTTACTGAAATTAAATAATACATGTTTTTCAAAACCTTCACCTATAGGCAAATGTCAGTCATTGTGGAATGCTTGCTTGGAAGGGGGAAAGACCAGAGAAGCCAACAGAAATATTCTACCCATTGGTGAGAGGTAAAATAGAAGACCTGGTTGCCTTAAAACTGAAACAAGCAAATAAATTCTCTGCTGCCCCAAACCCTGCCTAAAGCTCAAAAAATGTTAACATCTTACACGTGTCAAGAGGGTTATTTATGAAACTATTTGCTTGTCAGCCACTGCAGTACATTCCGTCCCTGTGCTAAGATACTGTAAATTCATGAATGATGAGTAAAAGTCTTACTTTGGAAGAAATATTTATATTTATCTGAAAAAGAAAATTATCAGCTTGCTTGAATGCTGAGATAGTCTTTCAGTGACTAGTGGTATGCAATTATACCATGCTCTCTCCTTATGCTAGGGCTCTAATTTGTACCAGACAGTATTTGTTAGTTCAATAAAGAATTTAAGTTCGGCTGAAGAAAATTTTCTTCCTTAACAGGTTCAAATTTTTCTTCTAGTGTTAAATTTCCAGGCTTTGTGCGCATGCTTTCTGTTGCTTCAACTTGTGAACAACTGTTAATATCCTCCTGCAGGGAGAGCTGGGTGCTAAAAGCGTCGTGATTGCCAGCTTGCCCCACAGCTTCTGTGCAACGGTGCCCGAGCTGGGGAAAGCAACGCTTGCTGCTTGGGGAGCTGTGCTTGTAGCTCACTTGCTGTGGTCCCAGCTGAGGCACGCAGAACTGAAACTTCTTACTGACAGCTTCCATGTAACAGCCAAACACACTCTCACCAGCTGAGATAAAAGAAAGCTTCCTGCCCAAAGTGGTGGTTTTTCAGTGGACCAGGATGATTTATGCCAAATTGATGCCTCTCCATAGTAAAATGAGCTAGAAGGCGGCTGGTGTCTGGGAGATGACAGTAAGCGTGAATGGGCTCCACAAACCGGCCTCACAAATAAATCAGTCACACAGATGCTTTCACTAAAGCAAACTATGTTTTGTTTCCTTATCCAAGTTCTAAAACAAGTATTTTATTGTTTAGGGGACTGATGACCTGAAACCGGATGAATTTCTAGAGCCAGTGTTAGGCTGGAGGTTGGACTCAATGATCTAATTGTCCATCTGCCTGTTAAAACTATGATTCTATGAAACACAAGATGTTTTTCTAAAAGAGAGAGCTAAACAGCCGCTGTTTGGGAATGGCTGTAAAGGGCTCTCCTCCTATCACCCTGAAGAGATCGAACAAACAAAAGGGACAAGAGACCACCTTTTATGATGCATCGCAAACACCTCCCTAGGTGAAGAAGAGTCCAGAGCTGACTCCTCTGAAGTTAATCTCCTCCACATTTCAGAGATACCAGAACTGGACCCTAATTTACTCTGCTTTTTTTTAAATCAGAGCATAAGAATAATGGTTGTTGTTAATAAAAACAATATAAAAAAAAAGGTTCA
>NW_009260839.1:2589548-2615612 GCF_000687185.1 Egretta garzetta | reverse complement strand
TGCAGTAATTTATCCTGAATGGTGGATTCTCCTAGGTTAGCCATGGACACAGAAGCATTCCAAAATGAGCCTTCCTCATGGAAGTCCAATACTCTCTGTCCCAGAAAGCGGGGTCCAACTGGGAATGGCAGTCTCCTCCCTGAAAACGCATGTGAGCAAACTGATATACACTTGAGAACGGAATGGGAAAAGCTGATATAATTGAGTTTCCATTAATGGAATGTTAACCTCATCAGAAAGAATGTGGATCATGACTTTATAAATACATGTCTGTAATTATAATCATAATGCTTTATAAAAAGGAACAACCATTCTGGCTGGAAATTAGCCGTAAATTTCCACACAAACCTGAAATCTATTTTAAGCAAAGTGCAGTATGTGAGCTAACAAATGTCTGCTTGGTACATGCTTGCAAGAAGTCAGATATAAATTTTGGACAAGAATAAAAAAAAAAAAGGCGGGGGGGGGGGAGGAAGAGAGGGGCAGGGGAGGGACACGGGCAGAGCTTTCCCTGGGACTGACTGCAATTCCAGATCATTGAATCCTCATTTTTTTTAATGCAATGTTTGTCCTCATTATTTATCTTCATTTCATAACAGAACACTTGTTCTCACGAAAACATAACTTTGTTCTCACACCCTTTCACAGTACATGCCAAACTTTGTTTCTGACATATTTAGATTTTGTTGGTACTCCACTACAACTTGGAAAAAGTAGTTACTGAATGACATGAGGGAGCCATAAACTTTAGGCCAAGATGATCACAATGCCAACAAGTTATCTGTAGGATCTGTTACAAAGTTAGCTGGGCTTCTGACCACTTAAAAAGCAACCACTGATGAAACTCTCACGCAGAGCATATATTTACTGTTATCAGAAAATCTTCAATATTTAGACAGGGAAACAACCTCAGATTTATAAGCATTTTCTCACAGTGCAGCCCTTCCATTTTTACAAAATGTAGTAACCAGGTAAACTCATGTTTGTAACTTAGAACAGATATATTTGCATTCACAATTTATACCAATTAAACAGGTTTTTTTTCATGGAACCACCACTAAAAGAAGACATGCTTTGGGAGACAAGGGGTTGAAACCTAGGTGATGATCTCTAAAAAGAAAACTTCAGCTCTGCTTAGCAAACCCTGAGTTCTGTAAGTTAGTATGAAGAGCACTATTTTGAACACTCCCAAGGCCAAATGCTAAGAAGGAATCCGTGTTGTTGGTTCTTCTCTTTCCAGTTTGACGAATTTAGACTTTTTACTTATTTAGGGATTTTAAACAAACAAGACTTTGCCCACGCAATATGCAATACCCATGAGATATAATTGAGGCTAGCGATTAAGATAAGCAAATCTAACCAATGTATCATTCCTGACCTCCCATACATTTAAAAAAACAAAAAACCAAAAAAACCCCACAAATCAAAACAAACCCTAGCAACTTCCAGATATTTTAATAGAGGCTTACTTTGCCATTTCAGAGTTCTTTCTAAATATAGTTTTAGGTCACTTCATAACATCAAAAGGAAAAGCAGCAATGAAGGTACCTTGAGAATTATCTTAAGCATACTTATGTACGTTTAAGTACACATAGCCATGTTACACTACCCTGATTTGCACGACATAGTGATGCAGAACAGTTGTGCCACTGGAGAAACATCAATTATTGTTTCTATTCAGAAATAAACACAGGGGGTCTGAGCCAAGCTCTCATTGCCAAGTACTGCTGATCCATACTCAAACTTGAATTCCTCCCCCTCTTTTTTCCTCCCCCTCTTTATCTGAATCCAGAAGATTAATAAAAACTATTCATTTCACTAAAATTTGATATGTTTAAAATTCAAGTCTCATTCTTGTGTCTCAGCCCATTTCTAATTAATATTTGTTTTACTGTTTTCATGTTTTCCATTTCACTGAGCAAAACAGACCGCTGATCTGTCCATCTTCTTTCTAAAACAGATATGAAGCTGAAAAACAATGTGATCATCTCATTTATTCAATCACCCCAAAAATGATGGCCCTGCATTCTGTCTTTAAGCTATCATTGAATTTTATTCTGGTTGGAACATATTAATAATAAAAGATATTGAAATTCCTATAATCAGTGAATATTCATTAATGCAAAATCACATAGCAATTCATTGTAATTATATGAAGTGTCCAAAGCATTGACCACTGAAGGAAATTATAATTAAAGTTATTCAAATGAATTAGAAAAGGAGATAGTAATTAAATCCCAGTTGCTGGAAGGTAAAACTGCTCTGAAATTAAATAATACGGATGGCTCCTCCAGAAAAGGGAATGTTGGTAACATTTCTTTCCTTATAGTTATTAAAAATGTAAGCTAGTTTTTATGGTACGATTTTTTTCTTGAATAAAAATACTTTAATAAAATTCCTTACCCAACAAAGTTTTTCTAAGATGATTTTCCTGCTCTTTTTTTCTGTGAAACGTATTTTGTTCACATCTTTCCTTTACAAGAGAGATTACTGCATTAACAGGCTTGGTAAAACTCCATGGTCTTACCACTGGCTGCAAAAATACACAACAACACAGTGGTAGAGTTAATGCTAAAGCAAAGCAATTTCTCAGTGAACTACTCTTTTTTTCAAAAGTAAGTTGTAATGACTAGTACTCTTCCTTATCTTCATCTCATCAGATTTACTGCAGCACAGATCTGTTTCCATTTCCCCAGTAAACACTCACAGTAATAGGCTATCTTTGCCACTCTCCCTCTGGTTCAGTAAATAAATTTTCGTGTAGCACACAAAAGCTCAGGCTGCAGCAGTGGACCAAGAGCATTTCCACGCTAAAAGGAGGGAAGGGCAGGCAATTCTGATGGGAGTAAATCCAGGGGCAGCTCTCAGGCACAAGAGCAACTAGAGCTAGATTTCTCCGCTTTGCTGAGAAAGCAAGCTAAAATTTGCTGGCTCTTAGTGAATAACCTCAGTCCACTGAGGTAGATCTCTCACATTCTCCTCCACGTCAGGCACCATTTGCTCTCTTGAATGTTTTTCTAGGAAACAGTTGCATTTTTGAATTGAATCTGCTCAATGGAAGATTCAGTCCTGTATATATGAAAAGGAATTTTAGATCACTACTTTTATAAAACATGAGTGCATCCTTGCTTGTGTTTCCAACTGACAATCCTAGCTATCAGAAAACTCAGTGCTCCAGTCTGAACCTCTGAGAAACAGAGAGGCATATATATAGAAGCTAAGTAAAACATTTCATTTTTCTGGTTATAAAAAAGTCAGCCTGTCATTCTTCAAGAAAAGTCATCCTATAGTTGCACAGACTAGAAATGGTAAATGTCATGTAAAACCAAGAATTAACTGTCTTGTAAGACTTTCCACGTTGATGTTAAAACTCATTATGCTGCAGTGCCACTAAAGACTAAAGTATATCTTTATGAGTAACAAAATCACTTTAATGTTATTCTCATGACTAATGATGGAAATATTGATTTACTGTCCATTGTTAAAATAATATTGGAAAAACATTCATGTTCAGGGGAGAAAAAAACTTCTCCCCTCAATCTCTGTCTCAGCCATGAATAAAAGAAAATTATAATAAATAATACAAGCCCCAGTTAACCATTCAAAGCTTAGGATTCATGTTTAGCTCCTGTATCAATACACCAGAAGATCTGGTCTGTGATACAGATAATTCAGAAGCAAACACACCAATCAAAGAGACAAGAAACAAATAGGCATTGAAAGAGAAGTTAGCACAGGTCTGTTTTGAAGATTTTTATTGCAATTTCTTGAGGAACAAGATTCTTTTGAGTCATACAACTATTGGAATAAACTGATGCAAACTTGCCTGAAGTCCTCATTGAGTCATGAAATGTTTTAAGGGGAACACTGCATGTCAGCACCTTTAATATCTTCACCAATGAGAGCATGAGGAGTGCTACATAGTCCAAAAGCCAGAAGTGCACACAGTTAAGGCAGAACCTAACTCATCAAAGAGACAAAGATGTTCATAGGAGCGCCTCCATGAGCGGCTGGCCTTCTTAATGAAGTCAGAGTGCAGACCTCAGGGTTTTTTTCTCAGTTTGATTGGTAAATGAGCAGGCAAAAGCAGTAAAGTGGAGGTTGGGCTGATGAGGACCAACCAGCAGGTTTGGACAGATATGGAGAAGTCAGCAGAAGAGCTTTATCTATTCTGTGCTCACATCCTTATCTGTTCCTTACCTCCAACTTGTCCCCTCGCTCAAGCTTTACATTTTGCACTCAGATCTTCCCACCACTCCTTGTCTCCAAGGGCTTTCTCCTTCCTCATCCCTTCCTCCCCCCCCCCAAAAAAATGCTGTCCTTCTGTCCGCACTTGGAGCAAAGTGGAAGTAAAGCAGAGCTCTGCTGCCTTGGAGGAATCAGGCATAACCAACCTGTGCATAGAGTGCTCACAAGAAGAAGCCCAAGTCAAACCATAACAGCATTCTACAGCTGTCCTGGGAATGATTTTGTGACACACACAACCATAAGTCCTGCTGTCACACTTAGCAGCTCACCAATGGCTCCTGAAAGCCTGGAAAAAAATGCTAAGGCTAACCCTGTTCAGAAGGCATTCATTTCAGTAGGGTTCATGCTGACAAAGGCCTCTAAAAGAGGCCCAGTGCTGACCAAATTAGGCTTATTTTGTTAGGAATTCTTCAATAGGTCTAGCTGTCTTTTAATTTTTTTTACTTCAGCTAGATTTGAATATATTCCCAAGACTGACTCTCTCTTCTTAACAATGCTATGATTTCAGAAAAAATATCAGGAAAGAAAAGCAGCCCTTGTGGTGGAAGGATTATACATAAAATTTTATGTGGAAGGAGGTAGAAATTGCTCTTTTTGAGACTGGAAATCCCTACCACTTTTCCAGGCAAGACTGCTATACTTACTGAGTTTACATGTCTATGTTTACCAGCTTCACCAGCAAATCAGCCTGACATGAACCTGAAATGTGTCTGAAAGTATGTCCCTTCTTCACAGTAACCACTGCTACCTTGCAGCCAATGAAAAGGCATTCAAACACTATAGATTGCTGTTGGTTACCTTCCCCTGGAATATCAGTTCAAAGAACAAAACATGGTGAGAAGTTTTCTTGGCTTCTGGATGCTAATCAAAGCCCTTTGGAAGCTCAGTTATCATCTTATTCTTTTAGAAGAAAGATAGATTTCTCTCATACTCCCTTATGGAAACTGGATTCTGACCACTTTGTAGTGTACTCTCTGCTAAATGTTAGGCTGTGAAGAACAACTGATTTTTTTTGACAGTGAAATGCACACATCAGACTTCAGACTTCAGAAAAGCTATTCCTGTGACTGGCATATGTTGCAAGTCCACTGCTTTTGCTTTAAAGTCAATAAAACTTGTTTAATAGTTTCAGTGGCAGATGACAGTGCCATCCCTAATACGAAACGGTTATGGAAAACTGTTTCATCATTGTTAAAGATGGATTTCCTATAGTCTGGTATTGAAAACAGCTTAGTTACAGGAAGCAAATGATTTCTAGTGCTATTACAAGCATTTTGGTAGTATCCTTTCTCTCCTGGGAGAAGAGAGAATCTATTAGCTATGTTGATTACCTTATATTCTTCCCTTTTGAAAAATTATGTGTAACCCAATTAGTTTACGTAAAAGATCTTCAGTGAAACTCAGTGGCTCCTATAGCAGCAGAAGCATCCTTGCTTGAAACAAGATATGTCTAAGTGATAATATACTCTTACCATAGACTAAGGACCCTAAAGCTGATGTAACAATGGTGTAAAAAAGCAGTCTTGCTAGTATTATGTCATAATACACTCTCATGTCTTGAGCCTATTAACTTACATTGTTCCTATGGGCCTAAACTGTCTCATTCTTTGGGGAAGATAAATTAGTGTCTATGAAGACAAAAGCAAGTAAGTGTTCACACAGTATTTTGCCAATAAATCTTTTCTACTAGATTTTGTATTTCTGTAAGGAGCTTATTTAGAAAATCTAGCATAGTCATAATACATCTGACTCAGAATATTGAATAATATATCTTGATTAGTTTGAAAACCAAACTAATACTTTCTGCGATGTTTTCCCCCATCCAGTCCCATGACCTCATCCTGATATTCAAAATAATATTTTCCCACAGGTCAGGGGATACAAAAATAAATATGTTTCCACAGACGCAATTCGAAACCATTTCAATGACTATACCTCACTTTAGAGACGTGCTCCAACAGAAGGTTGCACTGATCACTAAAACAAAGCAAAGACACTCTAGCTACTTTCAGCTGTTGGAAGAACAAATGCAAACTCATACCTTACGTTAACTGTAGCACAGATATAGCAACAGGGAAACGCCTAGTGAAATGATGGTTTAAAAAGAGCTTTTGACTCTTCAGGTGACCTTCCTTATGTTCCCAGAATTATTTCTGGCAGCCAACCCTCTGATACCTTATTCAAGTTTGAGTAAAGAAAAGGCTAAGATTACTCACTATTTCCTTGTAATGACCAGAAATGTTTCAAATGCAGCTACGTTTTAAAAGCAGATATTTTACTCTTTGGCTTATTTGTTAGACACAATACACTTTGCATGTGGTAAAACTGCAAAGTTTCTCTCTTAGCGACATTTACATTGAGTCTGATTGTTTTGCGAAGCTAACGTGATTTTCCTGTTCAGCTCTGTCAAAAGCACAATGATGTGAAAAATAAAAAAGAAATTACATTCCCTATGATAAGCAGTGAGCCCTCTCTCTGCCAAAGGGTGAAGGCTTGGAAGCAGAAGTCCATAGAAACATATCATCAGCAAGGCTTCTGTAGGTCCCTTGATGCCACTGGGTCCAAGAAATAGTACTTAGGCAATGAACTTCCATAAAGGTCATGAGATATCTGTGGGTTTACAGGCCAAAGCCAGCTTCTCTTCCTATTCTACAAGGGTCAAGCAGGTCCCAAAGGAAATGACTGACATGTGTTGCCTGGAGCTATTTACTTGTACTATTAATCCACCTCTAGCTGTATCCTTTCTCCCACATAGCCTCCCAATTTTATACAGAATTTTTATAGTATTTTAATCTCTAAGGATTTCATTCATTCAAATAAAGCCAGCCTGAGGGCAGACAGCTCTGCTGGATAAGGAAGAAACATCCAGTAACTCTTAGCCACAAACAGGAACAGAGTTAGGAGTTTTACTTTCTTCCACTTAGATTTCTTTTAAAAACCTGGGCGCTGCTGATCCCTGGGATTTTGTCATTTTAGGTGTAGTTTTTGAGACTGTGGCAAACACACAGAGGAAGGGGAAACACTACAGAAAAGGCTCTAGCAGAGTAGCAACAAATTAGTCAACCCCTCCACCCCCACAGTTGCATTACTTGGTAACTTTGAAAACATATTCCTTGATAGCTTTGAAAACCAGCAAGCTTCCTGGAGTAAACTTGTCCTATCCACGCTAGCTCAGGCCCACCAATTACAGGCATTACAGTAGCCCCTAATCACCATCTCCAGCATCCGTTATCCAGTTATTCTGAACACAGCACCTACATAAAGTGAGACTGACTTTGTAAAACCTACACCTGTAACATGTAAAATACTTTGAATACACATAGTGCTCTCAAATCAGCATAACAAAAGGAGACAAGATTTGCCTTTCCCTGTGAGAGAGTACATCCACCCAGCCCCAAATTCAGCCTGACAACAGCTACCACCACCTCAAGTGCCAGACTGTTAACTGACTCCTCAGGTGGAATGAATATGAGGAATATCTTTCCTAATCCCTGATCTGTGGTTTGGTGTGAGCCAGGAGGGTTTGTAGCCTTCCAAATCTATGCTTTTTCCTTCCAATGTTTACTATCACTTTCTCATTTCCTATTTTCATTCTACTCCATTTACAACCATTGCTAAAGTCTCATCCAGTTGAAAACTGCGTGTGGGAATAACAGTGAGTGCCTGCTCTCATTCCTCTCCTCAGTTTCTTGTTACACGTAAAAGAGAATCCCATTTCTTGCTATCACTCTCAGCCCCTTATTTTTGTTTCCAGCAGTGTCAGCACAAAACACAAGGATGTTCTCACACTCTGAGAGCTTCGCTTCACATCCTTTGACACGGGATGCTTATTGCACCACTATGAAAAGCTTAACTTCTACTCAGTTGAAGTACAGACAAATGTGATGACTTTCCTCACAGCTGCAAACAGCTCCATGGTTTAGGCTACAGGTTTGATCCCAAACCTGACTCCAAGTCCTTCCTCATCTTATCATATATAAACTGAAAATCAAATTTAAATGTGCTATAGCACTGCCTCACAAAGATGACTGGAGAGCACTGGTGAATAACTGTACAGCAAGGATCAGTCACCCAGCCTATCCTGAAGGTACCTGGGGACGCACATGCAGCAGTGTAATCTGACAGATTACACTGACAGATACAGATCTAGTTCTGTGCTAGAGGCAGCGCCTTGGGCCCTCAGCAAAGAAGCCAGAACTGAAGAACTTGTGCTCCCACTGCAGCTCTGCTCTGGAGAGTCCTCAAGACGAAGGGCAGCCAGCAGCATAGCTGTCACTTGGCCCAGTTGCTTTGGGAGACCCATTTCACATCAGAGACTGGAAAGAGTTTGAGTATAACCTGGGCACCTCTGTTTAGAGAGAAAAATATACCCTCTTCCCCAAACTGTAGTCCTGCATCACAAATATACCATCTGCCTGTAACACTGACTCTTACTTGTGTCATTTTCTGAAAGTCCCAAAATCTTGGAAACTTTTCACTTTTCCCAGATACTGTCTTGGCATCAGCACAAGATTTCAATGTGCTGAAATTTCATTTATCATTCTTAACTGATCAACAGTAGATACCAAATGTTATTCCTCACAATTGGCTAAAACTCTGCACTATATTCTCACTTGTAAAACAAGCATTTAACTGCATTTGTATCCTTCTGGCCTTATGTCATGGTGCTGAGAAAGAAGATCCTATTCTAGGAGGAGGAAATTTGCAATGAACTTTAAGCTATCCTGACTGCAAATTTGTAGACAGTTACTACTCCATGCAAGCAGAAAACATTAGCTAAGTTTATTTTAATAAAATATTCATTAAATTGCTACTAGATATAACCCAGAGCATCCATACCTCTGTCAAAATATCTGCCATAAGTCTGCTGGAAACTCATCTAAGTAAAAACCCATCATACTCATTATTCAGTCCATAAATGTCTGAATAAAAAGTGGAGGAGAATGATGAATCAGAAACAGAAGTCTGTAGAAACAGCAGTACTCAAGCTGTGAGTTGCACCAGCAGTCTCCTCATCAAACGTAAATCACTGCTGTGTTAAACCAGCTTGATGTAGCCATGACTTGACTGAAGTAATAGGAAAGAAAACAGTAGTCATTACAGCACAGAATGGGTAAAACATACGAATGAAACAATGTCTGGAGAAGTTCAACCTCAGGGGGGTAATAAACTTGAACTAATTTCATTAAATAGGAAAGGAAGCAAGAGACAGCTTAGAAGTTACAAGAACAGAGGGTTGAAATAACACTGTCGGGGGGTTTTTTCCGGCACCAGTTCTTAAATAACCTCAGTTTCTGCCAGCCTTTCCACATGAGCTCAGAAAGCTGTCGTGGCCTCACGACTCCATACCCTTCATATTCATACCAGCACTTCTAGCTCTCCTAGTTCTAGGATATGTTGAGTCTCTTTGATGATTTCATTCAAAGTGCATCTGATTTTGTTGGCTGCCACAACATCAGTGTGCTTGCAGACTCAGACTGAGAGGCCTAGGGCTCATATTTTTTCCTCAGTAGCTGTGAAGTTTGGCACACCCTGATCTGGCCTGGACATATACAGGCAGGTCATGAGAATGGGTACTACTCGGGATGAGACATAGGTGACATTTTCAGAGGGTCATGTCCTTCAGGTCACTGACCTATGCAAATGCCAAGCTCTTCTCCATCCAGATGTTCTGTATCAGAATTGCTACATTTATATCTTACAAGCCTGTGAATCAGAAATCCAAATGCCTTTGCAGGGCACCTCTCCCAGCAGCATTGGCAAAGCTCTTGAAAATACTTCTCATTTTTGGCTGGCTTTTCTCAGCAGCTCTACAGGTCAATCAGCTGAAATCCCCGGCTAGATTCAAGTAGCATGCTTAGTAAAACCCTCTGAAATGTGGGACGGCTCATAAACAAAACAAGCAAAAAGCAGTCTGCATCATGTCCTTTGGATGAACACAAATGAAGCAGACTGTTTTGGAGATACCCAGTCTAGTATAATTTCTGTTTCTGTCAAACCAAGTAGGTCAACAGCATGTCTACAGATGACACAGCATGTTATCATTGCTTAAATGTCCATAAAACATGGGACAGCTGGCATAATGCTTAACAAAAATAAATATTATGACATGAAATGCTAACGTTGCTCCTTATCTGAGAACATTAATAATGCTTTGCATATATTCATCCAAGTCTAAGAGGCAGTAAATATATATGTATATCTGTTAGAGGATGAAAGGATGAGCTCAGTAACAAAAACTTAGCAGGGATGATGGAATAGTGTGACAGGATAGGGAACAGACTTTCAGTATTCATTAAATGCTGCACTGCAAAATTAAGCTGAAAGCATTTTGAGATACAGAGAAGAAGCTACCGTATATATGGTGTACTATAATGTTACATCTGAATGTTGCTTGCAATTCTTTGCACTTATTATCATATCTAGTTTCACAGAGAATAATCCCATTTCCTTGACATCTATAAGAACAGGAGCACTGAGGGGCACTGGTTCATTCATTCATATAGATTCTTTTTTGCTTGTAACCTATCTATGCAGTATTTAGAAGCAATAATGAAATCATCATATGCAAATAAAACACTGTATCTGCTTATTGATGAGCACAGAATGATGAACAACCCAGGTTCCAAAACCATTCTGTGATTAAGGAAGCTTCCTATTTGGGAAGGTGTAGAGAAGGTGACTCTAGTCAGAATGCGAGGTTTGCCTGTAATAAAAATTACACCGTCATGTTCTTTAGTTTTTCTAATACAGTTTTTTAAAAGATTTTATTGGTAGGACCTGTACCTGCTATATTTAATAAACACTATTCTAGCTAGCCAATTGCACTTACATAGGTGGCAATAAAGAATAAAGGAACAAAGCAGACTTCGGTATGACATGAATAATAGTCATAAGAAAATAGCTTTATTATTTACTACCAGTTGTTAAAAGACTTGGTCATTTATGATTATTAATTTCGTGGAGCTCACCCTCATTCTACTAGATAAACTTGTTTTTTCTAGATAAGGCAACAAGAAAAGCAGTTAACAAGTAACAATCACACCTTTCTTCTTAAAATGCACTTTACATGTAAAAGTTATACCTAAGTATTTTTAGGGTATGGAGAGATAACATATAGAAGTAGAACAGTAACAAATGCAGGGCACTTACTTAGTTGAAGATAGGGCGTTCAATTAACTAATTCCATATATACAGGACTAAACCTGTTATTTTCAAAAAGTAGGCAAAATCCATTTACTATAGAAAACTATTTTCTTTCTAAGACATGCAAGTACACTAATAAGATTCATTTTTCCTATGAAAGATTTCAGCTTAGCATACAAAAGATCAAGGATGCATAAGAAATCTTTGTGTCTTCTAAAATGAAGATTGAGTCTGATTTATGGAAAGTGTGGCTATATATAAAAGGAAGGAAACCACTGAAATGAGTGTAATGACAGCATCACAGCAAAAATTAAATAGCTGATAAAAAAGTTCTGTAGTGAAAAATTTTATTTCTGACCCCTTTAGTTCTTTTTGTTCAATAAATTAAAACATTAATTGCATTGAATTTCCATTTACTTACAGGGCTAACATTTTACCTGGAAAACTGGAGTTAGGTTATGCAGTTAGAAAAGTCCTAAGAAAGACAAAGAATATATTTTATGATGAGTGTCCATAACCCCAAGATTAAGGAATACGCAAGCTCTGGCATAAATTTGCTAAATACAACTCTACATCTCAAAGCACAATTAACACTATGGCATTGTACTGCTATTTGTGAGAATGCCAGGAACTGAAGCCACATCTTGCCATTTTCAGAAGATCATTTTGGGTCAGACTGCTCTAAATCATCACTGCCACAGCTCTGCACCTCCATGTCCACGTGGAGAGCAGCTAAGCAAACAGCTGCAGCCTTTCAGCTAAACTTCCACTCACTTACCCAAGAGGGAAGGGCAGTAAATTTTAACTAGACTTGAGAACTCCAGCACTCATCTTAGCAGTTTAATCAGTCCAACTCTGAATAAATATCAACAAGGAGAATTTTACTAAAGCATTGTTACTTTTAATTTCACCTGAATAGAATAAATAACAAGCCAACCAGTGTAAGTCCATAATGCTATCCTATGAACCTCTGTTCCTGTCTGCATCCCTGAATATTACTTCCTTTTTAAACCTGTAATAACTCCAGGCTAATGCAGTCCTATGTATGCAGAAAATGTTTAATTTGGCTTCCTTCACTTGCTTGTATAAAAAACCCCACTCTCAAAGATATGTATTGAAGATGTTTTGTCAATATATTCTTATTAATGTTTGCAAAATACTTTCAGACTCTTGACTAGTAATGGCAAATAAGAGCTCGGGAGATGCAAAGCCTCAGAAAATTAGAATATGTCTTAAGTCATGAAAATGTAATGAGGTTCTTTATTACCATTTATGAAAAATCTAAAAATCAATCTGGTTTGTTGTACAATATTTAATGATCTTTTATGTTACTGTTTTTTAATGTAAGTTCAGACATGGATCTTCAAATTACACAGTGTTTCTGCTTTCTACTTCTCCATTTATAATAAAGAACTTTTTAGACAAATACCCCGCTGCTCTTAATTTACTGAACACGTGATCACAGTTGCTTCCTCTGGGGCTTCCCTTGTTACTGCAGGGATAGTGTGTGGGGAATAATTTAAAGGATGATGGAAGAACACACTGGAGATATTAGAAGCATAGTTGTCAGGCTTTCAGCAACAGCAAAACACATTAACTGTCCATCTGAAGTTTCCTACCAGAGGAGTAAGCATTACTGACAAACACTGCCCAGCAGTGGGAGTTTCTAAGCCTTCTTCCCAGTAGGTTTTGCCCATTATGGTCCCCTCCAGGCCTTTGCTTCCCCTTAATGTCCCCCATAGCCCATGGCTTTGCCTCACTTGTAGGCAGCAGCTCTTTCCCAAAATACAGCAGACACACCAGGACAATCCTGGCAACCTTATGGCAAACCTGTCTGTGCGCTAGCAGTGACCTTCACTCCAACCCTTGCCATGATCACAGATCAGCAGCCTCCACCATCTCTGGAAGCCCCCAACAGCTCCCTTCCAGTACACACCATCCCATATTCCTGGGGACATCTAGCTATTAACCAAGCTCTACAATTTTTTCAGTCTAAAAGGAAAAAAAAGCCTAGGTTTTCACGCTGTTCTAGATACAGCTAAATGCTGAGCTACCCTTTAACCACATGCCACTCCAACGTTTACCCAATCCTTCTACAAGTATGCTGGAGAGTGCATCTACTAGCCAGGTACCCAGCTGAAAGCACTTAAAGAACTGTGGAGCCAGGAACAGGCAGGCAAAAAGGAGAAAAGTGATGGAAGAAAAATCTCTTGACAGCCATGGGAAAGAAATGAAATATGAGAGCCATATGGGTGAGGAGATGGATGTCCCACTTTGAGACAGGTAGAAGAGGAATTTGAATATGGGCTTACCCATAATTCAGATTAATAACTTTGTCGTGGAGCTATCTTATGGTGGGCCTTTTTCTCTCTGATACTGATCAGAACTTCCACCCTGCCACATAACAGTAAGTGAAAGTTTAGCGAAATCTCTATCTTCCTATGGAATGTTTGGATTACAAAGAATTTGAAAGAATTTATAAGGATTGCAAAGAGTTTGCGATGAAAATCTGTTTCACTGGAAAATTCTAATCAGCATCTCTAAAATGTTTGCTTACCAGAGACACAGTTTAAGTTTCAGACATATGGTGCAATCCAGCAATAAACAATGAAAAAAACCAGCTATTATCCCCTACTTGGGAGTTACCTTCATTTCTTCTAGTAGCAGTTTACATTCATCATGCAGCTGCTGCAAGCGAGACCAGCAGTTCGAGACGCATCATATATTCGGCAGCACTGAGATCACAGTGACGTGCAAAGCAAGGCAAGAGAATCACCCCTTCATCCATTCCAAAAATACTCCTGTTACAGCCAGCAAGAGCACACGCTGCAGCCGATCCTTCCACCACCAAAAAGACCCAAGTTGTATTTCCAACCGCTCCATTTTTCCAAGACTGAAGGACATCACAGAGACAGGTACATCACTAAAGTTCTCAGTTGCTCATTTGTTTTTAAACATTTATGTTATTTCTCTCTATAATAGCCTCAGAGTCACACAACAGATGAACAGGCACTCACCCTGTTAGTATGCGTAAAGGGCTACAGAGGCTCTGTGAAAAATTCACTCTAGCAGAAGCAGAGACACAGGAATCATGATTGTAAGTATAAACAAAAGAAAATCACACGTGTACTAAAGTGGGTCTGAATATATATTTATATATATGCATGTGGGAAGGGGGAAAGCTTGAGTGTTCACAGAATTATGTTTTCCTCCCAGCTAGTAATACTATCTTTCTGATATATCGCTTTTCAGCTAAATGTCTGAAGGTATTTTATTTAAAAGACAGGCATCATCATTTCCTTGTGAAAGGTAAAGAAACTGAGGCACTGGGAGAGCGCATGACTTGTCTAAATTCACTTGGCTACCCATTAGAAGAGCTCAGACTATGGTTACCATCTCCTCATGCTCAGGCCAGTACCCTACCTAGTAGCAACACTGCTTCTGCAGACCAGACCCCAGAGGTGGGGTGTATCAGAGAATTAGTCTGATTAGAAGACATTGCAGCCCAAAGGCTGAAGAATGGTGTTGTAACATTTTTGATAGTCTTAATGTACATTGTACTTGTATTAACTTGATAATGCCTTACTGTTACATATATACACAGGCAAATCATTCACATAAAATCATGCCAGTCTCTGCTTTCATTAAATAAGATGCATGACGGGAGCTTTTCTCTCCTCCATCAGCTCTGGGGAAGTCCAGGATCTATTTTCTGGCTGCAGTTACTTTATGATCACAGCCAAGATGAGAGTGACAGACATGTTACATTGAGGTGGTCTGATTTTATCCTTGCAATTGTAAATACTTTTTGTCCCTGAGTATATTTCAATACATTTATGGTAATATCACACTTTGAGGTGGCAGGACTGAAGGCAGACACAAAGATGAGATGCAGACCATAGTATTATGCTGAATATTCTCCAGATTTGTAGCTGTTTCTACTCCAGACATCTACTGCACTGCTCAGATGGAGATAAAGGCAACAAGTGAAATGAAACCTTTTCTCCAAAGTGTATTCCAAAAAGTCTTGCAGGGCTCCACAGAATTAAAACTGTCTTAGGTCTTTTGCAGTTTTACTACCATAATGTGCTCATTTAATTTGTGATGGAAATAGCATATTCAAGTTTTCACCATGCATTTCTTTAGCTTCTTCTACAGTTTCATTTGTCCTCCTGCAACTCTCCATTGAGTTTTCTTAGGCTATAAATAAAGATCTCTTGGGATCCTGGATCTTGCCTTCTGAACAAATATTTCAGTGACTCATTCTCATACATATTTTCTTCCATTATCTTCATCATGGGCAAATGTTCATGTTCATTCCAAAAGGTCAGAAGGAAAGAAGCTGTAACTAGCTTCCGGTCAGAAGTAGGTCAGAACGCTCTTTCCTTAGATGTCCTTAAACAAAGGTGAGTTATTTTTTAACCAGAGACTGTTGGAGTAGTTTCTGGTTACAACTAGTTCTCCTTAAGCGACAGAGATGTTGGGTGATTCCTACCCAAATAAGGAAAGTTGCTAATCAGAACAGTGGTGCCAGACTGACTGACAAGTCTAATGACTTCATTTGGCATCACTAACTTGTAAGCTAGTCGACGCCTTGTTGCATTGTGTTTTTGCATGGATATCTATGGTGCTGGAGTCAAGAATGTCATTCTTAATTACAACAAATATTAACCTGAGTAATAGACTTGGAATGGACAAAGTCTGCAGAAGCACTGCCTGGTGGGGACACATATCATCCAAAAGACACCCCATATATCAGCACTTCAACAGATTATTTCTAAAGGATAATTTCCTATTTGTTTGAAACATGTATTTTGTATAATTAAAAACCTCAGGGACCAGAAATCATTGGGATGCTATCAAGTGCCTAGTCCTTTTTCATACATTGTAATGTACAGTATCCATTGGTGTATTCAGCTTTTCCAAAAGACTCCCATTGTATGTCCCTCCACATACTTCTGACAGACTCATGCAGACACTTTCACTCACAAAGCTCTCAGATACTTCTCTGATCTCTTCCTGGACACAGTTGCTCATAGTCCTCCTTTGTCATTTACTTCCCTACAGCAAATACTAGCAAGATAATGAGACGTTCTCCAGGATGGGTGGTTATGACTGGCTGTGGGTCACACGTTGCCCAATGCTGGTGGGGGACAGCTTGTAGAATGATCTTGTGAAAACTCTGAAAGTGAAATTTTTCCTGATGGGTCAAAAGTGCTGCCTTTAGCTCACTTTTATTTCTGATTCACAGTGACTTCTGACACTTTCAAGAATATCTCTTGCAATGAGGGTGTAAAAAATGTGCATTCCAGCCAAATCCTACTTATTATCTCAGTTAAGCAATATGTAGAAGCAGCTGCATTCTGCAGCACCATACTGCTTTGCTTTCAGTAAACGAATCCAAGAGTAGATACTCGTGCGGTTATAGGCCTTTTCAGGAAAAGGCCCTTATCTTGTATGCCTGGTGTTACAGCTATATTGTTTATATAAGAAAATGACAAATCGATAACTGTGTTTACCTTTAATAAATTATTGATAGCTCTGTGGGGAATCTGAAGTAGAGTTCTACTGAACTATGCAATCTCTGCTCTACACTGAGCTCTACACTGCTGCCAGTAAACCTCCAGGTTATAGTCAAGGTGCTGGTTACAGACTATGAAGTTCTTAATAGCTTTCCTTCCCTGTCCTGCTGTACAATCTGCATTTAGCGCTAGAACGCTTCAGGCAACTGTCCCAGTGATGAAACTTCAGAGGGTCTGGGACATGGGGTCAGGCTGCTCACAGGAGTCAGCCCTCCTGCCTGTTGGCATTAGCCAGAGTTGGCAACTGGAGCACTGTTCATGCTTCTTGATAACAATCAGATAATGTTTCTCCTATTGGAGAGTATTTCTTGTTGCTGCCTGGTTTCAGTTGCTGATGCAAAAAGGATTATTGAGCATAAACTCCATGTAATGGTGAATGCTTCTGACTCCAAATTATGTATAACAAATCTGAGCACTGTACTGGTAGGCACAACATACCTCTGCAATCCATAATAAACATTTAGACTGCTTAGGCACCTGTTGAAGTAGTTAAATAATCAAAGTGAGACCTGCAAAGGTGTTTTGTGGGTTCTCTTCTCTCTCTCCTCTGTAATGTGGAGGGATCAGGTGATTTCCCTGGCTTGAACCCCTTTATGCAATGATTCTAAAACCATCTGCGCTTTCCTGATTCGCACTGCCACGGGACATGTGTGGAGAGGCAGCAGCCAGATCTCACATGTCTCTCTGTTAAACCACAGGAATATGAAAGCAGCAGAGACTATTTTAGTTCTACAAAATAAAGCTGTTCTCATTGTTCTCTTACACTACCACCAACTATTAGACAATGCACAATGCAGTTCACTTTTATATCTAATGCACACTTAATTAGAATTAAATAGTTAGGTCTTTCCCAGTTGCTTTAATAGCAGACATAATTATTCCAAATCTTGACAGGAAAAAGACAAGAAAAGGATGTTTCCTTCACAAGAAAAAAATATGGGAAAAGTAGCAGATTCATGAATATTTAACATTGATTCAAAGAAGAGTTCAGTGTTCATTTTATCAGAAAATACAAGCCAAACTAATTCTTTTCTTTGAAGTTCTCACAGTTCCACCCCTAAGTATGTGTTCTTCCTACTGAGTGCTCGACTGTCACTGATGCATGGGGTAATACTGAAAAATTAATTTATTTCTCCTCTTACACTCATCTCTAAAAGAATGGCGTAGCATTTACTCTGAGTGGTGTGAAACTGCCAATGCATATTTTAAAACATTATGAGATGTTTATATGCATTCAAAATACTATTGTGAAGGATGAAAATCTGTAACACTTCAATACCTGGCTCACAAGCCGAGTCTTAACAAAGTACTATGAAAGAGGGAATGTCTTGAGTCACTACTTAAACAGGAGTCTCTAATTATCCTTATAAGAAAAGACACAAAAGAGACAGTCATCTCAGCAAGTTCCAGAGCACAGAGTGGTGCAAGATTTTCTTCCTCCTGCTTGGATTAACAGACAATTAGGAGCGGCACATTTGAAGATATGAAAGAAGTCACTGTTCCAGTTCTTTTTGCTGTTTGCTAAAAAGTTCTCTTTCTTTCATTCCATCCTCCAAAGAGGTCCTCTTCGTCCTTTACTTCTTTAGTATCTTAATGTTTTTAACACCGGACCAAAGAAGCTTTCTACCCATTTGCAATCCTTCTCCAAGCAACTCTGCCATTTAACATTATCATTTTTATTGCAATGAGTTCAGCACAGACTGGATAATTATTGAGTTATGGAGGAGAAATACAAGTTTCCCACTTCTCTAGGATTTTCAGCTGGAGCAGGGAACCAATACGACAGGAAGACTTGCTTTCTTTTCTCAGATATCCATATTTTAACAAAACTAGAAGCCAAAAATACTTCAAGAATAAAAATGTGGCTTGATTCCAATGAAGATATCCTGGAATATATCTAAATACCAATTTATGAAAAGGAACAGATCAAGTTAGCTGATAAATTGACATTGATTTCTTTGAATGAAGATCTAGGGTCCATATTTTAAGGCCTGTATTATTGCACACATAAAACTCAGTCACTGACTCCCCTAGGAATTTTCATCAAGGCAAAACATCAAAATGGCTTGGTATATCACCACAGCAAGATGAATTTCAGTGTTTATCAGCAGTGAGTCCCCATCCACTTACTGGCAATAAGGTATTTATGCTGCAATTGCAAGTTCTGAATGTCATAAAGATGTAATGAAGTACTGTGCATACCATATCAGAATGTAATGAAATGGAGAGAGACAAAAAATAAGTTTGCGTTATTTTTTTTAAAAAGGAAAGATTAGTCTTTCACAAAAATGTCCCAACCTGTAAAATTCAAGCTTACCTTTCAAATGCCCCAGTACTTTGGGAACCAAATTACTATGACCTGCTAAAGGCAGAATAAACTATCTGGATATTTAAAAACAAAGGGAGGACTATCATCAGGCTCAGAAGTAATCCTGGCTCTTGTGCTTAGATGAGGGGAGGGTAAGTTTTCAGAAGTTTCTAAGGGCCAATGAGGTATTCTGGTGCTTAAAGATGAAGGTCAAAAATATCAGACAGCACAATTCCCACTCAGTGCAACTACAGCATTGAGACAGTCTAGATATCTCTGAAAAATCTTTCCCAGCCACATTTCTATTCTGTTAAAAATATTACTCTAGGCTCAGCACCTAATTATTAGAATGATGAAATTGTTCAGAAGAAGGCACAGAAATGAGACTAATTACTTATGATATAATCTGCCAGTATGAGAAGCTTCTATCCAGCCTGAATTTACCTTCAAGTTTATTTCTTGAGGCATGGAGATTTATGACACTGCAGTCATCTTAGCCAGTTTATCAATGATTGTTTCGTTAGCCACATAAATGTCTCATCTACTGATAAACTTGCACAGCTCTTGGCACAATGATGTTTTATGACAGTGAGTAACGTGATTTATGTGTTGGGTTTAAAATGTTTTTCTTTTCTCAACATGTAATTACTGTCCTTTTAATGTCACTTTAAATATTTTAAATGAAGACTAGGTTATTTAATGTAAATAAATATATCCAGCCATGTGCCTTTTTTTAAAAAGACTGTGCAATCTGTATTAATTTTAATTTTTATGATCTAGAACAGACTATAATATGGAGGTTAAAACCTCAAGTTCATTCCATTGTAATACTATTCTAAAAGAGCCAAGTTATGAGATAGCTTAAAGGCATAGGAAAGGAAAGGATTCTTTCAGGACAGCCTGGTATCCCCCTCCTGCCTCACCACCACAATTCAACTGCTTTACCTAGGAAGCCCAGGCCAGCATCCAACAAGCCCTCTTGCTCACCAGTAAGACTTAATGAGATGTAAAGGTGCTAAAAGCCTTGCTGAAGAGTTAAAATAAAGTGTGGCAACTTTCTAAATAAATCATGATGGCATTTAACATGGTGACTTCTGGGCAGGCATGGACAGACCTGTCTCACTCCACTCACACTTCACTGTGGCCAGGCTTTAGCCACCTCTGGCGGAGAAACCACACAACCATCTCCCGGAGGTCAGTGTTCAGGCTAAAAAGCCTTGCTGGGAGAAACAGTGACCTAGTTCAGCTATCACGGTAGTTCCACCGCTGGGCTGAGTCAGCCCATGCAAAACACAAGTATTGAAACTCATCTGGTTCCCATAAATGTCCCCTTACTGGATTAAAATTCTGAAAGATTGCACATGTCAAAAATCCCACCAGCTAGGTAGGATGAGAAAGAAATCCTCTTTCCTCAGTGCAGTTTAGCACAGCATTGTAAGGGATTTACACTTTCTTTTGGACAGTTTCCGCCCAGGTTATCATTGCAAATGGGATACAGGCCAGCCACGACCAACCAGCACGCTTTTGCTACAGGTCTATTTTATTACACTCACCCAAGACAAAATCATTCTTTTTGTAGTAACTTTCTCATAGAATACTTATTCTGTGTTCTGCTGTGTTTTATTTAAAGTGTGAGTCCTTCAAATGGCCCAGGCTTTTCAGTCACTTGCATGCCAAGTGACATCTATCACGAGCTGGCAACTGCCTTACAGCCAGGGTTTCTTTCAGGCATCTGAGTCATGCCAAACTGTGTAGTATATACTGTTCAGGCTGCTGGAGCTTAGATTCATTCTTAGCTTACAAATCAACAGGTTTATGAAAGAATCTAAACATGCTTTAAAAGGTCACAGCTAGGATTGGGGGGAAGTCTGACTATTAAGTAAGGATGAAAGATGAGAAGAGAAGGAAATAAAATAGGACTTCTGATCAGCCAAAGCACCAACCATTATTAGAAATTCATTACAGGGAGCACTGTGTACCCTGCACTGCCGATTAGTCAGTATCACCATGGCAAGTCCATGGCCTTAAATAAAGCTATTGAGTTTATGTACCCAAAGTTTGATCCCTGTGAAAATGGCTCCTGAAGACTAAGCTAACTCACTTTCACCTCCCACTGCCCAGCTGAGAATTCTTAGTTTATCTCAGTGGGTTGAGAAGCTCCTAACCAACTAATAGAGTCTTGTGGAATGAGAGACATACTCCTGAATCTAACATATATTTTCCTTTCATCTCTTTTAATTTCAAGGCATAGTTAGTAAGGACTATGGTCTCTATTTCAGGGTGGAGACTGGGTTTTCTACAAGGCATACATATTTCAAGCAACAACTGAGAGGGCACAAGAAAACCCTTTGAAAAGCTTCCCTTTCTCTTCCTGCATTTATGGCTTTAATCCCTGTTGTTCTGGGTAGCCACACTGCAGTGTAATAGCAGCTAAGTGACCAAATTTCTAGATAGAGAAGAAAAGAGGAAACCAGTCAAGATGGCACATTGTACAACCTGAGCAGCAGCACACAAAGTGCAGGCGCAGCTCATCAAGCACAGGGTGTTTTTGCAAGCACCTTTACATTGTCATTCTATGACAGATTTTCACTATTTTCAATTCACACAAAACATGAGTACAGCACTATAACCATGCATGTGCCAAACATGGCTTCATGGCTTTTTCTTATTCTTAGTAAAGATATCCCATGCTTTATATGAGTAAATTAGTAAGATTTTTTTAAACTGCATTGTGGTTTGTCAGAACATCTTGTCAGCTAATATTATCTTCCAATAGCTCTGTGATCTCTCCATAGTTTGCAATCTGCTCCAAGCCAGCATGACTTCCTGGAAAAAGTCAAAGGAGACTCAATAAAATGAAATTTTCTTCCACCACAAGAATTTCTTTCTATGCTCCCAGAAATGTGCCATTGTTCAATGCCAGTAGGTGGAAACACTTAAGAAGAGAGCAGCAATTTATAAAAGAACAATATGAGTGATTGTTCCCGTAGAAACATTTTGATCTTTTTTTGGCAGTTGGGGATGTTACAGGATAGAACCATGTGTTTTGTTTCACTGATAGTCCCAGTGCAACCACAAGCAGAAAATAAGTTGTTTGCATGAATTGATAAGAGGGCCATAAATAATAAGAAAATTATATCCTGTACGCCAGCCTGCCAGCAGACCACGAAGAAAAGTCAGGACTTCACGAGTTCTCACTTTTTTCATCATTCTCTGGTGATATTTTCCTGAAATTTATCTAGCTCTGTGATAGGTAGTTCTCCAGCAGTTTTAGTCCTCTCCTGAGAAGACACTAATAATATTACCTTGAAGCAGGGAGAAGCATTGAGAGGTTTCTTTTTTTCAGATCAGCAACCCAATGACCTAGTTCAAGCATCCTGAAGGAGCCTGTTTATAGCTGTCCATTGGTGCTACTGCCTTAGTGATGCTTTGTTTTTGTAGCAGGAGAGTGTGCAGGCTAGAATTGCTACTGGCACTTCAGAAAGATGGTAAGAGACCATCTTCTTCCCAACCCCAGGGAGCAGAGGGCAGGTAGCAAAAGAGAGCACATGGTCATGGACTACATAAGCAAAATATGGAGGTAGATAAATAGAAAAACTGTATCATTTAGATAAAGCATAGAGACTCAGGTGTAGCACCTTGTTACTCTTGTTTTCACTTGTTTCGGGGAAGATGAAACAGTTTGCAGTCATCTGTGCTTCCTGGATGCTACGGTGATACTGTGTTGTGATACAGAGAAAGAAAAAGACACCCTGAAGCCTGCTGAGATTAGCAGGCCCTCCCCCTGACTTGGCTCTTAGTGCGTCTGTTCAGTGCAGTGTTTGGTTGCAAACTGTGCACTTTGTGAATGACAGATAAGAGTCTCCAAGCAGAAGACACAAAACAGTATCTGTCCGTCTAAAGCTCCTCCCTTCAAAGCTCTTGCAGAGTGATGGTAATGGGAGCCATGGCACAGGATGGCAGCCTGAGGGGAACCTGTGCACCAAACAGACCCTACAGTTTCTGATAAAATACAGTTTGCATTAAAAGAGCGGCATCCCCCAAAACTGTCTCAGAGACCTATAACACCTATGTTTGTCTTTAGTGAGGATGTAATTTGCAGTACAGTGAATTCCACATTGGCTGTCTTTTTTTTTTTTTTTATTCAATTGCTCAGTGACGGTGAATTCCACATTGGCTGTCTTTTTTTTTTTTTGTTCAATTGCTCAGTGACATTTTTGTAAAGACTGACAGCATTAAGGGGGTCCATCAGCTTCCCAAGCATTTTTAAGCTGAAAACTACACGCACAGACATGCACTCATTCCTCCCACTGCTGTAGAAAGAGAGGGTGTGTTATTTTCTCTCCCTTCAAGGCAGGGACATACTTTTTCCAGACTTCCATATACTGATTTTTTACCAGACCTAAATATGTAGTCCACTACCATCTGCCCTAAAAAGTTCAACTGACATCATCCTCATGAAGTCTGTTTCTGAGATGGCGCCTATATCAGTAATTGGTGATTTGAGGGGTCTTTAGCCCAGCTCTAGCAGAAATGCACAGCTAAAGGAGTGTGAGAAAAAAGCATGTTTTAGTGTGGGAAATGGGCCTGCAAAACCTAAATCCAGAAGAGAATTTAGGAACCAGTGACCACATAAAAAGCATAGTATTTTAGTTAATTGACTACATTTTACTTAGAAAATGGTGTTTAAATTCTATTTACGTAAAAACGACAAACATTGAATCACAGCAGAAGAAAAGATTCTTCAAAATTGCAAATGTTCGCAATCTCCTTTTGGCAAGTTCAAGCTAATAACCTTAGCTTTTAATGATAATTTTTTTTTACTCTGGAAATAAAACCACAGGTGTTTAAATATCATTACTGGACAACTGACTACTAGCATTCCAAATGCATTTTTTCTCTTCTCATCACGGAAATTGACCCTTTCTTGAGGTTCAGGGTGTGCGTGCATATATTCAAAGGAAACTAGCTTCTGCTTAACCATTAAATGTAAGGAAACTATAATCCTGTGTATTTCCAATATCCGTGGAAATTTTTCACAACTCTGGCTAAACCAAAGGGGTTTTCTATGAAGGACAAACATATGCAGTAATGGAGATGAAATAATTTTGTGGACCACACTGTCTGCGGATTTTATGTGTTGTCCAGTGGTCCTTAGAGAAAGAAAGATTAGTTCAGAAAGAACACTTTTACCAAAACCATAGTAACATTTTGCATCATTTGTAATTAATAAAACAAGCAATATAATAAGTGTAGCTGGGTACCTAGCACTGACATTTCTAACAAAAGCAGAGAAGAGTTTCATCTTTTATCAGTAACGACTGACACCATCTACAAAGAAGCTGTGTTATGAAGAAAATAATCTAGTGCCAAACAGAGTCTCACATTTTCTCTGAGCTGTAGATACATTTTATGCATCACATGAGTCTACGTAACCACCCACAATTGTACAAAAAAACCTTCCCCAAGCCCACCTCCTCACTCCACTTCTTGGGAATGTTTTAGTGGCAGAGACAGTGGCAGAGAAGTGAGATATTTCTACAGCTGCATCCAATGCCCTCCTCATTGCTTCTTGCTTTTCATACTTCTTTCATGGGAGGAAGGCTTTCTGTTTTGTGCCAGTATGACAAGAACACTTGTATTAAATAGCATGTTCACAATACTGTTCAAGTCAGACTGAATAATAAGTTGAACTGTTTCTGACACTATAGCCTTGATTTTCTTCAGTCATACCTGTTTTATTTATTTCTTTACCAGGGTTTCTAATTAAATCAAAGAATTAAGAGGAAATATATAAAACTGTATGTAGATATACATAAATTCTATGTCAGCTCATACTCCCATGCCCAGTTAGGAGGAGGCTGTATCATTATTCACCGGTTTGCAAAAGTGCTCTGGAAGTGCTTCTGCTGTGTTTCTGAAATCAGATCAAAATGCCAACACATATTTTTAACATCACTTTATAAAAGAAGAATAAAAGGAACACAGCTCTTTACAAAATTGAGCCATGACAATAGGACTCCTTTTGCATCATTTATCTAATACAACAAACTTCATTTTAAAAGTTCAGCATATTTCACATTTTGAACCAGTCTAAGAACATATGAAGATGTTCGTGTTTCTTCAAATGTATGTTCTGTATCCCATCTTTTGCTGCTTCGGTACACTCTCAGCAGAAGTACACTGAATAGCTAAAGGGCATCCTGTCTTGCTCTACAACATTATTGCAATAATATTGAGTAGGATCTGCAGGCTATTAAATTTACTTTCTCATTGAAAACTATGATTCATCTGAAAGAAAGTAACTCTGCAATGAATATGAACTGCATTTCTCTGATCAGATGTTTTCGATTGCACTAGCTTGAAGTGCTACCCTGAACTTGGCAGAAAAAGTAGCCTAGTTTTCATGGTACCTATTCTATCATTCATCCAAAGGTAGGTAAATAGCTAGCATTCATGTCTGGGTTTCAATACACTCTGCTTTATTATAGCACCTGCCACTGAAGATCTCAAAGCAATTTGTGAACATTAATCAGCTGAGCCTCATGACTATTCAGCCAGTATGTTATTACAGAGACTGGTAAACAGAGATGTGAAAACACATCAGACTTCTCAGCAAGGCTGTAAGAGATGAGCAATAGCTTTGTCTTCCTCTCTGTCCCCTAGAATAGGACTTTTCTGTCTGTTGTTTCATCTAGAGGGGCACAGAAAGCAGCACTAGTAAGGGAAGCAGACTGGTCCCAGTACTCCTGCTAGCAAAAAATGCCGAGCAAAGAAATG
>NW_009260839.1:2553599-2589537 GCF_000687185.1 Egretta garzetta | reverse complement strand
TTTGTGCCACTGCTGTTGGCACCATGTCCTGGACCTTGCCAGCAAGCTGGAACCAGCTGACTCCCAGAAGTGGCTGTTGAAAGGCTATTGAAAGATCTGGTTCCTCGCGGCTACAAAATCCTAATCTGATGTGGCTGAAGCCAGGGAGAAACCACAGGCCACTCTGTTACTCTTTGCAGGCTGGGCACATCCTGCCTGTTGCCAGCTAAAAAACTGAAGATGACCGGTTTACTCCCTCACCGATCTTTTCTTATCCAACCTCTCCACATTTTGTAGTGATCATATTTTCTTACATGCTGATGGCTGAAACATTGTTATGCCTGGACCTAATGATCTAATCAAATTAGCTTTAATTAATTTAGGTCAAGAACCAAGAGTAGGAAGATGCAGGCTCCACTGTAGGCTGTGCAATCCCACCAGGACACCCAGGCAAGCCCTCTGCACCACCACAACTCCACTGAGTGCTACTGAGTCAGATACCCTGGCCACACATAGCTGTGATCACTCCTCCCGGCAGCTGTGTCTGCACCTTCACAACAGGAGAGAGCCTCTAGCCTGAGGAATTTGCAGTTTAAACAGACCAGGCAGTGAAATGAAATCAGAAATCACAAGCAAAACCGAGAGTGGTTATGTGGAGTCCAGCAAGAATGGTAAGTGTGAAGGAGATACGTCCAAAATCAAAGGCTGCTAACTGTTTTCACTAGCAATGAAAGCTCTGCCCTGGAGAGAGCAGAGGCAGAAAAGCTGAGGCTAAGCTCATAAATTGAGTGTTTGTTCCTCTTCCCTTCAGTGACTCCATGACATGTTATCATGTCATTCTTGTAAATGTTTCAAAGAAAAGTTTTTGAACGATAGCACTTTGGTATAGTCCCTGCTGTTGGGAAGGGCTATACAAACATCTGCCATACACGCCTCAAATAAAATTCAACCAGAGCTTTTGTTTACACGGTTTGTCCTTAAAAACAGCACTCAGCTGCAACTTTCAGCCATCGCTGCCTTATTAAAAATGAACCTTTTATTTTAAACACAGTACATTTTGTAACAGGAAAATCAATATACAGTAACCCAGAGTACTGCAGACAACAGCTGTAGGACATAATCTGATGACAGAAAGTTGAGAACAGTATTTTAGCAGTTATATGTTGAGCTAATCTTTCACTTTTTGTTTTTAATGGCACCAAGCTATAAAGATCTGAGATTTCTCCCCACCTGGTGACCCAGAGCTACACAAAATGAAGAAACCAAGAAACCACTGTTTTCAACAATAAAGGCTATTAAATAAAAAATAAATCAGTCATTACTTTTTTTTTTTTTAATAGGATACTGTAGGTCTTCCCAGAGCTACAATGAGTTAACAACAGTCTCAGTGCTCTCACAGCCCTTAGCAAAGATATAGGAAGATACTTAAGCATAAAGAGTACCTTGAAAAGACTACTAAATACTTTTTACTGCCTTCATTTTGGCTGTGGGTGAGGGCGCTCAGGTCTGTTCAAGGCTGGGACTCACATGCACTTAAGCTTAGAAAAGTTATCTAAGCAGAGAAAAGGAGATGAAGCCACAGATGTGCCTAGTACACAGGAGTATAGAACAAACATAAAGATCTTAATAGATATTTTGATTTTGATCATCTCTTGCTTTTTCGTTATTAACAGAAAGTTTATAATCAGAAACAAACTACTCCATGTATGTTTTTCTGCCATCATTAAATACCAAATCTATGAATAAACTAGGGATTTTTGGAAGGTACCTATTTGTCCTTAGAAGGTGGCAGATGATTAGTTCTCCAAAATGGCATGTGATTACAAAATAAATACATTTCCTTGGTGAGCAAAAGGCAAAGGGCGCTAGATCATTTTGTAGCGAAATTGCTTTTTTCACCACGTCCCACCGAGTATATTTTTCTCAGATAATGAAACTGTTTTTCTAAAGGCTTCCAATCCAGATTTATGTGGCAAACGCTTTAATTAAGATTGCTGTATTCCTCTTGTTTAGCTTTCACACTTCGCTACGGAAGTTTTAACTGGAACGGCATTGCCCTCTAGCGCCGTGACGGGGCCGGCCGCGGTGATGTCACAGGCAGAGGCAGCGCGAGCCCGCGCGTGCAGCGCTGCCTGAATGCTGCCGAGCCCTTCCCGGAGACGCATGTCAGAGCAGCTAGACGGGGGCATCCTTCCAGCAGAACCACAGTGCGCAAGGGAAAACAGTAAACCTGTCTTTTATTTCAGGGGCATCATGATCGCACCAGCTACTTTCGAGCTCCAGCCAAGACTTCTGCCTGCTAATTTCTGTTTAAACGCGTTCGTATGAGAAATTAAGCAAGTTTGAACAGCCTGTTATTTCTGACAGGCTTCAGAGGACTTCACGCTGTGCAAGTTTTATGTGCTTATTGCTGACAGCTTGCTGGGGAGATGAGCTCTCAATCTCAAACTGGCCGGGGCTTTGCAGCAACTTCTTGGGTGGAGAGATAACTTTCAACTGAACTCAAACCATCTGCGTGTTGTGCAAGGGATCCGATCATAACTTGCTATGGAGGATGATTTTTAAGATGAATACCTACCTTGGCGATAAATCCAATTCATCAATACCTGGATATTTGAAAGGGTCTGCACTAAACAATGGCAATCTTTCTGCAAACAGCTCCAATGAGACAGCAAGCAACCTGGATTCACCTGCCTTGGATATCAGCAGGGCGATAATTGTGGGGCTTATCCTAGGTGCCTTTATACTCTTTGCCATTATAGGTAATATCTTGGTAATTCTCTCTGTTGCTTGCAATAGACATTTAAGAATCCCTACAAACTATTTCATAATTAACCTTGCAATTGCAGATTTGTTGCTGAGTTTTACTGTCCTTCCGTTCTCTGCTACACTGGAAATCCTTGGGTACTGGGTTTTGGGGAGGATATTTTGTGATATCTGGGCAGCAGTTGATGTGCTATGCTGTACAGCTTCTATTTTAAGTCTATGTGCGATTTCTATAGATAGATATATAGGGGTACGCTATTCTCTCCAGTATCCAACTTTGGTAACAAGAAGAAGGGCAATTTTAGCTCTTCTAGGTGTCTGGGTCCTCTCCATGGTGATTTCTATTGGGCCTCTTTTGGGCTGGAAAGAACCAGCACCCAAGGACGACAAAGAGTGCCGTATCACTGAAGAACCGTTCTATGCTTTGTTTTCTTCCTTGGGGTCATTTTACATTCCTTTAATCGTCATCCTCGTGATGTACTGTCGGGTCTACATAGTGGCAAAAAGGACTACTAAAAACCTGGAAGCTGGGGTTATGAAAGAAATGTCCAACTCCAAGGAGCTGACTTTACGGATTCATTACAGGAACATTCATGAGGACACATTAAACAGCACCAAATCCAAGGGTCACAATCCCAGGAACTCCTTAGCTTTCAAACTTTTAAAATTCTCTAGAGAAAAGAAGGCAGCCAAGACGCTGGGAATTGTGGTTGGCATGTTTATCTTGTGCTGGCTACCTTTCTTCATTGTTCTGCCACTCGGTAAGTTGGTAATCAAGGGATTGGTAGGGGAGGGGGAGGAAGAGGGTTAGTTGTTTACTACTAAAATACCATAGAAAAAAATCAGATGAATGGTAAGTAGATATCATTTTGAGAACTGCAGTGAACAGATGAAAGGAAAGGAAATGAAAGTAATTTACTCCTGATGTTAGCTTTTTCAAAGAGTCAGGCTGAAACTTTGTAAAGTGTACAGCCTGAAGAAAGTCTGCTCATCTGGTAGTCCTTCTCAGTGATGGGGCAGATGTCAAATCATGGGACAATATCTTCAGAGTTTATATACTAAATCCCCCTTAATGGTATTTGTTTGAACTGAATTAAGTTTCAGAAACATTTTTATAGGATACTTCAACAAAAATCCTAGTTAAGAACACAAGAAGAGTTTCAGCACTGAAATGTTCTTGGTTTAGTTTACTGTTAGATGTTCAGACTGTAACACAGTAGGTCTTCTGGCATTATTAGGTGTCTTAAATGAAATTAACCTGATCTAATGATGAGGTGCAAAACTCCCTTGAGCTTTGGGAAGCTGAAGAAGTTCTAGTTTTCAGTTCAATTGTCACTGATCAAATCCCAAAGACAAACACACGAAGCCCACTGATCCCCACAGAACAGTTCTCGTTGGTTTCAGCATGTCTTAGTTCAGGCATTTCAGGAGATTGCCATGTGAGCTTTTGGCAGCTGCTTTGTTCACTTTCAACTTTAAAATACAACATTTGATGTAGCCTTAACACAGTGCTCTGTGTTCCCAAGTCCCTGTGAAATTTGCTTATATTGTCTTTAATACTAGCACTACCTCTGAAGTGGAATATCTCAAGACATTGAATTACTAAGCTCTCAAAAATATCTGTCCAAAATTAATTTATCTGAGACACAGACAATCTGGCAGCCTAAATATGGAAAGAGGTGGAAAAAGAAACGGGAGAAAAAGCCTTTATTAATGTTCTGTATTCGTGTTTACTTAGTTACCCTACCAAAACATTTCTAATTGAGTGGTAAGCGAATATTTTTAGACACTGGTAGAAAAATAAACTGAGTTCAGCGACCTGGTCTTGGTGAAGTGTTATGAAATTGTAATTTCAGTGAATGTGTAATATCATTTAGACTAGAATCTTTACTGCAAGACACCTACTTAAGCTACTGCAGGGCAACTTTATAATCTCTAGCTTATTGTATCATAAACTTAAAAATCTTTACGATTCAAGATGTGCATAAAGCTCATGTTAAGGATGTGAAAAATTCAAACAGAAGAAAAATTGTGAGCAAAGTTCTCTTTGACTACTGAAGTTTAAGTCCTTGTGCTGGCTCTTGAAGAAAGTTTATAACAGAGCAAGTTTCCAGCTATTGCAAAAATACATAGAAATGTATTTTCACCATATGGTACTATATGTATATAGTACTACTATGATATGTAGCTAGTATGTCATAATCCCCTGATAAAAGTAGATTCCCTCCTTGCTTTTGACTTATTGAAGGAACTTTGGGGAAAAAAAGCAAACTTTGAATGCAGTAGAGCATATCCTTACCCAGCAGAAGCCAGTAGAGCTACAACGAACACAGACGCAGACCAGTCCATCAAAAAAATTATGGTCACAGGGCAGAAGCAATGTGAGAAACAATTAGGTTTCTTGAAAGCGTGTCAGTTTTCCCTTTGAGAAGTTATTTCAAAACTCCTGGTCTTTCCTGGGAGGTTTAATGAGTTGTTGCTTAAGACACCTGAGTGAAGAGTTTATCGCTTGTCACAATACGATTTTATCTCTCACATAAATTGTGTCTAAGGCATCAGTGAGGCGACAGGCTGAGAGCCTCCACCACAGCCCTGTGTGCTGGCAGAGGTGCTGGGTGGGCTGAAGGGCTAAACCCATGGCTGTGGGCTCCGACCTGACACAGGCTGAGTGACTGTAACCCCAAACACGCTCACTTCAGCGCTGTGAGCACTTGGTGCCCCACAGAGCTGAGGTTCAGAAAGAATTGCCACTGTGTCAGTCAGAAGAGTGAAAAAACCAGCAGCTTGGCATTGCAATACAGACCGCTGGCTCTCCTGCCCTCTGTCTAGAAATCCTTTCAGGGGCCCAACTCTTAACTAACAGCCTTTAGTCCAAGAAAGGAGGAAAAAAAGGCATACGTGATATACAATATAGTATCCAAATATATTTAAATAGTAGGTACTTTCCCTTTGCTTTGGTGACTAGGAATAGCGCCTATCGCTAATCAATTTTTTTAATTTATTAGCACAATCCAGAACCTTGTACTTTTCATCTCTGTGTATCAGTGCAAAGTTAATTAATGATGTTGGAGAAAGACTTCTTAAGGATCTTGCTGTGTGCTGCATTCTTCATACCAGAAATCTTTTGCTTTGTGTCTTGAAGTCACAAAATTAAATGAAACACTGTTAAGAACCCTTACAAAAAGCACACAATGGTATGAAATCAATTTCAGCGCGAGGCAAACCATAGAACCCAGAAGGTACTGATGGTTTACAAAATTCTCCATAGGTGCCCTGGGCTGCTTTAATCACAACCCACTTGTTCATCCATACAGGACTGCAAACTACAATAGCTTTTCCACTACTGAGTCCAGGCTAGGTACTTACCTTCACCATACTGGAAGGAGAGGCTTCTTCCTTAGTCTGTATTTTTCACACCTTATGTTTGCACCATTAACCCAAATCATATCCTCACATCCATGTCTTTATTTTTTTTTTCTCCTTGTTTCACTCAGTAATGTCATGACTCTGCAAAATGGCATTAGCAGAGAAGATTTTTCAGGATCCAACCACAAAACATTTGACAAGTCGGTAAATGTTATTTCTGCAACACCCCAAAGCCATGAAGCCATGTCTTAACAAATCTGCTATATGCAGAGGAGTTTCCCTCATGTTAAAAGTGTTCTCAGCTCTTCTACTAGTTTCCCAGACAACATTATAATTCTTCCACTGTGGCATTTCAGTATATTCTGCAGCTGCCCATTTTGATATCTCAGACAAAGGATTATAGCATCAGGTGACAGATATATACTGGGAAATGATGTGGTGCTGAAAGCAGGGATATTGCTTGAATAAATATTCCACAACAAAGTAAGAGAAATAATATTAACACTTGCAGAGTGTTTTTCAAGCAAGAATCAGAAGGCTTTGCAAGGAAAGCTCTCTGACAGGGCTCTGTATACAGCTACGGAGAGGAATTACGGCACTGACACTATGATGTACTGAGCATCATGAAGTGATCAGCACAAAAAATGACCCAGAGTCTCTTTTTGTAGGACTGAACCGTGCTGCCTTTAGCGTTAAGCACCTGATGATGCAGCAAAACTGGTATCAAAGGGAATCATGTGAGAAATTTGTTTTTATTCCAGTAGCTACCAGATACTCTTTCCAGATAGCAATACAGCTATAGAGTATCCTGGTTGCGGACATTCGTAACTGCTCCATGGCTTTGTAAACAGTTGTCTTGCCACTCAAAATTATTTGTGGTACAGCATAAAAAATAAAATGAAGACTTATGTTTCTTTGAGACCACTTCTTGTGCCATACATTCAATGACTGAGCTTTGAAAAGTAAATATCTTGCTTCTTTAAAATAAACGTTTCTTTTCTTCCCCCTCATACAAATAATTTCTTAGGCAACAGGACTATATTAAATATGCATAACTGAAAAATGCTGAGTAAAATAGATTATTTTTATCTAAAGACTAGAGCCCTGCAAAAATAAGGTAACACTCATTAAAACTCATTTAAACATAGAAATATCCAATTTTATGCCAATACTTTTATTAAAAAAAAGAATCCAAAATGAAGGATCATATGTTTTCACTACTTTAACCAAAGCATATTAACTTCCCCAGCCTATTGTTAACTCAACTCCAGTGGAGATCAACAGAGCATTATGCACTTTCCAGTTCAGAGCCTAACTTCTCCCTGCTCCCACAAAACCTGTGATCTTATCCACTAAAGTCAGAAACAAAATTCTTGTAACTTAACTGCCAGTGGGATAAGGTCCCAAGAGCCTCATAATGAAGATACCACTGTTTTGACTATCCTTATATATTAAGTTTTTGAAACCTCTCTATAAAATAATAAAGAATATAAAAATATTCTGCATGCTACAGGTCAGCCAATACAAAATTATTCTTAAAATAAAACGTTATTCAAGTACAGTATGTAGATTTATGTTACATCAGGCCAACCTCTGCATCTCTGCACCAAGAATACCAAATTAGGCCACTTAGTTTCCCATGGGAAACACTTTAAGGTACTAAGCCCAGTGCTATCAATGCTACTGGATTCTGCTTTCTGCAAGGCTTTAGGTCCTTTTGGTCTTGCCCCTTCTGCCCCTCTCTAACTAGCCTAGTCCTCTAGACTTCATGCCCTCAAGTTAATAGTTACACAGAATTTGGACAAATTAATGATATATGTGGCAATCTGACCCTCTGCCCACTTGCAGGTCAATCTCTGGTACAATGTTCAATTGCACAGGTGATAGCAGGAATAGGATAGCCAATTCCTGTAAAATTAAACATCATAAGGGCATTTCTTGAGCAGTACAACATGTTTTGTCACACGCAGAGGACTAGATTATTTCAAGATGATTCATTTTGCTACTAAAATAGCCTCCCTTAAACCCTTGTTTAAGCCCTTTCGTTTGCAAAGGATGCCAGTCACCAGTTACTTACAGACTTCTATTTTTTAGAACAAAGCAGATGAAACTGCACAAATTCTGAAGGGCTAGGTACTTCCTATATAGAGTTTTGATTTGCAGGTCAGAGGAACAGAGGAAAATCTTAAAGCATACAGTCTTACAAAACCAAATATGAAAAGCAATACAGAAAAATGTGAATACAAAGAAATCGACTCATGGTGACTATTCAACCTCAGGGATGACAGCAACTCCTAGCTGAGGTGATCAGAAAGCTCCAAGGAAGAAAAAATCAGGACTGAGCCACTAGGCAGCAATAGGAATTTTCAAAACTAGTGAAATCAAAGACAGGAGAGAAGTGGTAATTTCAGAGGAAACTCTGCTTTCAGCATCCAGCAAGGCAGTGGACACAAGGTCCTTACGCCAAAGGCACATGCAAACACATGTGCTATTGCTCAGGTTGGTAGTCATGATAAAAGCACTGAATAAAGTTACACATGTGCATATAGTCCTAAATCATTGAGGCCATACCTCAGGATCCCAGCTATATGTTCTTTAGTGTGCCTATCTGTGAAATACAGACATGCACAAACCTGATGAGTGTTTAGTATCTTCCCTAAAGTCGTGCTCCATAGCCCATTGCAAGATTTTGAGATATTTTGATGGGCTTTCAAGTGATATGTAGAAACTGAAAAGCAATAACTATCAGTTTCTAACTAACAAAAGAGAAAAAATATAATGGAAGTTCATACAATATCTTTGTAGCTGTGTTATTCAATTCAATGCTAGAGCCCTATTATTTACCAACAATGTCCCAGACGGATTGCCTCAGTTAAGTCAGAAGCGAGAAGGGGAGGAAAAGACACCAAAGCATGCCCAGTAATTGAAGATATTTAAGTATAATAAATGGCATGTCAGCAGACTTAGATTAGCTTTTATAGACTCCCTTAATCAGCTAATCCTTTGCAAAACAAGCATAAGCTTGGCCCATATTCTTTCTCATTAGCAAGCCACAAAAGTCTGTAACTTTTGGACAAAATAATAATAATTATATCATGTTTCTGTCCATATCTACTGTCAGTTTTAGAGTACCAAACAAGATTCTTACTAAAATTAACCTTGATTTTATCATATTTATGTGAGGGCAACACAATTTAAACGCAAGTGAATTCTCTCCATGGTGTAAGTCATCATAGCTGTTCTGGACTGAGATGTGGTAGACTAGTATATACAAAGGTATATAGGGTTTGTGTCAAAAATGTAAGTCCTTGATGGAATTTTTTCATATCTCATGTATTTTCCATATCTTGTATCTCCATATTTTGTTATTTAAGATATACTCAGAATTTTTGCTAATACGACGCCTATGAGTGGGGCATGAAAGCCTGTTGCTTTTTTTTAATTGTTCTTTTTTAAACTATAGATGGCCTCTTTCTTTTTCTTTCTGGGCTGTGCAAACAAAGCTCCTATTTGTCTTTTCTAATGCTCTTCTAAATACCAACTTGCAAATGGTTTGTTGTACCATAAGTTTTTAGAAATAATTTTCAACTCCCAATGCTTTAAGCATCAACATCACCTTTTGTATGATGCTGCAGGAAGGACAGTCATGGACTGCAGAGCAGAGAAAATGATAGATTATCTCTTAACTTCTCTTCTGCCTATTGGAGACAATCTTACCGTGCCAGAAGCGCCAATGTTAGTAGCTCTGCAGTTAAACACGTAGGCACTGTCATTTTAAAAATGCAAATATAACTGCTCTGCTTTGCAATTGCTTGTACTATAAGAAGGTGTAGCAACTCTGGGTTGTAATAAAAAGATCTGATCCCTATCAATTCCACCAGCAAAGCTTCAAGGGAGGTAAAGTCCTGGTTTTATTTTGGCCATTCTAGATAAGTGTATTTTTGGAGCCTTTAAAAGGCTTTCAAATTTGAGCTATTGTGAATGAAGTTCATGCAGGTATCATAGAAGTGCTTTGTTCATCTAAAATATGAGGCACCCTTTATCAGAGAGAGATAGTGTGGATTATAAGAAATTGTGGATTTTAATTATGATAAGAAAATAGAAACTATAAACTTTCTCAGCCTACAAGACAGCACGGAAAATGTTTTCCTTAGGCTGTGCCCTTACTCGTTAACATATCCATAGGGGGAAGTACTCTTTATGGTCAGATTCTGCCTTTGTGTATGTCTGCTACTTTCATTTTCCTGCTTAAGAATTGTCTACACAGGATCAGGCCTTAGTGGTAGGTGTTACTGAGTTTAGTTAATACCAATAATGTATTGGTTTGCAGACCTTTATTTCCCTGTTTGAATGGGATGGAGGAATGAGTATAAACCACTTTTACCCTGTCAGGACAGTTAGTGGAGATTTCTCTGTGTGAATTCCCTGACTCAGCTGGAAAACAGGGAAATGAAAGATTCAAGGGCTGAGGACTGGTTGAATGATACCTTCATCACTCTTCACAAGTGTTTGCTCACCATAGGGCCAGCAGGCTCCAGCAAAGAGAATCCCACAACTGCTATTGGCAATCAGTTCTAGGACATAAATTCCTCACAACTGGGAGGAATTTTCTTAATAGCTGGCCTAGATCCTTGCACATGTAATGTAACATGCCTATTAATGCAATGAAGAATGAGAACTGCTGTACCTGCAACACCATCGTATTTGCATTTCTATTTCTCCCACATTATCTTCTGCAATATCATTCTCTAGTCAGATATTCCTTATTTGATATTTCTTCTTCCTCGACAGCAAAGTGCTCCCCCCCAACACACACACGAGTTGCCCACAAACATGAGTGCAGCTCTGCAGCATGTTGGTGACTGCAAGGTTACTGTCATTCCCATGGTGTCCCCCAGCCTGGCAGCCTGGGCACTGCTGGGATATGCACCCCAAGGCATCCCACAGAGACACCAATATGCTCAAAAGCCATAACCAAATGCTAGTCATCATTACTGGTTTATAGTAGTTATTTAACCATCTTTCCTTTAATTTTCTTTATTGAATTTTACTCTATTGGTTTTGGATGCCTTTCCTATTTCTCAAGATCTTTTTTCACTGTTATCCTAACCCTCTTCTCCAGAGGCCTGCAGTCCCTCCCGGCTTGATCAACTCCTAATGTTATAACCATGCTCTGTATTTCATCCTCTACTGTTTGTAAACTGTGGGGTTTTTTCCTATATTAAATAAGTCCGGGGGAATGTAAACAAACACTGAATGCTGGAAGGAAAGAAATCAGGAGCTTTAGAAATCCAATTAGCTTTAAAACCTTGGCATGCTGACTTGGCTAAGCATGTGGTAAAAAGGACTGCAGAAAGCTTAAATAGAAGACAAACACATCCTTTCTGCATTCTCTGAACTCATACTCATAACAACTCTGGTCAGAGGCAGCTTATTGCTTTTACTGACAGAATTTTACTAGCTATACACGTGTAGCATTTGAGCTTTCTCTGTTCATTAATAAGTGGCTGTAACTCAGCCATTAACAGCGACCAGCAGTTACGGCTGGAGCAGCAAACGGAGGGCCGAAGTGGAGGTTCCCAGCCAGGCCATCAGCAACCATCAACTGCCTAGCACTGGGAAGTCTCTTGCTGATGACATTACAAATTTGATCAAATCACTTTTCATAGGAAGGTTGAGTTCCATCATAAAACAAGTTTCTTGCAAAACAATACTCATTTTTACAAAAGTTGTCTTCTCAAGAACAGATTGAAAGACAGGGTTTGATATTGTTGAAGCTTCCTGTTTTTCATGTTTCAGAACTCATTTGTTATCATTCTGTATTTTGCAATGTTTTTCATCACTACAGCGATTTTTAAAACATTCTAATTTTCTCTTGTGGAGAATATTGAAAAGTTTACATTTAATTCCAGTCAGAATGACTCCAATCTGCACCAAAATGGAATAATTCTCTCCTATGAATGAAGGAGGATATATTTGCCTTCCAAGCTTACGGTAACTATTTAAATTTGACCAGACTCTATAGCAAAACTTCCAAAGACCTATTACCAATTCTCTAACTATTTCTATTTTATGGTATTCAAATAAGAAGGTGGTTTTCTCTCCAGAATACTTCCATTCTGTGTTTCAAATTTTGAAACACACTATTTTCCACTTGTTATGAATAGAGACAAGTACTTTCAAATTTTATGGCTTTCCTTTCAGACAATGACAAAAACCTGTGCCGTGAAGTCTCCTTCTACCCCATTATTGTTTCATGACATATTTTATTGTGTCTAGTTTGCTGTTACTGGAATATCAACTGACACACAGCAAAGCACTTAAACAACTCCAGAACATTTTGTTTCAATAAAAACAAATGTTGTATTTGTTTTAGTAAACAGGAACATACACCCACCCTAGGTTGGCTCTCATCTAAGCAAAACTGGATTTAGAAGATTTTGAAATATGGATTTTTGTAATGAGCATAAAACATAGCACCTGACAACCCCAAACTCATCCATAGAGACTTTTTCTCCTCAAATTCAGGAAATTCACAGTACTCCTGACCAACTCTTATCTAATCTAAGTATCAAATACTCAATTCTGAACAGAACTGATGATTATATGAGTAATTTAGACACTTAATTGATATCAAATACATAACTTACTGAAAATTGATGTTTAATTAATAGAAAGTCAATTATCACAACATAAAGTCATTAGAAAAGAGATTAGCAGTTGGAGTTAAAAACTAAGTAAGACATAAAGAGAGTAGAAATAAATATTTAAAAATTAAGAGGAAGAAAGGAAATAAGTAACTGGACAGTGAACATGCCTGGACAGAAAAAGAAAAAGCAGAGATATTAAAGAAAAGGCAGACAGTAAAGGAGAATGTGGTTAATTTTAGAATAAAAAATCATTAATAGTTTATCATTTTATTCCCACCGGGTACAAATAATAAATATATGGCACTCTTGAAAACATGCACACAGAGAACACCCTCTCCCATGAAGATGACTTAGGGAAACATTAACATAGGATGTAAAACTATTCAAGTGCTCCTATCGGATGCAAGCTGCAGCATATTGGGCTGTGTAACACGAACGGAGCTAGTAGATGGAGAGAAGTGATTATGCCCTTTTACTCAACACTCATTAGACCATGTCTGGAGTACGGCATCCATGCAGGGGAAGACAATAAACTGGGTTGAGTCCAGTGGAGGCAACCAAAATGATCATGAGGTTAGAGCACATTGCGTGAGGAGAGGATGAAGGAACAGGACTTCTTCAGCCTGGAGAAGGGAAGGCTTCAGGAGACCTAGTGGCAGCATTGACCCTGCTTTGAGCCGAGGGCTGGACAAGAGACCCTGTAACATCCCTTCCCACTGCAATTAATTCTCTAATTCTATTAAGTTCTTGGCTTTCAGTCCCATCATGTATAAATATATATCTATTCCTTGCATGACGGATGAAGGGAGGAAATATAACCACACAATGGGACCCAGTGATATTTCACAAATAACTGTCGTTATAACTGTTGGTCACTTATACCTAGTTGTTTATTTCCTCTGTGTGGCTGGAAGTAGCACACAGAGAAGAATGGCACAGAGATATCGAAAGCAATTTTTGAAGTTTTAGCTCATAAACATTATCTTAGATGTTATTTTTCAAATTTAAACTCTAGCTAATCACTATAGTATCTGATCACCTTGCATATGCACACAACTGGAGCTGCAAGCTTTCTCTCTTCTCCTGGAAGTAGTTTGGGAGGTTTCAACTGGTTGGTTGGTTACATTGGCAGGTCTAATTTTGATGCTAGGTTCTTTCTTCCATAAAGTGGAAGTGGAAACTCAAGCATGTCCTGTGTATTACACTTCTGTCAAGAACCTTGCCACCTATTACATTAAGACCTTCCTTAAATACAAGGTCTTAACTTTCCCACCCTCCTTTCTGTATGAATACAGCAGTCAGTTGTGAGAGGTAGCAAAGGAGCAGATATGTAGATGGAAGGAAAATAACAGAGCAGGAAAGAATATGAGAGAGTAGTGTGTGTGTGTATGTGTGGGTGGGCATGTATGTGTGTTTCTCCTCTGCAGAGGGCTACATCAAAACCTCCTTCAGTGAAGAGTTCTCCTTAATTAAGAGTATTGGGATTAAGCCAGTCCAGATTTTCCTGCTGCTCACTCTGCTATATTAAGGATTTTTCTAAAGTCCATGGAAGTCCTTCTGAGCCTTTACAAAGGCTTTCGAAGACTCCCACTGACTCCAGTGGATTCTGAATTTTAATGGCTCAGTGAAGGTCTGGCCAGATAGTCTGCAGACTATGTGAAGACAATTAATATGGCAAATTGTTTTCCCACAGTGTTTCCTAATTTCATTGAGGGTGCTTTACTTACTTTCTGTGTAATAAAGCATTCATTATAAAGAACTAATCAGACCCTAAATGAAATTAGCTTTTACTAAATAAAATACTTAATCATTTTTATATTTATTTTTGCTCAGTGTATTTCCAAACTGAATAGCTCTATCAAGTCTGGTGAGCACAGCTGATTAAACTAATGGTCCAAAACCAATCAAAACTGATCAAGTTGATTGAGTTTCTGAAATATTTCCTGTTCTCCATTTGTGCTGGACACAGGCTTTGCAAAAACTTCATGGGTAGCATAGGTGCAATCAGAGGTAAGATTGTGGTCCTATGTTTAATAAATCACACAGTTTAGTACAGAAAAATAAAAGAGAATAGAAAACATATATTCCCTTAGAATGAAGCTGTTAAACATGAAGCATTAGGAAAGTGATCAGTTTGAGCAGGGAAGACACTCTGGCTACCCCCATCACAAATAAATCACTGAGGAGCAAGTCATATGCAAAATTTTCCAGCCATTTTGAAAAGCAATCTAAATTAGAAAAAAATATTAGTCTGATGTTTAGAGAATGTGTCTAGTAGGCTTAGCTTTATCATTTTATCAAGGTACCAAAATAGCCCACAGTTGTTTGCTCCTGACAGGTTAATTATGAGGTAAAGTATGTGGGCAGCTAAATAAAATGTATTGTTGTTAATTCCAAGAATAAGGTAGGGAAAAGGGTAACATTAAAAACATACAAGCTAATCAAAATATTTTTCATATCTTTATATGGTGAAAGGCAGAGGAGCTTTGTCTAATAGTCACCAAATTTAACTATATTTAGAAGTACATGGCATGTATAGCAATATCTATCTAAACCAACTTTTGGATCATAAAGAACAGCTTTTCTTCTCTCTCTGTAGACAACCCAGGCTGTGATTCCACCCAATAAGGAGGGATTGGATACAAAAACTCAGAAACTTTCCAAAGCTCTGAAGAGAATAAGTGTCCAAATAAGTATCTGTCTTGAACATTCCACTTTTCTAACAGTTAATCCTCAACCTAAACAATGGATATATTTACCAAGGGGATCTAAGACTACAGTGTCAGTGGGATTCCAGTATGGCAAATGTAAAACTCTGCTGGGCTGCCAGAACTTAAGCCATAAAGTATTCCTGATGAATACAGTTATATTGTGCAGAGTTAATCAGAGAAAGTAGGACTACAGGCATCTAAAGAGGTCATTCAGGGCAGCCTCCAACCCAAAGGCTGGATCAGCTATACATAAATCAGTAGAGGTGTATCTATCTACTCTGTTTTTAAGAGCCATCAGGGTTGGATTTTTATACTAGGGCAGTACGTTCCAGAATTTTCCTGTCTTGCAAGACAGAAAGTGTTTCCCCATCCATAATCTCAGTTTCTCTTGCTGCAATTCAAATGATTGTGCTTCATGTATTTGCCACAATGGACATGGAAAACAATTTCATTTCCTCCTTCTTTGCAGGTAACCTTTATGAATTTAAAGATGAATTGTCACGTCTCTCCTCAGTCCTTTTTCCTTCAATGTGATGAAAGTTGTATTACAAAACTACTACATTTCAGAGGATCTGTAGCTTTCGGAGGTGGGGGATCCCTTCATTAGCCATGGTTCCCTTCCTAGGTGGAGATTTGCTATGATCATGTAGTCCTCGCATATAGCATCTGCAGGGCCAGCAGTGTATCTGATCAATCATATGCACATCTGTTAATCTCAGAAAATATCCTTGAATTCTGCTTTTTCTTGGGTGGTGTTGAAGGTAGCAGGACCCACCAAACACACTATTTGAATGCTCTGTACTACCCACTGTAGTTCTAGTGGTTAAGAGAGTCATGCCAGGTCTCATGGTTCTCTTCCTGATAAAACAAAAACTTTCTTAATGGTGAAGATTGTTTAGCACAATACCTTCAGCTGATTGCTTTTACCTTGCCCCTCAGATTGCCCACTGGTAAAATCAGGAGGATAGCACGAAGTCAGGATGACTGACACGAAAAGTGCTATCTGAGAGCAAATGAGTCATGCTCCTATATATGAACTTATTCTCACTGGGACTGCAGTGACCTCTCTTATTGCTAGGGTCTTCTTGGAATAATTGGCTACCATCTGATTTTTGAAAAAACTAGGAAGTAATAACACATTATACCATAGACAAAATTCATAGATTAAATCCATCTCTGATCAGAGTGTTGCATATATATTAGTAAGGGTAGAGGAGTTAAGAAGAATTCTATCCAGTTTTAATACATCAGTCTGAAGTAAGAGCAATTAACAAACCAGTCTATAAATCAATGGCTTATTTATCAAATTAATATTCCTTGTTCAGAAAAGCATACTTCCTCACTTTCTTGTGAAAACTTAACCTACTAGTTTGTGTATAATTCAAGAGTCAAGCAACACCTGCATTGTGCTGTTTGCAGAACCAGGAAAAAGATGAGAATGAAGTAGTGTTTAATGATCAGTCTTTTCATTAACTCCTTGAGACTTATTCCTGAATTCGTTAGTTTCAAAACTTTTCTACTATTGTAGTTAACTGCAGATCTTTATTTTTAAATCACACCGCCACATAGCTTTCCAAACTGATCTATTTCCAGATTTTCTGTCAATGACTCAGCTAGGGTCATGATAGCTTTTAAATGATTGATCGGGGCTCAGTGATTTTTCTAGAATCAGGCCTGAACACAAGGTGCCTCCGTCAGCCAGGGTTGCAATGAGAAAATTCTCTGCTCTCTTGTGTTGCTGCCCTTTAATATAAAAGAGCTCTGAAAATCCTTGCTGCAGCTGCTGAAAAAGGCCTGCTGTCATTTTTTTCAAATGGCATTTGAAAAATAGATTATGATGAAAGATAGGCATAAGCTCCTTACCTTTTTTTCTTAAGGAACACAGTTCTTGCAGGAGTTTACAAAGGTTAGCCATTTTTTAGCACTCAGCTTTTTACCTTTTTCCCTACTTGGTCTCTTAGTCTTTACTGTATGTGGTTATATTTGGTTCATGTGCAATATAGATTACACAAGCACAACTCATTTGTTGGTTCCCAGTTTTTTTCTCTATAGCTTAGCTCATTTTATTCATCCTTAGGGAATTTCATGAAATTTGTCAGTAGACTTCCTTAATTTTTTTTTTATTTTATTGAAAACTATACTGTAACATTTACTCTGTCTGTATTTAACCTGCCTAAAAATATTTAAATCTTTTAGAAGAATGTCCTGTAGGTTTTCAGTTGTTACAGTATGAGAGAAAGGCAAACCAATTGATCTGGAAAAACTCATCACTGCTCATTCAACATTCACACATAAGAAAAAATGGGAGCTCTTTAGCCACTTCATGAGGTTTACTGGGCTTTAAGAGCTAAAAATAATTTATGTCTTAAAGGACTTCCAGAAAACAATTTAAGAAACTTATCAGTATGAGCTCCAAAGCATTCCTCGTTGTACATGATCATGTTTTGTACTTGTTTTGTAAAGTCACAAAGCTTCTCTTTTCCCTAAACTGAAGGGAAATATTAGCAATTGTTATTTACAAAATGAATGCTGAAAAGGTTTGCAACTGTGCATGTGGGAAGTTTTGGAGCATCTTCCTCATCTTGGCTACAGTTATAAACTTAGATCAACTTTTCCTAAAGCTTTTTAAGAATTTGACACCCATTTAACAGCTTATTCCATAGAATCACATGAATTGTCACTGAATCTTTAATCAAAGAGTGTGCAATACTCACAAGACACAGTTTAAGTGCTTGCATTGATTTTTCTGTTGGAAAGTCATCAAATACAATTCATAGTTTCTCTGATGTTAGACACGTTGTACTCTGTACTTTCTGCGGTATCAATCAGGACAGATGGAGGATCTCCATCAGATGACAGAAGAGGCATTTGTCAAACCCTGCAAATCATTAGCAGCAACAAAGCAATAAGGGACATGGGTTCAACTTACAAGAGTCTTGCATATGGATAAAAAGTAAAGTGAAAAGTCATGAAAGAAGTACTATGAACCTTGTCATTTCAAACCTCCATTAACCTTAAGGGCTAGCATGTTGCTTAGCTCCAAAGCAATAGGCAGAGCTAGTGCTAGCTGGCACCATGCCAAAAGACTGCCAGGGGAAAAATCTGTTATTCTGAATTCACAGGCTCTTTCCTGACTCCTGTTGCCCAAGTGAGGGGGAGGAAGAGTCTCTCCAGCTAGCCGATGCCATCTCAGCATCTTCTTTTCTCTTCTGAGCCAGCTCAGGGACTAGTTGACACACTTAAGAGGGCAGTGGATGTGTGAGGAATGATACATACTTACCTCCCTTTGGCTTTCTTGTGAGTTAAGGAGACTCAGACCCCTATAGTCAGTACCAGGCCAACATTGTCATCTAGATAAACAGCAGTATCTGCTGTCGCACATACGAGCTATTTACCCAAGAAGCTAGGAAGTGCTTTTGCATAGTTTTGAGGCCCAAGCCATGGCCTCTGCATTGCTATGAGATGGGAAATATGCCTAGAATCTTATCCCTCCCCACTAAGGCATCCTGACAGTCACAACTAACTCAGCTACTTTCATAGCCCAGGGAATCTGAAACCACTTTGGTGTAAAAGGTCGCTCTTGTCAGAGATGTGACTTTCAGGCTTGAGTGTCACCTTCCATTTGAAAAGCTCTTCAGATCTAACTCCAGTTCTTGAAATAAGAATTCTCTCCTGAATCCCTGTTCTTTGATTACTTTAGCCAGACACAAAGGCATTTTCCCAGCTGCATAACTGTTGAATGCCTGTTTTGCTCAGTGTCACATACATTCTTTCATAAATCTCCATTTGCTAAAGTTAGCTGATCAACTTCATGTTTTTAATACTAAAAGTACATGAAATGGATTTCCCAGTATGAGTTTTTCATTTGGGCAGCCTCTTCAGGGAAATTATTTGGTTGTGAATGGAAGAGGAAGTACTCATCAAATAACCTCTTTGTTTGGGTTACACCATTTTTATGAATGCCTTGGATATGGGAAGTACCACAATTAACTTCAGGTTTCAAGAGGCTTGTACTATCATAATAATCTAGAAAAATGGGGTGATGTTTAGGAGCTGCCAGAGAATGTATTAGAAGTTGCAAGTATGTCTGAACACACTCCTTCCAGGAAGCCTGGGAACAGTTAGATCTTTTTCTTCAAAAATGACATTCAAAAGCTGTTTGAAGAAAGCACAACCTTGTTCCATGTGTGCACTGTGCAACAGCTTGGACAGGGGAGGTTTGGTCTTTCACTGGGATCAGCAGATGTTAGTGCAACAGATGTGTACATATAAACACAAGAACTGCTTTTTAATTTGTAATTCTACATTAATTATGTGCTCCTTTAGCTTTCAGATGGTGGAAGCATTTCCTTATTAGCTTTAAAAATAAGAAAAATAACATGTTATTACCAAAAGACCAAAAATGAAAGCAACAAGCATTAGGGATTTCTAATAAACAGATTCTAACAGTGATCTGATGGGACATTTACCCTTCCTAAAGACGGGCAAGCCAATTATCTCAGCTATTGTCTCTGCTTGTTTCTTCTGGACAGGATCTCTGTTTTCGGCTCTGAAGCCCCCTGAAACGATCTTCAAGGTGATTTTTTGGCTTGGCTACTTTAACAGCTGCTTGAATCCAATCATCTACCCCTGCTCAAGCAAAGAGTTCAAGAGGGCTTTTATACAGATCCTAAAATGCCAGTGCCATCGTCGAAAGCAGTTGGGGTGGTGGGCCTACAGCTACAGAAACTGGAATCGGTGCTCCTTTGAACACCCTAGAAAGGACTCTCTGGAAGACAGCGGGAGTTTCCTAAGTGGCAGTCAGAGGACATTGTCTTCAGCATCTCCCAGCCCCGGCTACCTGAGCAAAATCACTCACCCACATATGGAGATGTGCACATTCCAGGAATGGAAAAACTCCAGCTCTTTCCTGAGCCCCTTAGAGGAAGACAGCAGACAAAAGGACCCATGCCAGTTCTTTACCTTTAATCTCTTAACAGAGCGCAATGGACATGTTCCTGCTGGCAGCCAAGCTTCTAGCAATCGGGACCATGAGGCCATCTGTGACACACTGAATGGGAAAACCAACTGTAGAGCAAACATGACGCTGGAATGAACAGATTCTAAACAGTCTGTTCTATTTGTACACTAACCGGTTTGACATTTAGCCCAGGTGAAGAAATGGACTTTTGCACGGTTTCTCAGTATAGCACTAGAAGGAAGATGGTGAGGAACAGGCAGATTTATGTCGCGAGAGCAGCAAAGTGTAGGGTAACCATATTCCCAGTCAATTGCCAGAGAGGCTACTGAAGCAAGAACGGAATGCAGGGAATGCGCTGCATAAACCCAGGGAAGTGCACATCCAATTATTTAGCTGTCATGGAAGTGCTGTGGAACAGCCAAACACATATGTATATAGAAAGAATGTATAAATATGGGGGTGGGCAGGGGAAATGTGTCCGAATGTGTGTGTGTACATGTGTGCTAGCCGCTTGTATGGATGCCTGAGAGTGGGAGTGAGCAATGCAGTGTTGTTGGTACCTCTCCAGGGTACTAGTTGCCGCCGATTTTGCCTGTAAATTCTTATTGTTGTTGTACTTCACTGTACATTAGCACTTTAGAAGTGGAAAACAATGTCAAAGATTAAAGTAATTTCACAACAATTTAAACAATTGCACCTATTACTATAGGACTGGAATTTAGTCAAGTTCCCTCATCATGATTTTCACTTCAAACTAAAACACTCATAGGGGTTAAGTTTACCACTGTAATTCCTAGGGTGCTCTTGAATCTCTGCAGTTGCTTCCTTTCCATGATTCCCTTATCACCGACATATGTAACTCCTCTACCCTTCACCATCTGTTTTTTTGAAAGTTTGAAAATACCAGCAATGATGAGAACTCACAATCTACATTTCAGCACATTAGTAAGTGTCCTGTAAACATACAGGCTACCAGAGGATCTGATTTCTAAAAGCAACACTCATAAATCACTCCAAATACCTCATAAACAGTGTCACAGACACAGCACAAAAGAGCACTGACTGCTGGAGGCCCAAAACCCAGACTTAGGACAAATATGCTGAGCCCCTGGTTCTTTCAGCACACTTTGAAAATAGTATTGCACATTTTGAGGCTTTTACATTGCCACTCAGATAAGAAGAGAAAGAGTCAAAACAATGGAGTAATGTAAGTTTCACACCCTTCAATATTTTTCAGCTCAGTAACACAGTACTGTAACAGGATTCCTGAGAATATCTTCTAGGACATTTTAGGTCATGTTTGGAAGTTATTTTCATCTCCTACAATTAAGCGTAAATCATAAAACTAATGACTGATTTATTTTTTTTTTTTACATGAAGTGGTACAAAATGTGAAAATTGGTATTTGCTTCTTCCTCCAACCAAGACTTTCCTTATTAGGAATTTTAGTGACTTTTTTTGAAGCTTGAAACAGAGAATGAACCATAAGCATATGTACTAAAACCACTTAGGGACAATTTAACAAAGCTAGGTCCCAAGGGAGAGCCATTTCCTTTTGTTGCCTGAAATGTGTATTCTCTCATTAAGTTGACATGGATGGATGTAGCTTGTGGTTAGTATATTTTGAGTCTTATTCTGATTGAAGTTATGGCCAATCTCCTATTTTAATAATTTCATTTTGATTGTGGGGAAGGCTGTAATTTCCTCTTAAAAGAACAATGCTTGTAAAATTTAAAAGTATTATAAAACAGGTAAAAAAATGCTTGTTTCTCATATATTGAGGTTGCCATAAAGACTCTAGCTGAGATATACAAGTATAAAGCTATACTCTTTGGCCCTCTAAATGGCAGAAAACAATATTTCTAACCTATTGTTATAATTATTACAGTTATAATTTTTGGAGGGAACCTACAGTAGTCTGTCAAACACTTTGGGGTTTTGTAAAGCTTCTTCAAAATTACTGTTAATTGGAAATAAATTTGTTTAATCTAACCACCTGACAGCACACTTCAGCCAAATTTTGAGTCACACATGATTTGTATAGTGTAAAGTAAATCCAAGTAATGTTATTCATATCTGAGAATTTCTAAGTGACACTGTAAACTTTCAGAATAAATTGCATTCCATTACTCTAAAGCCTTTAACTATGTAGCTCTCAGAGACTGATCATTCTTTTAATTAGATTCTAGTCCTAACAAAGGCTATGTAATCTCTGATTATCATTTAAGCTCTTTAAACAATGACATAATTCTCTAATTACCTATGAAATCAGATAGGCTTTTATGGCATACTGAAGTGACCTATACGTACTTATCATCTTTGTATATTTTTACATGTAATGTTACAAAACCTGCAAGGAAAGTTCCCTTACTGCTTTTTTAAAATCCATAAAAGGAGAATTTAAGCTATTTTAGTACTGAAAAAATAGCTTTCTCTAACATTGTAATTGATCAGGAGGAGAAGATATGCATTAACACCATGCTAGTCCATGCCATTTGGAATACCCAGTGCCTCTAACCTTATGAATCATATACCAAAATCCTCAGAGAGCAAAAAACCCCAAGACACACATCCCATAAGTCTTAAAGAGTAGAGAAGAGAAGGCATTCCACAGGCAGGTAATATTTCTCCCCAAGAGTTACACTGATCTTCCATAAGCTTGAGCTGGGAAGGCTGCTGGACTCTGCAAGGACAGCACCATGGACTCCTCCACCCCTGCTAGTTTGCTTTCTCTCACAGCCAGTCACAGCACTGCTGCTCTTCCCATGTCCCACCTAGCATGGGAGGCACATCTGAACTGCATGCAAAACATATGTGGCTCAAGAGTGACAGGATCTCTACCCTGCAGTGCTTCCCTTCCTCAAGCCCAAGTCCTGCAAGTATGTTAAGGGCAACCTCCCTGGGGACATGACTAGGTTATGCTGCCTTGCCAAGAAAACAGGAAACTAAAAGAAGCTCTGCTTCGGGATTTCAGATACTAGGGAAAAGAAGAAGGGAAGAAAAGTTTATTCACCATGTTGAAGTTGAAAAACAAGAAGTTGGAAATAATCACAGGCAACCAAAACAAACATACTCTGCCATTTCTAAGACACACATTTACATCAGGCCTATTTTTCTTAGCATTTTCATTAGGCTGCACCCTAAGGGATCATCTGACACAATCCCTAGCATCAGGCAGATGAAGGAATGACAAACTGTAGGCTCCAGTACAGCACCCAAGGATAACAGAAAGAAGTGAGAATGAGTTCAGGCAATACCTGATATATACTTCAGATATCATTTTAACAAACTGTGTGTCATTCTTAATCACTATCCAATTAAATTTTAAGACTGGAGAGCCTACAACTCATAACTATAACAAATATAAGATGGAAGGATTCCTAATATTCTCCAAAATACATTTCTCCAAGCTTTTTTCCAGGTATATGTACAGGTCATGTACATATCTTGCCACGCCAGGCTCTCCATAGATATGCATGATATTACATGCTTTCCCAAAAAAACCCAGATGACTGGTCTTCTAAGCTTTTTACTTTTTGTCTCATGAATTCCCATTTTTGTAGGGTCCCATACAGCCTGTTCTTAAAACTAAGAAACACTGTACCAGTGGGGACCCATCCATGCAAATATGCTAAGCTATGTAAGACTTCAAAAGAGTCATGTCACATCTGCTCATAAGCTACCAACAACACCTACTTCATCTCCAGCCATAAAACTGATTGTAAAAATGGAAAAAAACCCCATGGATCTGAAGGAGGGACCACAAATATTAGAGAGGAGAAAGTCTGATATGCCACCTTAAAACATGAAACCCTTGCAAGGCCACCTGACTTCTCTAGAACAAATCTATCCTAAATGTCTTTATTTTTACCACTGGAATCTTCTACGTCCTCTACCAGGCAAAGCCAGCCCAAATGAGGCCATACAAATCACCCTTGTCCCTTTGTTAGCCCTTCATTTGTTGCAATGTTTTCCTTTAAAGGAAAAACTATTTGGGTCAGGGCATCATCATCAAACCTTGTGGGACAAGCCCATATTAGCCCATTTTTTTAGTACAGCCAAAATTAATTTGACAAGCAGAACATCCGCAATCTAGTGAAATGGCAATTGGCACATGTATGTCTATCAGATACAACTATACTCTTTTATGCATATTTTTTATGCATATTAACAGACCTTCTGATGAACCCATTTTGTGGGCAAATAGATTTGCCTCCGAAGAGGAGTTGCTGCCATTTAGCACAGAAGGTGTTCATAAAACACTGTGAATTTCTCCAGGTTAAGCTACTGTGTGGAGCTTAATCACTAACTAGGGGCTTGTACAAAGCCATTCAGTTGAGAGGCACAGCTGTAATGGCTCACAGAGTATTGTTACAGCCCAGCTGCACATAAATTAAACCCATTAGGCTTCAGTGCACTCAGCTATCACAAGTGCTTCTTATTTTTGAAGAGAGTTATGGTAAAATCAATCCAACTGAATGAGACTGAAACTCTAGAGCATTCTACATTCTTTACTCTTTGGAAATGCAGTTTTCTATTATCTTTCCAAATATGACAGGGACAGAAGAGGGGACGGTAATGTTATAAAGTGCAGTTCTAGTTTGGAAAACGTAAAAATAGCAACTTTCTATTCAACAGATGTGCTCTCTGCACTCAGTTTCTGTGCTAGACTTTCACCTGATACAAATGAGCATAAAATTGCACAACACAGATGATATTCCACAGCAGCTATAGTATGAAAGTATTGGTATACTAACAACTGCTTATTCCTGCTAGTGGCCACAAACTAACCAGCTCATTCCCAGAAGAATAAACTGGATTCTGTTTTGATACACTCAACAACAGATAATGCTTACCTTTTTTTCCAAACCATGCTGGCAATGGTATGGCTCACACACTTTGAAGGGCAGAACATGGTATCGCAGGGTTGATTCATCAGACAAAGAAACATCACTTTCATCCTGAAGTGGTCAAACAAAATGCTTCAGAATATGAAGACACGTCATGCAAGTTTAAGTCACTTTAATGGAACCAAAATATGTTTCCACCCACTATGACTTTTGAGGGACTGGAAGGGGTATTAGTTACCTTCCTTGTGAAGCATGTTATTTGTGCAAAAGGTAAGTCGTGATTCCCAAGATCAGTAAAAACATCTGAAGCAGTAACATAGTGGTCAGGGCACTAACCTAGGAAAATTCCAGCCTCTGCCTTAACGACTGTTTTTATGTTTCACCTTCGGGCTGTAGAGACAGTGCAAGGAGCAGAGCACAGCACTCCTCCCTTTCAGATGGCCATGCACAGCAGTGTGGCATGACATTCCCTCCCCCCAGCACAATCATAGAATCATAGAATCACAGAATGTTTAGGGTTGGAAGGGACCACTAGTGGTCATCTAGTCCAACCCCCCTGCAGTGAGCAGGGACACTGCTAACTAGATCAGATTGCTCAGAACCCCATCCAACCTGGCCTTGAATGTTTCCAGGGATGGGGCCTCCACTACCTCTCTGGGCAACCTGTTCCAGTGTTTTACCACCCTCATTGTAAAAAATTTCTTCCTTACCTCTAACCTGAACCTACCCTGTTCTAGTTTAAAACCATTTCCCCTTGTCCTAACACAGCTGGCCCTACGAAAAAGATGTTCCCCATCTTTCCTATAGGCCCCCTTTAGGTACTGGAAGGCCGCAATCAGGTCTCCCCGTAGCCTCCTTTTCTCCAGGCTGAACAAGCCCAACTCCCTCAGCCTGTCCTCATAGGAGAGGTGCTCCAGCCCTCGGATCATTTTTGTAGCCCTCCTCTGGACCCGTTCCAACAGTTCCATGTCCTTCTTGTGCTGAGGGCTCCAGAGCTGGACGCAGTACTCCAGGTGAGGTCTCACCAGAGCTGAGTAGAGGGGCAGAATCACCTCCCTCGACCTGCTAGCCACACTCCTCCTCATGCAGCCCAGAGTACGGTTGGCCTTCTGGGCTGCCAGCGCACATTGCCGGCTCATGTCTAGCTTTTCATCCATATGCACCTTGAGGTCCCAGATATACATGGTATGGCTTCTACAGTAAATATCCAGCACAACTTTTTTCTTAGGGTTTAATGCAGTCCCTAGAGTGAAGTAAAAATTGAACCCATGAGTCCCCCTTACAGAATGACTGCTATGCCAATTGCCATTCTGTAATTGTCGGGCCTCCTCTAAGTGCTTTTTTAAAGAGTGAGCTTTACTCTTCCCTCCAAAGTGCCCACTTTCAGCAGATATACCTAGACTGTGGATCCCAAGTGTTTGGAGATGCCTTCCTGCAGCATAAGCAAGGTCCTTGGACAAGGCAGGGTTTCAGGATGCCTTTGATCCTCCCAGCAATGTCCTAGAACATGCCAGCAGGCAGCTTTCAGCTTAGATTCTCCCAGGTAGTCCGTATTAGATCCCACTGTCAAACACCTAACTCTCTCCAGGCTTTGCACACAATCCATAGACAACAGTATTTTGTTGTCTTTTGTTATCATCCTAAATAACCCTTATTAATGCAGGCATATTTTTTCTTTTATCAAATATTTTTCCATATACTTGTCTTACAAGAGTTTAATACTTCCTAGCAGACCTATGTATAGCATTCAGCAAATATGTTAAGTATGAAAGAAAACCTCCAAAGGCTCACAGAAGAAAGGGGAATGGCTATTTTACATATAAGTGGCTCACTGGAGCCATCTGCTCAGCTGACATTACAAGCAGACAGAAATGATGTATCTTCTTAAGCTCCCTCTATCCATTACTTACTATTTTAGGTTTGTATACTTATACATGCAAACAGCTCTAAGCTCCCTCATTACTTTCTTGGGATGTGTAATTATTGGTTTGTCTATGAAATGGAAGAGAAATTTCTCTCTGAACACACAGTAATCAAAGCATCATTAACCATGCTTTCTGTGATAAAGTGTACAGAATTTTTTTACTGCATTCTCCTGCCTGTGTAGAGATATTTGTGCCAGCCAGCTGAGAACAAGCGTGACATTGGAAAGGCATCAACAAAGTCCATATATATTGGACAGCATGTAACATTTTCTGGGAAACAGAGAATGAAATTTAGATACAAAAATAGATGTGGTTTAGCCTATTCATAGAAAATTCTGGATTCAGTAACAGAGACTTTATCCCAATGTATTATGCAAAGCTGCTTTTCACCTTTAATTGTAGATGAGTATGTGAATACATATAAACGTTTCCAAATAACATATTGCTCACTAACTTGCATGAATCTTTACCCTGTTTTTTTAAAGAAATGAGGCTCGCACATGCATTCTGTCTGTCCATCCATCTGTCAGCTTGCTTTCCCATCCTCTTCTTATTAGCCTTTGAACCTCTTCATTGATTTCTACCAAATTGAACAAGAAGTTAAATTAAGAAAGATAATCAACTCTGTATTATAAAAATCTGTGTCTGAATAGAGGGAAGGGACCCAAATTAGTGCCTCCACTCAGGAGAAGACCTTTAGAAGTCTGTCCCTTGACCAGTTTCAAAGCGTGCTGACTACTAAGCTGGTACACGCTAACTAACTAGTCGGGACACGCATAGCCCAGTAGCAGCTAAGCCACATGCTCCCATTTGCACAATTAGACAGGCAAATAAGACAGGAACAGGGCATGTGGGAGGACAACATGGAAGACAAATGAAGGTGCTGAAAATACCAAGTGAAAGGAAGAAGTGTTAAGACATAAAGGTTGCAAATCCATAAATCAGCCTTTATTCATCCTAATGGTCACAGGACAACTTGTTATACCATGTTTATCTGATTGGTTTATAACTAAAATCAGCAGGTAAGCAAAGCCTCCCTGTAGAGAAAAGCAAGGCTATAGTCAATTTATGTCACTACAACATGGACAGATGCATCTGCATTCCTCTGTCCTCTTGCCTTGGTTGTAAAAGCACAAGGTTAGGTTCAATTTATACTCAGTTGTAATCTATGGTTTGGCTTTTTCCTAGACTATCCATAATTTTAGGAATAACACATTCAAATTTGAGTACGTGGTTCTGATAAGACTAATCTGAAACATTTTTTTCTGCTTTTCGGTCTTTCACAATGATACGCTTATTGCTGATTTTAATTAAGCACTGGCCTCGTGTTAAAGTTGAACTGTTTATTTATTCCTGTAATCAGTGAACTCCACAGAGGTTAAAAACATGTCTCAGTCACTTCACTTTTCCATCAGCTTTGTTGAGGGTGTGAGTCTGAAACCAGTGTAAGAAGCAGCATGCCCCAAATGAAAGTCACTGGTAAGGCACGCAAATCCACCAGATGAATTACTTCTTCACTACAACTTCACTTCAACTTCACTATGACAAATCCTCCTTTAGATACTCCAGTGGTGTGAATTGGGATAGTTTTGAGCTCAGATAAGACTTATTTACACTGGCTGAACAATGAGCATCCTGCCGCTATAAAACACATAAACAGTGACAAAGGCAAAGGATAATCTTAACAGGTTGGATCCTTATTTTACACCCTGTGAACTCAAGTCAAACTGATGAAAACAATGGCAGGCTTGAAAAAATAGTGTGATAGGATCATCCAGATAAGTGGAAGGTGACAGGGAAAGGAAATCTGGTGTTGTTACTGGAAATTTCTTATGTCAAAATATATTAGCTTGACCAACGAAGAATGTGCTCCCTATCTAGTAATTCCCATAATCTTTATAGGACTCCAGCCAGGACATGGAGAAAAAGAGAATGGATTCTCAAAATTAATAATAAGCCTTCACAATTTCTTTAATAAGTCAACCTAAAAAGTGGATGTAGTAAAAGTTTTATTTATAGCCATGATTAAAAAGCCTTTAATTGCCTATTTCACAATTTCCTTTAAAATGGTCCTTGGGAAGCACAATAATTTGATTCCACTGAGACTTGTGTGCAAATATTTAATTCTAGCAAAGAACCTGAACTTTATATGACCTCTGGAAAATGGTAATTATTTTTTCTTTCCTTGATTTGTTGAGCTTTGGTTTCTTCACTGTGAAGATCAAAAAAGCTGTCCCAAAAAGTATATTTAGCATATGCTCTGGAGCCTGAGGTAATTATGGAATGGTTCATCCCTCTTCTTCTAGTTAGCTTAGAGTCCAGTCCTGCACTATTGTAAGGCAGGGGAGCTTCGCCCCTCATTTCAATAAGAACTGGGTAAGTTTTACAAGGAAAGAAATGGGGACCTGGCTTTGAAAACCCAACATCGCCATCTATTGGATTTCCATTCCATTTCCGGGTGAGGTTCACAAAGACTTTAATCCAGCTGAGTTCTCTGTATTTTACACACTACAAATTCAGCCTCTGTAACAGTAAATCAGGGAGACTTTTTCTTAAGGCAGCAAGAGAACTTAGATATCCTATCTTCAGTTAAGTCTCTTCCAGAAGCAATGAGTTCCCAAAGCTCGGTTTGTTTTGTCAAAACATTTCTTTTTTACAATAAAATCCATGAAGTAAAGCTGATTGGCAAGCTTACAGACAAAGAAGTCAACTAACCAAATTCTGCAGATGCCTTTAACAATCCTCTTCTTTAATTATATAGAGTGGCAATTTGGTTTCAATAGAAATTCACATGTCTTTAAGTTTTATTTTAAAAAAGAGAGAATGCTGTTCAGGCAACTCAGCACTAGAACCTATAAAAAAAGAAAGCTGTGAAAAGCACTGCTTCCTTTGACTGAGAGCTTCCAGATATAACATGCATTCCTTTCATAGAAACTCTTTCATTCAGTCTTCATTTCTAAAATAATTCACCTCTTGTGCAAAACACATGCTTTTACTATAATAATAATAAAAGAGAAGCTATTTTCCAGAACGCTGAGTTTTAGCAGCACAAATTGTACTCAGCTGCAGTATATGCCAGTTGGCTTATCTGCACTCTAGCTGTGAGTGCAATAATTTCTACGCATCTCTGCAGTGCTGGTGCTGTACCAGTATTGCACCCAATGTGGCTTGAAGCACCTGAACATCCACATTAACAAACTCTTGTATGCCTGTTCATTTACATTATTCATGTCTTAAGTAGCACACGCCTGATTTTTTTCTCAAGGAATGCATACTTTTAAAATACATCAGCAGTTAGCAGCAGCAGACACTTTAGAAGCTTAAGCATAAATTAGCCATTTTCACCCAACCCATTTTCACCCAACAACAAAGGTTCCTGCTGTCATGACTGGGTAAAAATAGAGTCCAGCCTAGGGATCCTAGTGCAACACTTAATTGAGAGGAGCTGCACTCAGGTAGGCAACAGAGCAAGCCCAGAACAGGTTACAGAGAAAAGATCCTTTTAATATGCAGAGTTCATAACCCCAATTTGCTCTAGCCCAGCTGTGCTCCTCCTGCAAATCTTAGACGTTCTGTGAAAAACAAGAAGCATGCATATGCATTGCTCAGTTTGTGCGCCTCATGTTGGTTCTACCTTGTGAATCTTCTGCTGTAAATATTAGTATTTAAGAATGTCTAAAGACTGCAAAATTCAAATCCATATCCCCATAGTCTCTGGCTGCTTGAATCCAGGGTTTTCATTCTGTCTACTGGCAAAATTTAAACCTCCCTTTGGGCTCAGATTTGAAATACCTTAACAACTTTAATATTGTATGAAACCAGAATGGTGTGTGAGACTAAACAAGTTTAGGATCATCTCAAAGTTACGTGGGAAAATCCACATATTCCTGAGATACATAAACAGGAAATGTTCATCAGGGGAGCTCAGAACTGGAATAACTCACTGTTCATGGAAACATTTAGAAAAATAATGCAACTTTCTGGAATGAAATATTAGAAAATTGTTATCCACAAAGACAAATGAAATATGTGGGTATCACAAGTCTGCAGGAGTGAGTGCAAGCTCTAACAAGGAAAGAGCTGCTTTTACTTATGACAAAACCCGGAATGTTTTAAGGATGATATTTTCAAAATGCAGGTACATCTTTTTTCTTATGCTCAGCTTTCTTGCTCTTTCATATAAATCAAGCAAAAGTGCAAATATGTGAAATGCAGCAATAAAGTGTCACCCAATGTGTCCCTGAAATCACTGTAATTATGCACACAGATTAAATGCCTAATTGTGCACAGAGCCATCTTGAAAATGTGGCCATAAATACTGGTGCTAAAAACTCCCAGTGTGAGATCTAGTTGCCAGGTATTATTCAGGAGTTTATTCAGCATAAAATCAGCTGGCCTGTAACATTTAAATGACCATATGTCTATTGGTACATTTTATGAACATTTTACACTTGGAAATATGAGAAATTCTCATTGTCTTATGTCTTGTTAGAAGATGTTTTAGTGAATCAAGGATATTAGGCTATGAATTTCCCTAACTATTAAAAGAGCAGAACCATTTCACCAACTGCCAATTAGGCATTGCTGCAAAATAGGGAGTAACTGTTATGCATTTTTAAAATATGAGTTTTTATCAATCTGAATAAAATGCTCTACTCCTCCCAGCTGCCCTCTTGTCTTCTATAATAGTATTAACAGTTATAAAAGGTAGGCAAAATCTAAGTTTATCTCAAAAGCAGTAAGAAAAAAAGTATTTGTATACAATCTAGTAGAAAACTCTGTCAGAAACAGAATGTAAATCTTCTTTCACATTGATCCTCTCTATATTTCTTTCAGCACTACTGAGAAGGCTAGAGCCAACACAACATTCTTCACTTCCTCCATCTTTCCTTTTGTCGCACTACGTTGTACTTGAGTCTGTTAATTATGCCAATCATCATCACGCTGTGGGTTCGGGAAGAAACAGGCAAAAATTTGGAAGGGTAAGGAAGTTCATGCTGGAGGAAAGTACTGAGATATAGACTGTTTCTCTGACTTTACCTCTTCAACTTACACCTGGCTCAATAAAGTGTTGTAGCATTAAAAAGTTCCACCTGACGTACTCTGTGACTCTGGATTCTGCTGCGTGCCTACCTGGAGAGGTAAGCCCATTCAAAACAGGGAGTAAATTTCAGCAATACAAGCTAAGGCTTCCATTGCTGAACTCTTATCCAAACATATCTACTTATTCAGGATTACATGTTCTTGATTTTTTCAACAAACAATCCATGCTCTGAAAAATCCCTTAGCACCAAGAAGATTAAACAAATAATACTAAGTTTTCATTTTTTGTATATATACAATCTTCAGCTATTCATACACTTCCACTTACAGCAATGAATTAGAGGATCTAAAAGACTAATTAAAGCCACAACATGTTCTGTGTTTGAACAAGTAAGATTTAGTGGTAAAAACTGGCAACTGCCCTATAACCTCCAGGGTAAGTGTTTCTTACTAAGACACGTATGTTTGAAAATACTACAAGACAACTTGTTCTTGTATTTTCCAAACATAAAGTAACCTATGAGCGCAACACTCCTGTAAGCAAAGTTAAAATGTAAAGAGAAAGTGAGACATGCAGACAGTAAGTCAGCACTTGGGAACCTTAAAGACAGAGGTCATGTGCAGTGACTTCATTGATACCTAATGAGGGGTTAGAAAGTCTCTGCCTCTTCATTTGCTAGCTGGAAGATAGGTCTCCTGACGGTGGCCAGAGAGCCTCTGCTTCTCCTGGAGGGTGTCTGTTCCCTGAATACCAGTGAAGCCTTTGGGATTTTGCTTCATAGTGGCACTGAGGAGCAGTTCCACAGGAGATGCAGAGACTTTCACAGAGCTGCAGCTTGCTCAGGGCTAACCTCAGTGGGAGCCGAAAATCCTAAGCAGCAGCCATCAGGCTCAAAGGTCACTCTGCTAAAAGGACTCCTGGGGATATCCCCATCTTTAATAAAGTAGGACCATGGGAAAGCTTATCCTTCTTGCTAGATCTAGGATAAAAATTCATGAAGAAATAACCACCCCTAAATGACAGCAGGGAACTGGGGTTCTGAGGAGTTGCATCTTTTGCTCTGTGGTGCATTGGGATAAACAAAACTGTGAATAGACTCCAGCTATAAAGTTCAGGGAGCCTTAAAGTGTCTCCAGATCAGAAGAGATGCAGGCAGAAAATTTAGATGGTAAAATTTGCTGATTTTTCTCACACTTCTTCCTATGAAGTCAATAGGATGGTATGTTTCATCAACTCTATTTAAAATGTGATGATAAGGAAAAATTGTCAGTCATTTTGGAATAGTAACCCCATGGGATAGGAGCCAAAGTCGGCACATAGATAGATTTTGGATGGTGAGCAACAGGGCTGGCCAGGGACTAGAACTGGGTACGACAGCATTCCTGAAAAGCAAACATTCCCATTCCTGACTCCCACTAAGTTCAGAGCTGCATGGAAGCTAGAAACCCTCGCCTCACATGGAGGCAAGGTAGTATCCTGCCACTGATCAGCAGCAGCTCAAAACTTCTAAGCAGGTCCAATTCCTGTAGAGTTTTTGTGAGAAAATAAACTCTCTTTAGGACAAGTTAAAATAAAGGCTAGCACACCACCCTGGCTGGGTTGCTGACCCTGATGCCCAGTATTATTCTTACCAGTTCAATTCCTTCCAGGGATGAAACACAGTAACTTACTCAAACCCCTGTGCTCTTTGCACAGCCAGAAGAGATTTAAATAGCATTTCAGCAAATTCAAAACTGCACGGATTGATTTTGTACCACAGCTGTAATTTCCTTCTCTCTTTTCAGATGACATATTTAACAGGACAGTGTGAAGGTTCAGAAATATTTTCTGTAAGTCAGAATAAATTACACAGTGCTAGCAGAACATCAGAAAGGCACATTTTTTGTGGGCTAAATCATTGCAGCTGGGATGCTGCAGAATGCTGAATCTACTTTTTTATCCAGAGAGAGGGGAAAAAAATCAGCCATAGAGTTCCTGTTTGCTTTCGTGGTAACTAGCCATGCTCTTGCCAACTTACTGCAAAGTATTCCAATCTCTCGTCAATACCCACATCCATCACTGGCACCAACAGACTCAGTCATCAAAAATGTTCATTTAGAAGCAGTGATCAAACAGATTAAGACCAAAAATGAATCTGGCATCCGAATCTTCAATTTCTACCCCAACTTTGAAGTGCCAAACATCCCACAGGCCCTTCAGGCTTGAATCAAAACCTGGTGATGTCAGTTAGAAGTTCAGAAGTCAGGATGCGTCTCAAAATATTTCTAAAGACGCACTCTTCCTCAGCACCCTCACATGGGACAGATACACTTCAGTCCACTAACGGGAGTTTTGCCAGATTTAATAACTTTCCTGATATTTTAACAACGGTGGCTGGTAACTCAAAAAAAGCTGATATGGCTTTAACAGCGTATTTCCGCACAGTATGGGGGGAAAGAAGAATCACCCTCTCAGTAAAAGATTGATTACCTTCTGTTTTTAAGAACCCCTGTTCTCTGAGGATAATCCTTGAGCATATATAGTGCAGCCTATATAGTGCAGGGACTTTTTGGTTGTTGTTGGGTTTTGATATTGGGTTTTCTTAAATTAGAGCATTTAAGAACGTATTTAGAGGAACATTTTTAACTTTACCTTTCATCAGAACTTCCTTACTGAAAAGCTGTTTAGAGCAAGGAAAACCTTGTGTGTCTTAACTGTCTCATAGCTTGCCATAGTGATTTTCAATAAAAAGGCGTTGCTTCACATGACTTTGACTTGAAAACTTGTGAAATTTCAGTTTTGTTTCAAAATTTGGGGATTAACATTTGTGGGGTGCACAGGGAATGCATGCAAAACAAGATGAAAAGGAGTTTTATTCAAGTGCTTGATTACACAGAACTCAGTTTTCACATACCAGTGGAATAGAAAAACCAAAACTGGAGTCCCTGCTGGAAACAACCAACTCATGGTGCCTTAGAAGGGATACGGCTATCGCATGCATGCTAAATAGTCACTCACGAGATAAATGAACCACTGGGCTTAAGTAGTGCTTGTAGCAGAACCTGAACCAACATCACTGATCTGCTGCTGTAGGTATGATCCCTCTTTTTGTCCATCTACTAAGGCCTTCCTCTCTATTGTTGTCTTTTTTTTTTTCTTTTTTTTTTCCAAATGACCACATTTTCACTCTGATTTTATCTTTTCAAGCCGGATGGTACTTGCCCGAGACTGCAGCTCTGCCACTGTCGCCCCGCATCACCCCTAGCTGTGCTCTGTCCTCCATTTACCACACAACCCCCATCCCTTAACCGCTTCCTGGTGAGCCTGAGCCATGCCCTTCCCTCAGACACGAGGAGAACCGGAGCAGAGCTCTGCCACCCCAGGGGCTTCCCGTAGCTTTAACCGCACCTGATCCCTCCAGCAGCCTCTGGGGCGACCGCCCCCAGCCTCCCCGTGTCCTCAGAGCTGCCCTGCACGCAGCCCAACAGAGGCCTGCCGCGATGCGACCGCAGGGGCAGGCTGACCTTGCAGGGAGCCCGAACAACCACAAGAGGCCCCCTTCCAGGTGCGCAAAAGGGCTGTGCAAGCAAACTCAGCGCCCCACGCACACGAGTGTGGTCTCAGGGAGAGAGAGGCCGAGGCCCTTTCACCTCCCCGCACCTCCCCTCACCTCAGCTCCCGCCGGGCGCGCCCTCCGCCTCAGGAGGA
>NW_009260839.1:2531695-2553337 GCF_000687185.1 Egretta garzetta | reverse complement strand
TGGGGGGCTCGCTGCACGCAGTCCGCGGGGGCCTGGGGTTGGCGAGGGGGTGCTGAGGCCTGCGAGTAGGCTGTGTGTGATTTCCGTTCCACCGCAAAGGAGAAGCCGTAGCGTAGTTGCTGTGCCGTGCCGGTCCTGGGAATCTGAGCCTGTGAATTAACTTACTCATGGGAACGGTGCACTGGCCCCATGTCACTGTGTAGTGCCTAGAAGCAGTATGTATAAGTTGTTCCCTCTCCTGAGGGGTGACAGTTTCCCTCAGGTGATGTCAAGAGTACTTTTAAGTACTTCAGAGATTTGTTTGCTGGCAGGGCATTTATATTATGCTTATTGAGGATTATTTCTTTCTTATTTCTAAAATCCTAATCCCTCCAAGGAGTCCAACATGGAAGAGTTTAAAGATGCAAGTCCACCTGAAGAATTACTTGATCACTTAAAGCTTTCTGATGAGAAGTCTGCAGAGACTGGCCCCAGAGATGTGCAGAATCCCCAGAACATTGAAAGTGGATATACACCATCTTCAGCCAAAGATCCCACAACAGCAGATGAGTGTTTCCATGACTGTCACGACTCCTTTGAGGCCAAAGAACCTCTGCTGGATGATGAAGGGAGTTTACAGAATGATGAGAGTAGCTCAAGGAAGCAGACAGAACTAGATGAAGAATACTTACTAGAACTAGAAAAAGATATGCCAGAGGAAGAAAAACAGGTAATCTAAAGTACCAATGTTGAACATAAGAAGATATATTTTCAGTGTCACATTTCTGAATGGTCTGTGACTGGCATGAAAACTCTCTTATGTGTCTAGTTTTACTGTTCTTACTTTCTTCTTTTAGGTACAAATATTTTTGTTAGCTTTCCTTGCTGTTCTTAATCATCGCATTCCATTGCAGATTTTTGTCCACTTTGACCACTGTGTAAGGTTACTGTGACTCAAGAGAGATTATAAGAAACAAAAATCTCCCTGTTCCATGTTATTTAGTTGTGCATATTCGTTGTTTTCACCCGATTAGCTGCAAGGTGCTTTTCCAAAACTCTGAGCAGTTTCAGGGTAGTTTCAATATCTGAAAGGCTAGTTTATGTAATACGACTCACTGGGATTAAATTTGAAAGTATCCCTATAGATTACTTAAGCTTTAAACAAACAAAACACATCAAATGTGTGGATTTGTTTACTTTCAGTGTGGTTACATTGAACAAAATGTTTGGGTAACAAACCGGATAATGTTGTGGGAAATAACAAAATAGGTCTCAGGGGAAGCCAAACAACCTCTGTAATGGTGTTTACTCCCCTGTAAGTTTGTGTGAACCAGTTTTTTTGACCTCCAGTCAGTGGTGTCACTTGACAGCAATTACTTTTCAGGGTTCTGAGATATTTTGGTCATTAAGTAGTTAAGAAACAAGATAGAACTTTTTTTTTTTTTCCTAACTTTGAGAAAACTTGTTAAATTAGTTTCAGGATGAGACTCTTCACTTGAGTAATGCAGTGATTTCTGCTGGTAATTGTGTTCTCATAGCAAATGGTGGAAGGCTTCCTACTGATTTATGGATTTATTTATTTTTTCCTAATTTTTTTCAACTTTAGTTTGCAAGTGATGGGGGAGTAAAGGTATTAAGCTAAAATCTGTATCCCAACATCCAACTCTTGTAATTTTTTTTGGTTTTTGAGCACTCTATTTTTGACAAGTTATATAGCTTGGCCTCTTGAACAGTTCATGTTTCAAAGAACTCATCAAGCCTGTTAAAAACTGATTGAATTATCCAAATGAGCGGTTTGAAATTTGAAAATTGAAATAGTGACAAAAAGTACTACTATATTCTCTGGCAGTTGAGGAAAAGATGGAATTATGACATCTTAACGTATATAACGAGAAGAATTCAGTAAACTTTATTTTATAGTCCTGTAGGCATGAATTAGATCTTATTTTAATAAAGGAAATAGAGTCCTTACTGAAAGGCTAACTGCACAATTTGGATCATAGGTAACATTGAATAGCTGATTATGATGAGGGAAGGAGAGAGTGGAATAAGGAATGGTAGCTGACAAGAGAAGGTAAGCAGCATCTTAGGAAAGTATTATTTCATAAGGGAAGATAGCATAGTGTATAGCTGTATAGTTTTTATTCTGGAAACTCCCAAATCACCAGGAGCAGTAGAAGAAATTACTACTGTGATGGACAAGTACTACAAAAATGAGGCATTTGATGAAAAAGAAGAAATGAAGGGTCATCTCAAATTAATTTTTTTAAAAGTGCTTAAAACGTTATGACACTGTTTCAGTGAATTTATAGGGCTTATTGCTATTTGGTACAAGCAGGCTGATCTTTTCTAATTCAACTGACTTGGTAAAGCTGGACCATGCTTTCCTAACTGTTGGCTAGCCCTGTCTGTGTTGTATAAGTAAATAAATGCTGGCTATACATTGCCCAGAAAAGTTGGAAAGAGGGAGGGGCTCATCAGTAGCTTGACTACACCGTGGTCTTACTGCCCGCTACTGTAATTAGAGATGAGTGGCAGAAATATGCAGAACTAAGATGCCGGAGGCAACCAAACATCTAAATTGTTTGTTGCAAACCAGTATAGAGAAATTTAATCAAGTTGTGACTCAAATACTTTCCTTGCTGGTAGGGAGTGATTTCTGTCCAAAATACATCAGTGAAGACAAAAAGGTGGGTTTTCATCTGTAGTACAGATTGTCGTGTTAATGTAGAAGTTACTTGAGGTGGAAAAGCAATATGGGACTAGTGGGGAAGTGGAACATGGAATATAATGTCCTTGAGGTAGGAAAGAGACTAAATGTAACTCTTGTCTGTTGCTTCATCTTGTGGGAATCACTTCATATTGCTCACTCTCTTGTCTCAATGTTGACATCTGTAAAATGGTGTATCCTTTGCTCCAAAAGGGCCTCTGGAGAGGTCATCTAATGCAACTCCCTGCTCAAAGTTACATAAAATACATCAGGCTGCCCAGAGCCATGCAAACATTTTGGAGCCTGGAGATTGCACAGCCTCTCTGGGCCCCTGTTCTAGTGCTTAACTACCCTCATGGTGGAAACTTTTTTTTCTCATATTTAATTAGAATCTCCTTTGTTGCAACTTGTGACCACTGGCCCTTCTTTTTCTGCATACCTCCATCTCCATTTTCTCTAGCAATGAGATCTCCCCTGAGCCACTGTTTCCTGAGGCTGAACAAACTCAGTTCTTCTACCTGTCTGCTTAGGTCACGGTCTCCAGTGTACTGACGATCTTGGGGGCCCTCCGCTGGACTCCCTCTGGGAAGTCGATGTCTGTTTTGGTTTTGGTTTGTTTGGGGGTTTTTTTTGTATGGAAGGGACTCCAAAACTGGGCACTGTCCAAATGCAGTCTCTCAGGTGCTGAACAGAGGGCAATAATCACTTTTCCTTGACCTACTCGCTACACAGAAAAGCCATTATCACATTGTCTTTGTGTCTCTTTCCAGTTTAGACTAAACAGTTCCTTTTTTCTATTTGTATTTATTGCTTGTACAACAAGGAACATTGTCATCATGAGTCACGATGAGACTTCTGCAGCAGCCTATAATTTGAAGGCAACTTGAGAGATTCATAGACAAAATGCTAAAAGCTGAGGGAAAATTAAATTGTAGAATTAAACTCTGGAAGGAGCAGCAGGCCTGGAAATTGTGTGTCTTAGTTTTCGTGCTGCTCTTGTTTCTGTTGTATTGTTAGGTAATCATTTAATTTTGCACATCAATTTTTGCCTTCTGTAAAGTGAGCAAAAGAATTGTGAATGTTGGATACTTGCGTTCAGCTTTCTGGAACTCCATCGAAAGGTGCTATGGGCGTACAAAATAACTGTTCAAAGCTGGAAAGGTTTCCTTACAGAAAGTGTGTAGACAGCTGCAGTTCTCGTCTTTCTGTAGGTTTATTTCCAGTGGTATTGAGTAATTGTACCTTTCAGGTTGGTTTATGATCATACCTAATGGAATGGAGGGATTGTATCTCTTAGTATCATCATAGCTATTAGATTGGCAATACTTATATTGTGAACTTTGTTCCACAGAGAGTTTTCTGAGTGGATTATATAAACAGTCTTTAAAATATAACTGTTTTTTTCTCTAGCAAAACATTGTTGGTATCCAGAAACTAGAGATTAATTAGGAACTTGCAGCAGTTGTTATGATTATTGAAGTAGTCCATTTGCATGGTCTTATCCTGCATCGCCTTACATTCTGTGTGTAGTGAAACACTGGGGATGGGTCATTCCTGAACTGCTACTGCAACTTTTCTCATAGTATTTGGAAATGATGGCTACAAATTTATTTTTTAAAGTGAAACTTTCTATATATTTGATTAGGAAAAGAAATCTGTTAAATGATGCAGCTTTTAAGAAAAAAATACTGCAGTTATCGCCTGAAAACAGCTGCTGTACATCCATTTATTTTTCAAATATTTTAAACCTCCTTCCAGTTACTCAAAAGGTCGGTTTTTGAGAAGGGCAATGTGATTTTTTTCTTTTTTTTTTCAGGTGGAGAGAATGAGGGAGAAATATTCAGAACTTGTTTATTTGACTGTTTAGGTTATGACCAGACACTCAGCAGCAGTGCTGTGTTTGCTACTTAGGCAGTCCTTGATCAGTTATTCTCGGCCCCCTGCTGCCTTCTTCATAGTGCTAGCACACCTCTCTGTGTGAATGTGCAGTGAACCAGTTACGGGGAATGATTCAGATGAAAAATAATGCTGTATTTTTAGATCAAGGGCAGTGCTGGTAAAAGTAGACATCAAATGGCAGCCTCGTGATGGCATACAGAGGTAGATGGATTTTCTTCAATTAGACTACTTGCCTAAATTAGAAAAACTTCGTATAAACTGTGGTTGTAGGTACTCAAGTCATAAGGAGAGCTGGATGTTAGCCCTGCTCAAATGAAATTTATGGAGCTACACCTTAATAGTTTTGTAGTTTTGTTTATAAACTAAGCCCATTGTTATGTTTAGCAGCTTTAATAAATCAGTTCTTCTGAGTGATGTTCTCCAATAAATAGGCTGTAGAAAAGAAAGTCTCTAATTTATTCTGGAGATGCAAAGACAGATTCTAGTCCTTGATCTGTGTATTTATGTGTATTCTATGCGCAGGCTTTCATGGTAGGAGGTCTGAGTAGAAATTCTCACCCGCGTAGAAGCTGTTGCAGAGATCAAAGTGAAGGAGCAAGTGGTTGTGTATTTTCTCTCAATTATATTTTGAGAGCCCCATACAGTGAGATTTCTAATTCTAAACAACAGGAATTACTTCCAGCATGTAAGAAGTCGTCTCTGCACAAAGAAGCAAAATAAGAACTTGAAGGGATGTTAAGACACAAACCTGCAAGAAGTATTCTTCAAAACAGATGTAGCATAGACCCTGGTTACTTGCCTGGACTTGCAACTCTGAGCTTTTTAAGAATTAAGCAGCCTGAAACAAAATTCACTTTTATAAGATCGTTGTTTTTGTTGTTTCAAAAGCATGCTGATTGCTGCCTCAGCAGAGGCACTGAGCAGTAAATTGCTTTTGATGCGTTACAAACAGATTTTTCTGGTTAGTTGTCATTGACAGTGATGGCTTTGACGTTGGTCTAGTCTGCAGAATTAATCAGAAGACACCCAACAGCTGTTACATGGTAATTGTTTCAGTCTGACAGGGTCCTCTTCTGGAGGGACACCCATTAATTAAGAGTTTATCCAGCAGCAAGATTCTGAATCCATCATTCTCTTCCATCATGAACAGATGTTGTCTTGTTCTTTGGGCCTTGTCTGGCAAAGACTTAAGCCTGGCCTAGTAAGCTCTTATTTTGGATATAGAACAACTGGGAATAAATACTTAATATTCCTCAAAAGCAGTTCCCTTCTTTGGGCTATTGCATGTTCATTAGAGCTACAGCTGGCTGTAATCATGCTCAACTTCTATTTTAACACTAGGAAATGTGTCAGCAAGACAAGGAACAGCTCTAGTCAAGGAGATTCTTGGTTAGTATCTTGTTAGCAACTCTGTAAGAATTAAGTGAAACTGACATTTGAGAAATAGTATTTTTGAGTTTATACCTGAGATTTTTTTCAGTTTTGGGCTAAACAGTAAAATTTACATCTCCCCCTCGCCCCCCGTTTTCTCCAGAAATTCTGGGATGTGTTAGAGAACACTGTCTTAATCAAGAAATCTCCTTTAAGCTGCTCACCTCCTCACCCTTTCTACCCCATGCTTCAGGTTGATCCCATTGTTCTTCCATAATTACAGTGTCTGTATAGAATTTGCTTTTCCAGGGGTTGAAGAACTGATCTGGGATTTCTTCTGAGATGGCTTCTCAGGTGTAGTCATTCATTTCAGCATTTGGTGTTTTCCTAGTTCTGTCTGTTCAATATAGTATAGTAACCTTGTCTCGGTCAAAGTTGCTGCTTTTCCTATAGTATTTGCAAAGTAAAAGCTAAGGTACAAAGTGGAAAATAGGGTACAGTGAAGTGAGTCATATTTTGGAGCAGTCCTCAGGTGTTGATCACTTAGAGATGATCTCAGAACTCTTTCCAGAAAGAATTATGTGGTTGGACCAAAAAAACCAGATTATTAATACATGAGACAATCCAACTGACTGCACAGCAGTAAAAATTGCTATATAAATTCCTGAAAAATACCAATAAGAAATATATCTTATGTTAACAATTCTCATCAGCATTCAAAATTATTTTGTATAGCAATAAAACTTGCAAGACAATTGGGTTTTGAAGGCATCACAATGCAATCTTGTGAAATATAATAAAAGGTGATCCCCTTATTCAAATGACCTACTTGAATAACCTGAATCCTGTATACAGTACAGTACCAATACTAAATACACTACTGTTTTGATCAAACTGGAGGAAAAGATGGATTGCTAGACTAAAACTGCCCTGTCTTATGGCTTGCAAAATAGAACGAAACCTCCTGTTACATTTTTGGAGTTAATCAAAGCTTGGAGACATACATTTGAGAAGTACATCTGTATCTGCTACAGTAATTAATTCCAAGTACTGGTGACAAGGACCTGGATAAAATCTGGAGTTGTAATCTCCCTGTGTGATTTATAATTGAGTTACTTTTTTAAACTGAAGTCTTTTGCTGATGGCAATTTGATAGAAAGAGTGAAAAAGTATACCTTAGTCTGTCTTTCAGTGCTGCTATCTGGTTTTAGTCTTATATTCATTTTTGCATTTCTCTGGAAGACGCTGATGCTGTCAAACTGAGACCTTTTCAACTTGTGGTGGTGATAGATTAAGTGGTCAGCTCCACTTTTCTGCCTGAGGCTGTTGCCTCTGGAACAGGAATGACTGAATGGCATGTATTGTCACTCAGGAACAGTCACAGTTAGTCTGGCGTGTTAACCTAAACTGACTGTCTAGGATGGATGTGACCTATTGTCTCTGGAAGCGCTGCTTCCAATTTCAGAAAAAAGGGAGTGATTTGGCAGTAAAAAGACTAATGCATCTTTACCTTGGAGTTACAATGAGCAGAAATCGGCCAGTCTAGCAATATTTACTACTTTGCTTCTTGAGTGTAGAGGGCAGCTTTGGCACAGTTTTCAAGTGACAACTCTAGCAAGACTTGAAAAAGGATTTTTTGAGTGACTACAAGCTTAAATTGAAATTCAAACCATTGAATGCGTGATACAGCAATAGCTTCAGAAAACTGCAGGGGGAAGCAGATGACTACTAATGGATGACTTAGAAATAGAATAGATATTTGAAGCTGAATAATATATTCCATATTTGTTTAAATTCCTTGCTTCTGTGCACCCTTTGAACCCCAGTAATTTTAAATTGACTGATACTTGGTGACCTTACAGAAGGGTGTATGAGATGCAGATGTGCATTGTCACACTGTATAAATAGCCTTACAGAGAAGAGGGTATGCATTTGCTGCTCTTGACAAAACCGGAGCCAAGAACAGTTCCCTAGCAAAGTTAAATCAATTGATCAAATAAAATGCATAGGAACAGCCAGAGGAAGCACAGTTGGAATCATTACAAACAGAGGGTGTTCATCCTTCAGCTCTCACCAGCTATATTTAAGGATTTCACTTCCAGGACTTATTATATTGTTTACTTCCAAAACAATCTGAAAATGTGTAGGTTGCTTTCTTCCCTAATAGTAGAATAATGCTTTAATGCTTTTATTTTTAACCCTTGAGGTTTTTTGGCAGAGTAGCTGAGATCCAGGGACTGTATTTGGTGGCCTTTCATTTGAATTGTGCTTTATTGTCAGAAGGCCAAACTGTCTTTTCTTGTTACTTAAGATCAGGCTTTAATTTTCAGCACCTCTTGCTTGCCAGGCAGATTTATGTTAAGATCCTAATTTCTTCAGAATATGGACAATTGCAATTCAGTATCCAAATCTGTAAACATTTCTAACTGGGTCCTTTAAGAATCATATTACTAGTTAAACATAGTTATTTCTTCTGGACTTTGAAAAAATAATTTTCGATTTTGTACATCAAAAACTTATGTCTGCCACTTGGAATTTTCCATCTTTGTTTAATAACATTTGCAAAAAACAAACCTTAAGATTTGGCTGACTTTGAATATCAGAAAATCATAACAGAGTCTAAGTTGGGGAAGTTGTGTCTGACCCCAATGTTGTATATGAGCAGCCTCAGGGAACGTAGTGGGTCAAGACATCTTTTCCTTCGGCAGAGCATCCTAGGAGTTCAGTCTGACCTACTTCCCTCGCTGAGGAAAGGGTAGCCTGCCCTGCAGCTGCTTAAATCTTTTGCTGAAAAATTAGTGGGTGGGGATGCTGAAATGACATTGTGCAAAATTTGTCCCAAGGACAAGTCACTTGCAATTTTTTCACTCTGGGCTGATATGATCACACTAAACTGATGACCAGTCAATGTGCAATTGTCCATTGAAGCTGGAAATGCAGCATACTGAGTAAAGAGGTTATGTCTTCTAGCAGCACTTTAGTTTTGGGGTTTGTGTTTTTTTGGTTTTTTTTTACCCTGAATCTGAGTAGTAGGCAGATTCTAATGGCATCCATTGGAGCAGTCCTTTCAGGTTAAATGTAAATTCATGCAAAATATTTGACTTTCCACTACTTTTGTGTTAGGATTTTCTGTTAAAGAAATGTATATACGGTGGAATAAATGATGTATTTATTTCACAAATACACAGTGTGCTTTAGAGGGTAGTGTGTTTAGGATGTGATGTGCTAATACATATGCTTTTACATTTTGTGGAAAAGCCAGAGGAATTTGCTTTTGGTGATAGTGTGCTACTATGTATTGCTTATGGGTCATACTTGAAATACAAATCCAGAATAATGCATGACGTACCCTGTAGACTTTAGCTTTTTGAAAAATACTGTGAAAACTTGTACAGTTTGGAACTTAAGAGACAGCCTGAAACCTGTAATACTGGGCTATCTTGAAAATGTTGGTCAAGCTATAACAGAAATACTAGTTTTGAACCAGGACTGTATTGCTTGCATTGCTGCTTTCTAGGGAGCTGAGTAAGCTGCAAACCCATATATGGTGTTCTTAACAACGCTGTTGGCTTCTGAAACATGCTTAGAGAACACCTTTTCTGGTCAAATAGTCAGAAGTGACTGCAAGACTGTCACTGACATTTGTATGTGTCTAACAGTTATGTGACTAATAGTTCTCTATCCTTCAAGTTTGTGCAGTTTGATTCGCAGGCAAGAGGACATACCAAGGAAGAGGCTTTCGGAGGAGAGTTGTATGAATCATCAGCTTCCCAGCATGACAATCCTTAAACTCTTCAGTTGCTCAGAACTTTCATTTATCACGTTCCTCCAGCACACATGGCTGTACAGCCACCTTGGTCTTTCTTCTGTGCTCTTGAGACTCTAGGTCACAATCCTCTTGGCTACCTGAGAAGAAATCCCAGAATTGAAGAACTTTTCTTGTTCCTTTTACTCCTTTTCTTTTTTTCTTTTTTTAATTTAAAGCTTTTCTTTTGAAGCCTTCTTGCTGCAAATCACTTTTTATATTAGTATTTAATACTTAACTGGGGTAAATATGTAACATTTTGTAATAATTTTAATAAAATTAAACAAAATAATGATACTACAGGTAGAGCTTTTCATCCAGTAATCCTTGATTTTAGGGTTTCTGCATCATTATGCAGATGAGTACTGTGATCATACTGTAGTTTTCATTTCATGTGAAAAAATCTTTCATTATTGTAGAGTTGTAACTCTACCTTATGCAACAGTGAATCAGTTAATGGCACTTAAAGGCCAGTTCTAAATAGGTCATGAGCAATGAAGTCAGTAGGGCTAGTGTTTCAAGCATTTCTTACCTTGAATGAGGGTTGTCTATGTAGATCTTTCATGTTTTCCAGTAGGATCATCATCTCCAGACCTGTTCTGTGCTGAGATCTGGCTGCTTTGTGCAGTGGTATGAAAATTACTTCTATTGTGCTAATTTTCACTCTATATGCATTCAGGATATTTTAAAAATTTCTTTCTGCGAAGGGCCAACTGTGCATGTGGCAGCGACCTTGCTGGAGCTGTTCTGTGTGGCACTTCAAAAGTTTGGGTACAGCTTTCGAATGCAGTTACGTACTCCCTGTGCTGAACAGCAGAATCCTGCATATAGTCAAAGAATATGTGCTTGTGCCTTAACTGCTCAGATTTGTTTGTATGCTCATATTTAGGAAGCACCAGCTGGCTTGTGTACATTGGTGTGAGTGACATTGTGGAAGGACTTGCGTAGGTTTGTCAGTCCACCCAGGAAGAAAGCCCATTTCTAAATAGTGGTGCATGTTTTGTCTGACCTGTGTTTTGAGTGTTTTTTAAAATGTGAGGAGCAATGAGTATTAGAAAATATATTTAATAGGCAATAGGAAAAATTTAGTGATCTAGGCATGTATCGCAAGGGTCAGATGATATTTCACTGTGTAATTTTGTGTGTCACAACTGAATGCCATTCCCCTGAGCCTGGTTTTCAGAGCATTGTGATCTGTCATTACTAAGATGGTGACAATGGTCGGGTGAATTACTTTCCAAAACCAATAAAAGCAAGAAGAGAGAACCTCTGATTTTGTATTGTTTGTCAGCTACTTGGCATAGCTGTGAGATGGTGCAGCGCTCCACAAAGAGTACTATATTTAGCTGTTTCCAAGGAGATGTTCTGTGCGATATTGATAATTGCATTAATCCTTGATTTACACAATCTGCAGGAAAGGAAACTGCGCATTTTCCTAGTGTTGGCTTTTTAATTGCTCAATGATCTGTAATTTATAGACACCTTGATTTAAGTCCTTTGTGTATGCATGTGTGTTGGGGGTGAAATCAGTGGCCAAATGATCATTTTTCTACCATAGAAATGATTCATGAATGTGAACATTGCTTCTTGATGTTACTGTCTTATACTGCTTTATTTTTGCTTGTGTGAGGTATGTCTGCATGTGAAAGACTTCCACTGTAAATAGGTTGAAGAGATGACTTGATGACATCCTGTGTTTTCTGTGTCAAAGGCTAAGAGCTTTCATGTCAACTTCACTTGTGCCAAGAGTACTGTTAAGATATTCATGGTTGAAAACACAACTCTGCTCAGCATGTGCAATTTTCACTGTATAACTGAACAATCTTCCTGTCTCTGGATCTGATGGTTTAGTCACTCTCTGCATAAGAAATCTTTCAGGGCAGCATTATCCATGGGCCTGTTTCCAATGGAGTCAGCTCAACGTGCTTTGTACATCTCTGAAAGTAACTGTGGATTTCTGAGGTGGAATTATTTCGAGCAAAACTTTTGAGACTTTACATGTAAAATATATTCTACATAGTTGACCTGCACTGATTGTATTAAACTGAGTTGGAAAGGAGAAGCAAACAGCCAGCTAAAAAGCTAACGTATTAGTTTAAACCATGTGATTCACTATGGATGCTCTTTCTGCATACTGTTTTCCATGAACTGGAGCTTTTTAACTGCCTTGTTATACTCCAGTGTTTCAAGGATATATAAAGTATATCATGTCACAATGGCTACAAGCAAGTGATCTTGGCACTAGTTAAAATTCTTCAAGTTATATTTTATTCTGATTTCCATTCATACTTTTTTTGGAACTGCAGCTGACCTACTTGTTCATTTCAATTAAATACTTTGAGACATTGTCTTTTCTTTTGTAGAAAAGAAGAAAGGAGAGCACAGCACTGAAGGAGAAAGGAAATGAGCAGTTCAAGAAAGGAGGTGGGTTGATAATCTTTTAACACCATATGGATGTTAAAGAATCTTAAATTAAGGCTTAGCCATCATAGTGATGTTTCAGAAAACCCATAGGAAGATCTCACACCTATCTTCGTTCAAATTATCATCTGTATCATTTTGCATCCAGCTCTAGAGAACACAAAGAGGTAGCAGACCTCCTTAAGAGTTTAGATCACAAAGACTTGGATTACTAAAGCAGGATTCTCATGAAAGCTAAGTGTTTAAATCCAAGAACATGATAGAGAATTGACTGCCTTCCAGGTGCCAGGGTTTCTTTTACTAATCAAAAAAGGCTTCCATTAGGCTCTGAGTTTTGCTGGTGCGTGTGCTTAGAATTGATGCAGGACTCAGTAGTGCTCTCGTACCTTTCAACATTTGTGTGTTTCTTTTTATCCGCTGACTCTGTCTGTTATACATTTTGTTTATGTATGCATGTGTACGTATGTATACAGACACCTATATACACATATACACACACGTGTGTACATCTATATGTACTTACTTGTACATCTATATGTGTATATAGAGAGATGTAGACATATGCGCACATAAGTATATTTAAAAAAAAAATCTAGAGGTATGTAAATTTCTAGCTCATGCCAGAAGTGGACACGTTCTGAACATAATTAATACATAACAACAGGATTGAGGTCAGTAATAAATAACTGGCCACTGGTGGTGACTGACCTTTCAGTCAGTTGTTGAAGATGATGTGGCAAATAAAATCTCTCCGTAGCTGCTTTGAACAGGTATCAGTGAAGTGACATGTTTCAGCACATGCTTCTTTTCAGATCAAGGGTACGCTTAATCTAAAGAGATTCTACCTCTAAGGCTGGTGCTCAAATAGAATAAAACTATTTCAGGGATGAGAATTGTAAGAACATCATGCATTAAGGTCAGCACTATATTTCTGCTTTTACAAGGGTGTCTATTTTAAAATAATTAATTGTCATCGATCTATGTATTTTGCCTGAGAGCAGCTACTGAGTCTGGTTTTATGTTTCCAAAGAAATCTTAGCCATGTGGTTCACTGACTGTACTGGCATTTGAAATAAATGCTCTGGTTTGGTTTTTTTGCTGTTGCATCTGCAGACTATGGAGAGGCAGAAGACTCTTACACGAAGGCTCTGCAGATTTGTCCAGCCTGCTTCCAGAAAGATAGGGCTGTTTTATTTTCAAACAGAGCTGCTGCAAAAATGAAACAGGTGAATATTCTTTTTATTTTATGAAACACCATGTATTGATTATATGACAAATGCAATAATGAAGTCATTAGGGGTGCATAAAGGAGAGCAAAGAAATAAAGCTGTTTGCAGGTTTTGCTGTTTGCGCACTTTGTCATGCTCCCAGTAGAAATGCTGGTATGCTTGGTTTTACTGAGGATGAATACAAACCTTAAAGTTGCAATTGGAACAGATGTTCACAGTTACTCTGCTGCATCATGTTTAAAACACTGATTTTTCTTTCATTCTCTCTGCTTTAATGAAATTCAAAGTTCATGTGGTACAGATGTTTTTAAGCATGTTTAGTGTACGCAGACCATGTATGAGATTGTTTAGAATTGTAGCTAGTTAGTCTTTTTTATAAAAGCCTGGATTGTCATATACTTGTCTTCATTTAATTGGCGCAAATGCTTTGAGGCATAAGCAGGGCTTCCTAACTATGGCTTTATTAATTCAGTTAGCAACTGTGGAGGAAGCAGGCTATATAGTAGGACAGACCTATGTAGTAGGGCATGGTCTGGATAGAATGGCTACAGCTTTCTTCATATGTTTTCTATTCCTTGACCAGGGAAAAGTGCCAGGATGTTACCAGAATCAGCAATAAAGTTAGGTAGCATGGAAGGCATAGAACACAATCTGTCTGGACAGAAACTTTCACTTCTTTAGAAAGAGGAGATACTGAGAATTCAGGGGAAATTACTCCCTATTTTTGACTTCATTTTTAAGATTAAATTATTGTAGAAAAAAAGCACAGTAACTCCTATCCTCAGTTTACCTTCCTGCAAAGGGAACTTTCTTGCAGTTTTCCTCTGGTATTGAGATAGATGTAGCTCTGTTTAGAAATGTACCTTGCAGCCATATTTAGGCATAAATTATATTTAGGCATAAATAAATACTTACTCAGCATAGAGTATTCTTGTTCAGCTAGAATTATGTAATTCTCTGTTGGGATACTGAATTCTTTGAGCAGACAAGGAAAATACGGAATAAAATCTGTAATAACAGATGCTGGAACATTTCAAATATGAAAGCTGTAAACTGAAAAATCTCCTCATGATACAGATATTAACTATTCATATCACTGGGAAATTAATCCAGTAGTCCCCAAAGGAGCCCAATATGATAGAAGAACTGTGTACAAACTAGTGTATGTCACCGGTATAGATCAGTAGAACCTGACAGACCAATATATTACTCTGAAAATAGATTCATATTATTAATAACTTCCCCATTATGGTTGTTCTCCCATACCTGCTGCACCCATTTGCTTTGCACTACAATAAAAGCTTGTGAGGCATTCTGTGAGACAGCTTCTGTTTTATGGAGGAGAAAATAGTTCATTGGGTGTAGAAAGATTACTGCTACTTAAGTCAACAATATAAGCACAGAACAGCCTGATTTTTATTTTGGTTTGGGGTTTTTTTTAAGCTCTTTTTGTTTGAATGAAAATAGGATCTGTCTCGGCTCTTTTGGTTTTTTTTCTTGTTTCATTATAAGCATATTGCCTGGCTCTCATCTTCTAACTGTGGTTGTCTGGGTGCACTAAAATCTTGTCCCTACCACTTCTGGAACTCTCGTGCATTTTCTCTGTTGCAGAGAAAGCTGTATTAGTGCTAAAGGCAGAATCTGCTTTCCAAATGTCTTAGCTCGTACAGACAAGAATTTATCTGGGAGTCTTGGGAACTGTCTATTCCAACCCCTTAATTATTTGACAAAGGTAGAAAAGCTGTAGCTCAGTTAAGCCAAGGCCTGCAGATGTGACTCAGCCTTTTGACTGTAGCTTGCTGCTGGCTGTTCAGTGCAGACCGATTAGTGGGGCAGCCGTGCAATTTGAACACTGGCAGCCTTCACAGGGAGGAAGCTAATCACTGGTAAAGAGCTTTACATCAGAAGCAACGGTATGAAAAGCCTTGATTACATGAACATCCCAGTTCCTTGGAATGCCAGACAAACCTTTTTGCTTGCAATTGTAAATACTGTTTCCCAAGAAATATGACTTAAATATAACAAAACTATTTTGTGTTCTAGGACAAGACAGAAGCTGCCCTAAGTGACTGCAGCAAAGGTATGACTTTTTTTCTGTGTACTGCTTTTGTGCCAGATCTTTCATACATAAATTATGCCAGTTAGTGCCTTCCTGCAGAGCTATAATTTTGGGTGTAAGGGTCTTTAAAGAATTTATAGAAAAGCTGAGGTGGAAGACATCTGAATCTAGAGTTATTTATATTATTTGTATTATTTCTTTTGTAAAATGTCTATCAAGCTTTTCCTGTCTGTAATAATTTACTTTCTATGCAAGTATTGCATAGTATTTCTATGCAATAATTTACTCTTATGCAAGTAAGGTTGCTGTTTGTACTTCTTTAATAGGAAAGTCTTTTTATTGTGGAAGCTGTTTTCTTACACCTATGATTTTAAACCCACTTTCACCTGCCACTCCCCCCCAAATCTTGGTTTAATCCCAGATTCCAAAGAACCGTGAGGCCTTGTGGAATTAAAAGCTTTATCAAGTCCCTTTTGCAAGGCTCTTGCTTTGTCACATGGGGTTGTGCTTTCCCGTTCTTGTCCTGCGTAGTTTTCTCTCTGCGGCTTCTAGTGAAATCATTTCAGCTGTGCATTGCTTTATTGCTTCCACCCACTCACCCATGCTCGAATATTTGTTAAACTCCCCATGACAGCTGGGGAAAAAAGTCCAAATTACCAGTCAGAAAACTAATCCAATGGCTGTGTGCCAGCACTGCTTGTACAGCAAATATGAGTTTGTACATGCTAAAAGTGTTCTTAAGGGTAACAAATTCTAGCTGGCCTCTGTCACTTTGGGGGTTTGCCTTGTTTTGGTGGTGGTGCATTTTGAAAAACACTTCTGTTGATTTTTGTAGTGGCTGAAAGGGAATTGGTCTGCTTTGCAGCAGTGAGACTTAAACCTACCGTCGCTTGACACTCCCCAGGGACTTGGCTTACAAACTGCAGTGCAACACTTGGAGCACAGCAGAGCAATTCACACTAACCTGCAACTTGCTGACTGTAGCATTGTCTTTGTCCTTCCAGAAGAAATAAGCTAGAACGTTTAGCTAGATTATCCTAGATTTAATTGTCCCAAGAAACATTTTAATGGGTTAGTAATTATAAAATGGGCAGTCTTTCATACTCCCTCTTTCTATGGTGAAAAATGGATGAAGAAATTCTTGAGAAATTACCATTTGCAGGTTACTGTTAAGTTTAGCATTCAGTCATAACTGCATCTATAAACATGGTCGTGGCTGCCAAGGAAGTAAGGAGAGGAAAAGCTTAAATTCAGTCAGTATGTCCCTCTTCTAACTTATAGAGCTAATTTAACCATTTGTGGATTCCCAACCCAATTTTGACTGTTGGATATTAAATTCAGAATAACACCCTGCTGTGTTTATCTTTAGGTATATTTAGCTTTACCTGTAATCTAAGAATACACACTTATTAAATATACAAAAGGTGAAAAATATCTTACAGGTCCTTAAAGTTTCTGAGGCACCACTTAGAATCTCTGCATATACAGTACTGCGAGATTAAATGTTTGTGCATTATAAATCACTTCTATCTGTGATTAGATTGTAGACATTAAATGAAGTATGATCATTTGCATTAGACTTTCACAAGCAGTTATATGCTTTTCTGAGTTATCACTTAGCTTTTAAACTGTGGCTCTGCTTGGTTCTAAGCTACGTTGTAAAGATGACTATTAAGAACTTAATACGGACTTAGAAATTCATTTGAAGGGTATAGAAATGTTTCAAGTAAAATACTGTGCTTTTTTTTGTTTTCTAGCAGTGGAATTAGATCCTAACTATATTAGAGCTTTGCTGAGGAGAGCAGAACTATATGAAAAAACAGAAAAACTAGATGAAGCTCTGGAAGATTATAAGGCAATCCTAGAAAAAGACCCATCAGTTCATCAAGCCAGAGAAGCTTGCATGGTAAGCCTTTTTAGTATAGTTTGGCCTAACTTTAAACCAAGGTTTTCTCTTTCCTATTCTAAATATTCAGTGCTGTTTATGCAAGCAGCTTCATATGCAGTGGCGATAATGTTATTTTTTTTTTTTTTTTTAATAGTCTGAAAGTGTAGTGGTTTTCTCATCTGGTTTTATGTAAGGAAGATTACATGAACTGCCACAACTTCCATGCCAAGTCTCAGGTCCATAAAGCATAGTCCTCTTTTTACTCTTTGTAAAATGAGTGAAAGTAAATGTGTGTTCTGAGCTGTAAGCGTGTAGTTACATGTTTAGCTGTTGAATATGGTGCGCGCGCACACACACTTCGTTTTAGTTTCCTGATTGAGGCTGTTAATTATATTTAAGCATGCGCTAGAAAAGGTTGCCGAAACCGCTGCTGCATTTTAGTAGCCATCATTTCAATAAGGATCTTCAATTTGGAGATCAGAATACAAGCACCCTATAATACAGTTCATGCTCGCTGTTTAATTAGTGGGAGTCTGGTTTTCTTTCAGTATTATTTTTCTAATTGGTAAATTTGCAGTTGAATGCCTTTATGGCATAATTATAAAATAATTACTTTTTTTGATGACTTCATTATATAACTTTGAGAATGGCAAAGAGACAGGATTCTATCAGTCTGTATCTGTGTAGCTACTTTAAATTGTTGGTATTTTTGTTTCTTGATTTAGCTGGTTTCTGTTCTTGTTCTTTGCTATGCCTTGTGTGTGTATTGGCCACTTTGAGTTATTCTACTAACAGTGATGGAAGTCTGCTATTAATCTTCAGAACCTTAGCCTTTCACTTGAAGAAAAAGGCACCTTATGGTTTCAAAGAGCATTCTCTCCTGATTCAGTTATTCTTTGTTCTAAAGAAAAAAAAAATATTTCTGCAGCTTAGTACTGTATTCCAATGTCCACTTTCAATCAAATTACAAATACTTCAGGATTAAATGTTTCTTGCAGAATCTCTGCCATATCTCTGTAAGTGTAAGGAAATGCTTTCAAAGTTTCCTTGGCCTTTAGGATGTGTCAGCTTGGATGAAAAAGGGTAAACCCCTAGCACTTCCTGAAACCCCAGTCTAACATGTAAATAATCCCTGCTCAATGGGGATTTGAAGTCACTGCCACAGCCTGCTGATTTGAGGTTTTAAGTAACTCTTTGTGTAAAATACCAGCAGGAAGTGATTTTTCTAGTGATATTTAGTATGCTAATGTTCAGTGTGGAAAATAGCTGTGGATTTGACAAGTTCAGAGGGTCTTTTCACAAGGGTAGCAAGAAGGGAAATTCCTTTTGTGTAGAAAGCTCCTCTTACAGGCTGCTTTGTATTCTTATTTTTAAAAAGAGGTTATGAAGGCTGTGTTGAAAGGACAAATGTGGTAGAGATGTAGCCAGGTAGCCTGTAGTTTTGAAGGTAATGCTAATGATAGGTAGCCATTATAAAAAGTACAGTGGTGATCACTTTTTATCAAAGTGGGAGCTTCAGGTCATGGTAGGTGAATGGTTTGCAAGCACCAGAGAGCCTGGAAAGAGCTGACCATCTTCTGCAGGGGAAAAAAAAGCCAAACTATTCTTTACTTCCATTTTGAAGTAAATGGATGCAATTTTAAAACGTATTTCTTAGTTGGGCACCCAAATCCATATGCTAATACTTTATTTATATCTGGCTAAATTTTCAAAGGGCATAATTATTTTAGTTCAGCTTCACATCAGTGAACCTGCAACATATTCTGCCCCATAAAGAAAAAAAAAATCATTTGCTTCATCTGCAAAATGATCTCTAAACCCACTTTGAATATGTCAATGCAGAAATATATTTGAAAAGTGTAGGCTTAACTGTTGTAACTCTCAATTTTGGAAAATAAACCATTAGTAGTGATTCCTCCTGCCTGCCCCTTTCCCTATATTATGGTGTTGTAAGTGACAGATTAGAAACTGCTTTTATAGCTTATTAGACAAGAAGCCTTGCCTGAAATTACTTCCTTTGGGACTGGATCGGTTGCACTGATGGCAGAAGAATATTCTGCTTAACTGTGTAACTCCTGTAAGGGTATGGTTTCACAAAACAACTACACTGCCTGCTGCTTACAAAGCTGTCCAGTTGCCTTGTGCTAGCACTGGTACTAGCTCATGTCTGACCCTAGGGGATGGCTGGTTCTATATATGAGTCTGGTAGACAACTAACTCTGCTAAAAGGAAAAAGCAACAAGCGAGCAAAAAAAGCCAGCAACCAAAAAGCCCTAAAGTAAGTACTTTTATATTGCCTTGGCTTTTTGCAGTCAGACAAGTCTCCTGCAAATGCTAGTGAGAAAGAAAGAAGATGTGGTCAAGCCAGTGCAGGAATTGGGGCCATCCCTTTTGGCAGCGCCCACTGACAAAGTCAGTTTACTGTACTGTGAAACAACCCCCCGATGCTTGTTGCATGCATCTGGTTGAGAGCAGGAGAGCACTTTATCACCTAGCTCTTGGCAATGGTTTAATAAATGACAAGCTTGTCAAACATCATTACGGAATGGGTAGTGAATGTGATAGGTCCATCACAGTCTAGAAAAGAGTATTTGTTTTGGCCTTGTTTCTACTCTCCTAGCTGAGACTATGGCTTATTTGATGCAGGAATTCAGCCAAGGTGTCTGCTGACTTTTCTAAAGGAAATGATGGGGGTTAGTTTCTGTAGCTTGTAGTCTTTTAGCATTAGACTAGCACCAGAGTGAGGCCTAGTGTAATCTAGCCGGTTTCTTGGTAAAATAGTATTGGTGTATAAGGAGTGCATTTTAGCAGCTCGTCATACAGAGAACTGTGAAGATCAGACAGATTGTTATGAACCACCAGACTCCACAGAGTAAGACTTGTGAACGCTGTCAGTAGCTGGTACAAAATGTTAGTTTAATATACATCTATTTTGTCTGATTGGAACCCCCTGAAAGTATAGATACTGTCCTTTATGCCTTTTGCAAAACCACAATTTTCTTTCAGTTATTATGCCTCTAATAGTCTCACAAAAGAGCCCTTGCTCGGTAACCAGTGGAGATTTGGGCTAGAAGAGAATCATAAACAGTGCTGCTGTTCTTCCTGGCCATCTTTCAGGAGTGTTTTAGAACGTTTAGTAATTTAGTCTTAATTTTTTATAGATGGGAAATACAGAGGTTGACTGTTTCATGTACCTTCTGCTCCTTGACCTCATTTTACTAGGCAGAGGCTTTAGGCTCACATGTGGTACAGAACACTTTGTACAAAATGCCCTCAATTTACACTGCAGTGGGATTTAGGACACTCTGCCCTGAGTTGGTCCTGTTCTTTGTCAAATTTCAGGGTAGAAGCAATCCTTTGAGACTGAAGCTTAAACCCCCCCCTCTTGAAACATCGTTAAGGAAATACTGACAGCCAGTTTTACACTTTTGAAAGTATTCATAATAAATCTCTAAATTTCGTAGTAAAAAACCAATTCCAGCTGTAATGTGGACTCTACATACGTGGTTAACATACCTAATATGTAGGAGACCAAGAAGCTTTGCTTTATTGTAAGGTAAAGTGCATTAGGGTCTGCAGAAATATTGCAGCATTTTCCCCCTCACTGGTAATGAAAATGATGCATCAAGAGAATCTGCAAATTAGCTTCATTCACTGTTAGAGCAAATCTTTCTCCTTCCTGTACGTAGCGAATATTTCACACGCTGCTTTAGGGCATGTCATGATCTTGTTAAATGACAGTTTAAAGATATTAAATACCCAGTAGTTCTTTGCTTTGATTCCTGATTTGGTATCTGCTCTAAAATTTTAGTACTGTTTATATTTTGGGACACAGTGCTAGTGTTTTGATTTAAATCCTAGCGTTGCACACCTTAGTTACTTTTGACATCTTCAATGACAAATTAAACAGTTTGAAATGATAATGTTTTGTGGTCAAATAATCCCTATTGATGCTTTCCCTGAAAGTGTTTAATTATATGGTATCAATCTTCAGGTTTTGCTTTTAGCAGGTGTGTAACAGTGTTGTGTGAATTTTGGTTTCAACACAGTTTTTGAGGGATTGGCAGGCCAGATAAACTTATTTACCAAAAGAAGCTGTACTTCGAGATAAGTATCGTAGACACCAGATAAATAGCTGTCCTTGCGGACACCTTTCTATAGATAACTAACCTTGCAAATACGTTTTTGGAGTAAGAAATGCTGAGTCTTTGGAATAGTAGTATTCAGACGGACAAACATGGAGTATGTATTTCAGATGAAGGATTTGTGTCTTCATTTCCT
>NW_009260839.1:2478664-2531562 GCF_000687185.1 Egretta garzetta | reverse complement strand
ATGTCCAAATGTGAGAGACACACATTATATATGCCAAACTCATCCAAGATTCAGCAAATCTCACAGCCACTATGCAAACTGAACTTAGAGCCTGGGGATATCCACACATGTTTTCATGCAGGCAGCTTAGGTCCAGATCTGCACCCAACTTAATAAGCCCCTCTGGGTCAGCAGGAGTTGGATGAGGTCTGACTGGACTAATTAGATCTGGCTCACTGGTGGTGATGCTGGGCCTGGGCTGGTTTCAAGCTTAGCCATCCATATATATCTGCACTGTATTCCTTAGTACTCATTTTTCTGGGGTGTATCACCTCTTGTCCCCATCGCTATGGAAAATGAACTGTATTTGCCTGTGTTCACCAGTGTATCCTGCACTGAAGAGCAGAGGAATAGTCAGGCAGCCTTGGCAATGGGCTTTTTCTTGAGGTGAACATCTTATTTCACTGTAGCAGCAATGATATCAGAATGACAAACCTATCTGTGATGACTGGAGCTGTAAATGACAGGAAGGAATAAGATTAGGAAATTAATTCTTTAACTATGTTGAGAAGCCAATTACCACAAAGGAAGTGTATCAGGAGTGAATGCCACACCTGTTACCATAGTCTGCAACTGTAATTAATTTACTGATAGCACCATTACAGCAGATCTGTCTTTATTTGCTATCACCTCCACAAGAAGAGACAGCATAGTTATGCATATAATTGTATGCAGAACTGCTAGAATTATACAGTAATAAGCATAGTATAAAAGCTAGAAATAGTACTTCTGAAAAATATGAAAAAGTTGTATAAAAAGTGACTGTCACTCATAATATATTTTGGTTTAATATTGTATTTAACTGATGTACAGAAGATGCAAAATTTAAATGGAACTATGGTAAATTCAATTGTAGTGAATATAAAATTCTAATTAAAAATTATCATTACAATCATATAGCAAGACACCTGTACTGTGTAAGGATGGAAGATGAGCCACAGCTGTTCCAGGCATAAATGGGAATCTCAGATCATTAGGAACGCATAGATCATACAGTTACATACTGCTCATTAGAAACATGTGATAAGTTTGTTTGTGGTGGTGCAACAGATTTTACCACTGGTGCCAGTTCTGAGGAGGTAAAAATCACGTTAATGAACTGTTACTTGGACTAGTACCTTGCTCAGGATGAACTGTTGGAGTTCCCTCCCTGTGATCAGTTGCCAAATCAGGGTTCTCATTTGTAATACCTTGTCCTCCTGAGAACTGCGCCCTACATTGCGTAATAAGATGCTGCTCGTAAAATATGCCCTGAAGTTCATAGACGGTTAATTCAGTGATCTTCTGATAACATATTTGTTTTTAGAAGACATTAATGTTTTCATAGTGCGGATGTCCCTGAAGTGTGATGCCACTGAGAACTGACTTTATGGATGTTTTCCTCATTACACCTGTGTTTATGTTCAGAAGTGCTGTGCTTGCTTAGTTCGTCTAGCCTCTCTTACCAAATTTAATGTATGCAGCAGAGGAGATAGGGCTAAAATATACTTTAATTGTAAGTCTCTTAAATTCCATAAGCTTTTCAGTTAAAATCCCAAGCAAACAGATCAGATCTGGTTTTCAGCAGTAAAAATGTATGCCTGTATGAAACCTGCACTTACCAGTTACAACTTGCTGTTTATGTGAACTGATGTCATAGGATGAATTACAGGTTTCCAAAATAAGATGAAAGTGTGGTTTGACATAAGGATTCTTTTTAAGTCATAAACGGTGTATCCTGGGTATGTGTATGAAAATTCCATAAGCTTAACCTACAGTGTCATTGAAAGCACGGGTCTGATTCCAATTTGTATCTCCCTCCACAGCGATTACCTAGACAAATTGAAGAGCGGAATGAAAAATTAAAGAAAGAAATGTTAGGTAAGTAGCATGTACATATAACTTGCATAATAATCTTCATAGTCTACTAGAAAAATAAAAATACATGAGTAGAATCTCTTACATAAAATTTAAAGAAGGTAAGTCTTAAAGGAAATACATGTTCAGTGTTAAACAAAACTCCTGATTTCTTCGTAGTTCTGTATTGCTTGGTTTCACCTACAGTGAGTTCTAGCTAAATAATTCTACCATACAGGAAAAGGTATTTAAATTTAAAGAAAGAAATACTCAAGACCGTCTAAAACAGTTTAATATTGATGCATATCAAAGCAGGGGAAAATGATTTCAAACAGACCAACTGCTTTGCCCTTTCTCTCTGCAAGTAAACCTTCAAAGGAAACATTCCCGTGAAAGGGATAAAACAGGGTTTTCACTAAACCTTTATGTAAAAGAACTCAAACAGCTGTAATAACAGCATGTTTGATCTTGTGTCTGAAGAAATAAATTTGGTTCTTTTTGTAGCACTTACAACCTATAGACCTCCAAGTCTTCATCTTTACCTTGATTTATATAGTATTTCAGTTCTCTTTGCGTGGAGGCTGAATTAGACCTACCTAGTGTTACCAACAGGCATCTGGCCTTGCTAGGAGTGGAATTAGATTTCCTAACTGCGTAGCTCATTGTCTCTTGACTTTTTACAATTCTGTACCAAAGGATACTATTGACTCTCCTTGTTTGTAGAAAAGAGAATTTAATTAATATAACTCATTTGAATGTATGTGCCTCTATTATTGTGTCATATGGTATTGCTTGGATAGTATCTGAACTGGATTGATGTATTTCAGAAGGATAACTACTTAAATAAGATTGCCCAAGCAAGACTGGTTTTCATATGTAATTTTAATTTTAAAACACTTCCTTGCACCACACACAGTGTTATGGTTAAAGTAACAGTTTTGGGGGGTACCTCCTGCCCAAAAAAAGACTGCTGTCAACATTGCTGTCTCCTAGTTAACAGGGTTTGTTAATTCTTACAGGTTCAGACACTGCCTAAGCCAATCTGACATTCTGGTGCTTTTTAAAATGAGTTTTTATTTTATATAATCTTTTCATTTGTACTGTTTAGAAAATCCACACAAAAGAGCAAGGACAAATAGATAGATAAGATAGAGAAGCTAATTGTACCTAACCTGTTTCAGAAATAGCTTTCAATAATTATCTGTTTACTCATTCTAGGTGTGACAAGTCATAGATGAAATGCTATTTTAAGATGAGTAGGCTTTAAGGGTTTGGGATTGGAAAGGGGAAGACTGTTTTGCTGTTCTGCAGAGAATCAGGTTAAATAAACTCTGTCTTGCATACCTTAACACTAATTCTTAAAATACTTGGGAAGAAGAGGCTGTTACAAGGGCTTACGCTGAAGCTGGTATTTTTCTTTATTTTTTTCTTGCTGTGCAGGGAGTCTGATTAGCTTTTGCTTTGTACCTGTTTTGACCTAGTAAAGTTGCATTGAGGCTTTCTCATCAGCTTTACATCATCAGATTCTGTTTCCATCATTGTTCTTAGAACAAGCCATAAATAAAGAAGTTTAAGTGTGATGGTGCTATAAATAAACGACAAATGCAGAAAATCTCCAGAAGGGATCATGCCCATTTGCAGGACGTGGGATGGGTTTCAATACAAAGTAATACGGAAACAATTCCTGATCTTTTCTGAACTCTCCCTTTGTTCCAGTTACCAATGTCAAAAGGGCCTCACTTGTCACAAGGGACTATACTGAAACAATCAATCCAGCGTTCTAAACTGCCATTGCAATCCTAGTTCTACACTGCTAATTTTTGCCTAGATTTCAGACTAGATGTGATCTTCTTCAAAAAGCATTAATCCAGTGACGGTTAGGATTTCAGAACTGAACTGGTCTTTTGAGAATCCGTTCAGGCTGTTTATATTTGGATTCTTGAGAAAGGAATCCCTTCTCAATGATGTTATGTACATGCAAGGAGATACACTGATGTCTACTGTTGTAAACAGCCAGGAAAACCAGACTGTGAGTGGGGTAGTACAGCGTATAACCAATGTTCATCCACAACCTTCCCGTGTGACAGGTTTCATATAAATTGTCACGTGTTGTTAAAATTTTATGGTGTCAGTTGGGCAGGTGGTATTTTGTTCTCTGCACTGCTTGTGTAACACAAATGGAGGGCTTTTTCTAGAACACATTCTCTTAATAGAACACTTGAAATTAAGTTAGAATTATGGGCAGCAACCAGACTAGTTTTTGTAAATGTTATAAAATTCCCTGTATCTTGCAGTAAGAGAGATAGTGGTGATGTCATGGTTTTAACAATGAAGGCCTCGGAAGGAAATACTTCCCAAGGTTTACAAAATGCTGCTGTTCTGTCAGAGGTCAAGGAAAAACCCTTACAATTGAAGAAGGGAGATTAGATGGGAGTGCTGGAAGGATTGAACAAAGACAAACTATATAGTGTGGTGGTTAAGAGATTATTTTTTTTTCATTGTTTTTTTTGTACAATGTATTTGCTTTAAGCTGTTTCAACTTTTCTCTTTCAATAACTTTGTTAATGCTATTTACCAACTGAGTACTGTGTCAGAATAGACAGCTGCTTGTGGTAATCTGTTAAGAGAGTATCTGAGTACTGGTTAAACAGTGCTAGGTGTGCAAGGATTCATTCCCACACCTTCTCACAGGGGAGTCAGCTCAGGTGTCTGGGTTGTACCCCAGATTTTTTGGTTCCAGGAGAGCAAGTCAGATGCATCCTAATAGTGCCAGGCTAGGCCTGGTCCCGGAGCACTGACACTAAACTTAAATTGATCACCAACAAAATCTTTAGAAAGAATGTCACACTTCATGCTTTGGCTCTTTTGAAGTTTGGGTGTTGAATTGAATTCTTATTTTAGTCAATGAATCAGCCAGTAACGTTTTTCTAGGCTTTTATTCTTTGAACTAAAACTAAGTCCTGGTATACCCAACTAACAAACACTGTCATGAAAACTGGAGCTGTGTACAAACAAACCAAAATAAATGGAGTGCATCTTCCTCCTTCCCCAAGTGTGTTTCCTGTTTTCCAGTGCTACAGCTCATTACCACATAGTTTGTCAGAAGCTGAAACCACTTCTTAAGTGATTGTGTGCAAATAAATCAGAGTACACATTCTTGGCTGGATTTTTCTTCCAGACTACCTAACTATGAATTCTTGTGTGCAAGTGGTAGCGCATGTGATTGATGCAGTTGATGTCACTAGAAAAAACATGTTTTGTTGCCAAACCAAGTCCATTTCTGCTATGTGTTCTGCAAGGATCTAACTTTTCCAAGGCTGACATTTGTATTTAAATTATTTTCACATTTTCCATTCAGCCTTTGTGCAGGTTAGTGCTGCCACTTGCCACTGAAGTTTCCTCAGTATGAACTAACCTCTGAGTTTCACATTAATGAAAGCTTAACTTACAGCACACTTTGAAAGCAGCTTTTGAATTCATGTGGCTCTTTCGCAACGTGAACGTCCTCTGCCTTAGTAATTGCCCAGAACGTGAATGTATACTGACCCTTTCCTGTGTTGTTTTTTATTTCTCTTCTGACTTTAAAGACAAAGATTTCCAGCTCTTGTGCAACAAACTAGACTTGTTTAGAGAAACTGTAATTACTGTGATAACGAGGACCAGCTCCTGTGGTGAGAGGGTGTGAGAAGAGGGTTAAGTTTGGAATAGTTTTAGCAAGGTTTAGCAGCCAGGAGGTTGTGACAACAATACAGTGTTCTGCTTGGCTACAGGGGAGCCAAGTATATGGTCTATAAAGAATGAAGTGGAACATATGCCAGTCTGTATAACCCATCTTATACGCACAGAGTTGATCAGATCTAATTAAAAACTATTGGGACTTTCAGCTTAAGTTACAAATGAGTGCATTCCAGAAAATAGTGAAATGTACTCAATTCTCAATGTGATTAATGGGAAGGCCTATCAGAGCATATCACCCTGGCCTTTCTGCCAATAAGAGATTTTTTCCAGCTACATGAGATCAGCAAAGATATTTATTAGGCTTAGTGCCTAAATAATTAGTTTCTTTTTTTTTTTTTGATACTGAAGGGTATGTTGTATTTGCAGCTAAACTGCTAAACCCCAGTACTGTATATAGGAAGGTCACTTTAAATAGTTCAAACCAGAGCCAATATACAGTTACTTTCAGTTCAGTCCTCAGTTACCATTTAGGGAAGGGAAAAGGATTTGCCCTCGCTCTTTTAATTGCTTAAGAAATGTTGTTGGTAGTAGAGAAAGTTATACAAAGATGAGACCTCATCAGGAAATTTGTCTTTTATCCAAAAAAAATTCTTAACACAAATAATGTACAGCTTTTCAACTTCCAAACACCACATTGACACTAGCAACTACACTAGAATTACTGCCAGAAAGACTGAATAGCAATTAATTTTGGCTGTTCAATGTTAACATAAATAGTGAGAAATCTTTTTGTGCATCTGCCTTTTGCAACAGGATGTTACGCTGCCATTTAGGCGAGTAATGAATCACAGGCTCCTGAGCCCTAAATTGATTTTTACCAGTTAGTTTTCTTGTTAAGCTCTGAATATTGCTTTGCTGAAGAAATTTAACGTGCTAGAGTTCCAGGTGAAAAGTAGACATGGGCTCTCTAAAATATAAAGAACAAGATCTATGAAAATACAGTCTTGGAGAGGAGAATGTGACCCTGCTCGGGGACAAATGAGTGTTTGACTGCTGAGAACTCTTTGCAGCTGAGTCACAGCTCCACATGCCTTTTTCCTTCCTTCAAGCACAGTCTCTGTTTTAAGAGAGCTTTTCTTTGGGGGGAGGGGGAGGCTGGACTTAACTACAGATCTTAATTTAGGGATGAAAGGAGAGTGGGGGAGGAGGAAATAGGGCTTTCCTACAATGATGGGTTTATGTGTGCCAAGACAGCAGGAACAGTGCTTTGGGCTTGAGTTCCCGGAAAAGGCAAGGCTTTCTTCTGCTTCATTAACAATTTATTAAATGTGGCTGCACCAAAAGGCATTGCTGTATGTGGATTTAAGTGATAGAACAGGAAGGTGACCTACAACTGTATTGTTTTAATTATTCAATCCCAGTGAGATGAAGAATAAAGTATTAAATCTATCATCCAGTCTTTAGCTTCTCCCAAAGAGCTGGCCTAGCTACAAGCAAGACTATCAAGGCAGTTGTTCTCTGTTCATTGGCTCTGGTATGACCGGAAAAGAGCCATCGTACTAACTCCAATTAGAAAAGACCTCTCTCAGTTTCCTGAAATAGGCAAACTCGTCTGCCTGCTCCTGAGCCAGCTGCAGGGCCTGGATAACTTGTGAACTGTTTACAACTGGCTCTAGCAATGCCGAACTATGCCAGAATTCTTCCACCAGTAGACAAAGACACTTCTCACCCCAAACTAAGCGAAGCAATGACCAAATGTTTGTCTAGAAGTACAATAGCAACTATTCATCCCAGTCATAGAGATACTATGAACAACTTTATAGTTTTAGAACAAAAATGCTTTTAGGATGCAGTATAAAATTATGAACTTAATAGTTAACTTAGCTTAAACAGGGTGTAGCTTTAAAAAAAAAAAGCCACCACCACTACAAAGAAGCTAAGCCTAGCCGAGCCACTCACTGGAATGACTTTGGCCAGGTCATCTGTTAAACCACACAGAAAAAAAAAAACCCACCTAAACTGAAGACAAATTCTGTCTCACCAACTCACTGCTTTTGTAGGCTAAGGTTGTGTCTCTCCCTGTGTAAGGCCATGAAATTTCCATGTTGGCTCTCAAAGACCAGTCTTGCTTTAAAATAATTACACAAATCTCTGGAAGATACCCAGTTGTGAACGTGCACTTTGATGCAAGATCTTAATTACTTTGGCATATTTAGGAGTACCATAGTAATGCTAACTGCTAGTTTCTTTATGCAGGACTGAGTTGTTCCTTAGAATAAAATGTTTAAGTTTTTCCCCAGCTATTGCTTCTTTTTGTATTTTCTGTGAATGTGTTCAAAAAAGCTCCCCCTACCCCCAGTTCGGTTTTGGAAACGTGATTGAAAAAACAGCATAGTTTGGTTTATGGTGATGGTGTCCAACCTGACTTGAATTGTTGCCAGATTGTAAGAGATAAGGGGCATGCTCCCATGGGATGAGTTCAGGCGTGGATATGGCTTCTGTTTTGAGCACAGTCATGCGGTGTCATGCAAGGCAAAACTCTTGATCTGTTTGTACTCTGTTTGTGCAACATAAATACCGCTTGTCTCTTTCTCTCAGGAATTTACATAGGGCTTTGCTCCTTGTTTCTACACTGCTTTATCAGTGCTGTGAAGTTACTTCTCCAGTGAGGCTTAGCAACAACGCCTGAACTTAATTCTGGCTGACACATTGTAGCGAGGAAACTTACTTAATAGCAGTAGTGATGATTGCACTGCTGGGCAGAAATGGGGCTTTCAAATGAACAAAAGAACTTAGGAAAAGCAAAGAAACTAAATGATAAGTGTTCATATGACTCTGCAGTTAGATTCTAGTATGTTAGTTTAGAAATAGAAATAAAGGTGAAGATGGCTAGAATAACAGAGATGTTTCTCATAACTTAATGTGGCTTGCGGAAAGCACACGCGTGCAAGCAGCAATAGGTGTGGCATTTGCGTGTTGTAGTTACTTGATTGAGACTACTTCAGATGCTTAACTGGATTTCCTGTGTGCCAGCTCTTGTTGTTGACCTCACTTTTCCCCCACCCTGTGCATGCACAAAATCATAGGATCATAGAATCCTAGGTTGGAAGGGACCTCAAGCAAAACAAAATCCATTGCCTTTAAGAGCTAGTAGAGGTAGAAGGCTTTTTGAAAGGTGGTGTGTAGCCTGTGAATGCAAACATAGGGTAGGCTTCAACTTGTCAAGACTTCTCCTGGTTGTTCTTTGGGAAACGTCTACAATTCTGCATTGAAGTCAGGCAGAAAAATGATGTTTTTCTTGGAAAACTGACCATCTTCCTCCTTTGTCTTGTTATGCCGGGGCCTCAGTTTGTGTTTAGCCAGCACAGAGGTTGTTACCTCTGCTTCTTGTTTAATTTTATGCATTTTATCTATTCTATTATCTCTATATAGATAAGATTTTTTTAAAAAGGATGTCCTTTTGTCACCCTTCCCCTTTTACAGGTGGTAGCGAGATTAGTTTTCTAGAGTCAGAAAGCATGTGGGATACATGTATATTGGTAGAAGCCTTCAGATTTTATTAACTGTCATACCCTTTGTATGTTTAACAACACTTGTTAAATCATAGTTGCTTAGAGCTCTTAGCAGTGGTAAGTTATCCTGGAGGACTGTAGTTTTGGAAGTGAGTTAATGATGTCATGTCACATGACATCACGCTGAGTTTTTTTGCAGGCAAAATGGCTATAAAGTTGTATGCTTAAGGTGGAACTGCTTAGTCTATAGGTGCAGACAGAGTTGCAAGAATGAATTTGTTTTATTTTTCTTTATATCAATATACACATTTAGAAAGGGATTTTTAATAATTACAAATGAGCAGTTTGAAGTTTGGCTTTCATTATTTCTTGGGTAGTCTAGGCTGGTTTGTGATTGCCTATAGAGCTGTAGCTGCATCAGAAATGACCAGAACTGAAAACGTTGTGTTAGAAAACTGAATGTTGGCAGCTATCAGGGTTATATCCAAGCGTAAGGATAGGGGACACCGGTGCTTTTTTGTGAGCTGTTAAACTCTCGTGCCTCACGAGCTTATAACTGAGGAAATAAGGTGCTTCTGGGTAGCTATAGCCACATAGCCACGACTGTCTGCAGCCACCGGCTCTTCATCAGGGCTGTCCAACAAACCGTTCAGAACCAGCATGGTGATGTTTTCAGCCCCAAAGTTGACAGTAATTACATCACAATTGGGATTTTTTTTAATTCATGTAAGAGCCTAAACATTCAACAAACTGCAGGGATTTCCACAGCATTTACCTTGTTAGTAGATAAATTAGTAGAGCTGGACTGTGTAGCTGGGCATAATTCAATGGGAGTTTTCCCTCTGCTTAATACTCAACGTGTTATCTCTCCTTTTCATTGTAGGCAAGCTGAAGGATCTTGGGAATTTGGTTCTCCGCCCCTTTGGCCTGTCAACAGAAAATTTCCAGATAAAACAGGATTCATCAACTGGTTCATACTCCATCAATTTTGTTCAAAATCCAAACAACAATAGATAACATTAATTCAGTCTAGTTCTGCTGGCTTTCAGGCTTTGTGACCGTGTGCTTGCACGTACCAGTGAAAGGATTCAGCAACCATTCTTCACGCTCCCCCAGTGAAGATAAGACTTGAGCATATTCATTTCCCTGCTTGTGAAATTATTTACAATCTGGATGTAAAGCAAGTCATTTGACTTAGCTTAGTGATAATGGTGTCCGGTGTGTGATTTTTTTTTTTAAATATTATTATTATTGTTTTATTTTTTTCCCTCTTCCCTTGCGGTGTTTGGATGTCCAACAGTCAGGTTCATTATTTTGGCCCATTCAGTGCTGGCAACAAAATTCTAGCAAGCAATTCAGTTGAATCAAAATGCCCACGCACCTGTAGCCAAGAACAAAGCCTAATGGTGTCTTGGGGAATTAATGAGTCTAGCAGAAGCACTTCTCCACACTCAGCAGGTGGATATGACTGACAGCATGCATGGAAGCAAGCCAGCCTCTCCTGTGGAATAATTTTTCTTTGTAATAAAGGCTTGGTATTTCTGTCAGTTTGGTTTGTGAAGTTCTTGCCTTATTTGAGTCCTTCCCATGGTGGTATTGTTTTTAAATGCTTATAGTCACCCACAAATAACATACTTGCAAGACATTAATTTGAAGCATTTGATTTATTTTTTTTTTGTCTTGCTTATAGCAATATCAGTAAATTAACCTCAAGCCACCTTTATGTCACAGTTTGTTTACTTTTTATTAATTTTTCTGAAGGTAACAAGGAAATTTTGTGCCTCTGTGCGTGTATGTGTATGTACACACACACACGTTGTAATGGTACCATAAAATTAATTAAACTTGCTTGTATGAGATTCATTCATATTACAGATATCCATAATGGCAAACCAACAAGTGATGTTAAAGTTGATTGCAAAAGATCTTCATAATGTACTAGACCTTGAAGACTGTGCAGTATCCATATACACAGGTACTGTAGTTAATTCAGATTTTGGAGAAGGGGTGTCTGTCTTTTGTAATTACTCTTTTGTATATCGACGCTGAAATGTTTACATCGGAGGCAGATTTTTCAGTTGTCTCAATGCAGATTTCAATACATGATTAATTAAATAATTAGTGGTGGCTGCCTGTTGGCTATCAGTTGTCATCTTAATTTTATTTCAGGAAGTCTCTTTACATGTACTTAAGGACTGAAATTATAGAGCTCCAGTCTTCATACTGATACATCTGAAAGTAATAGTCTCTCAAGCTAAGGTGTTCTTGGTGCTTTATTTTCATTTTTGTCTCTGCAGCTGTGGAGAGGTTTTTTTGATTGGTGCTTAACTCTGTCCTGCTGCATTTTTAGTTTTGACTTTGTGGTTACCTGTTTGCTTGTAAACTTTCTCAAGTCTGCAGTGAGTGTGTACGAAGTCTGTGGGAATTAAAATATCATTGTCAAAAGAGAGAAGCCCTAATTTACAGTGAGACCTGTGCAGCCTTTAACATCTTCTGCATAATTAAAATGTCACTTAAGTAAGTAACAGCAAACGGCCTCTAGGATTTCCATGTGCTGAAACTGTAACTATGCTGTGCTTTACTGGAGTAAAGTTTCTAATGTGCAAGGCTGAATTTCCTTTACTAATAAAAGTTTGGGTAAAGGGGTAGGTGTGTGGGTGGGAGCTTTTAAAGAAAGATTCTGCTCCTCGGAGCAGCCACGGAGCTGCTGGAGCAGGGTTTGCCAAAGGCTCCCTTTTCCAGGCGGCGGGTAGAGCTTACCTGGGCAATGTGGGTAGGGGGGGAGCTGCGGGGGGAGAGGTGTGCTCACACCCAGGAGGCTGTGCAGGTCCAGAGAGGCTAATGAGCTGTAAAGCCACTCCGCTTTCTCAACTGAGCTCTTCAGATTCAGGGAAGGCTTATTGGGCTGGGCAGAGCTTTGGGACTGGTATAAATGTTAATAATTTCTCCTGAAACCTGGAATGCTCCGGAGCAAAGGTGTCCAAGCTGCTTCAAAGGAGCCCTGGGCAGAAGCAGCGCTGGGCCGAAGCTCGTAAGTTTGGCTTGTGCCCAAAGGGAGGCACTCGGGTTTGTCTGAGCGATGCTTCCCTAGAGCTCCTTGGCAGCAGGGGTGGGTGGAGGTGTCGGTGCTTGCTGCTGCAGGCTCCGTGCTGCCTGAAAGCGGGCGAAGTGGTGGCCCAGGCAGCAGTGCAGTCTGTTTGCTCCTACAGCGATGGCTCCACCGGCCCGCGGGTGGCAGTGGCTGACGCTGCAGGGGGCTGAGGGGTGGGGAGAGGGGTTCAGCTAGGTGGGCATCTCACCTACCAAAACGAGCGCTAGTCCTGCGTCGCTGAATGAGAAGTCTGTGCCCTTAGAACATACATAAATTGAACCACTTTGAAGCTACTTTAATTTTTCTACATATCTTTGTTATCACCAATTAATTGCTATCTTTACACACGCTGTGTGTGTACATCTGTTATGTACCACTGTACGGCCATTGCACAAAGTTACAAGCTGTGACTTTTAGCAAGCGGCTACTTGTCTTATGAATGAGTTCAGTGACAAATCCTTCCATTCTGTTCCTGCTTCACATCTTTAAAGGGCTGGAGGGCTGCAAATACGCCTTCACGGGAGGAGGCTGGTTAACTTATTCTGGAAAATAAAAGCACAACAAAACTTTTGAAATTACTACCTGCTGTGCAAACACAACATCAAAGTCTGCAACTTCCCTGCTGGATGCCTGATGTGTACCTATAGTTTTAAAATGAAAGGAAGAACAAATGAAGTTGAAGGATTGCAGCTGATTTGCTTTCCACATTAGTGTTTGTAATTTAATTGCATTGTGTGAAAGAGGCAGGTTAGTGTCACTGGAAATGGGGCACGCAGTTCCTGCGGGCTCCACTCTGTGGGTCATACCCACTCAAAGTGCCACTCTCCAGCTAAAACAGAAGCCTCTGAAATGTGTTATCTGCCATTACAGCAAGTTCTTCTCTAGCTAAAATTCCAATTAATTGCCCGAAAGAAGTCCTTTTGCATTGTCCAAATCCTGAACAATTGCATTTCTTTTGCTTTTTATTTTTAAGGTTTTCTTTTTTTAATGTCTAAGCCAGTCATCACAGCTGCCACCAGAAAGGTAATTGGCACTTCCTCCTGTTGTAATTGGCCACAATTCCGCCGTGGTGCCAGGGTGCTTCGAGTCACACGTGTTGGGCTTACAACCTCTAATAAGAAAAAAATGTTTTATGAAACCTAATCTTTTAAAGAGAAGAGCTCTTAAACCGGCAAGTTCTTTGCTGATTTGTTCCAATAGTTACTCACCCTTATTGTACCAAGCACGTGCCTTTTTTCCACTTTGAGTTGTCTGTCCTCAGCTCCCAGCCTTTGTTCCTTCTTACTCTGACAAATTAAAAACCCCTTTAGTACCTTGTCTTTTCTCCCCGAACATGTTTGCAGAGTACTGAAGGGGCCTGTTGGTTTTCTCCATAAGCAGGCAGGGCTGCTTTAAGTCTCTCCTTACAAAGAATTTTCTCCAGGATTTCCATAATGTTTGTGTCCCAGACCTTCCATTTTTTGACATTTAGGAAGGAACATCAGAACCGACACTGAGATTGGTCTCCCTTCTGCTCTGTACAGAAGGCATGACTTTCTTACTCACTTCTTCCTTGTTTATACCCTCAAAGACTGTCTTAACCCTTTTGGGAACAGACGAGCTACGTTTTAGACCTCCCCTCAGCCTTTTCTGGGATAGTTGAGATACAGACTCCCCTTTCCTGCAGCTGTGGACAACATTTTCTTCCTTGTGTTAATGCAGCTCAATGCAAAATTAAGTCACGCGTTGTTTGGCAGGCCTGGCTCACTGAGCAGTACCTGGTTTTCTCTGTTTCCCCACCCTGCTGTTGCTTACCCGTGTTGTCAAGCATGGCTTTAGATTTGCTTCTCAACCACTGACGAGCGGGATGAGGCCCGGCAGTGATTTGAGCAGAATCGCGCAGGAAACATCCCTGCTCGAAGCACAGAGGCAAACTGTTTGGGATCGGTCAGGGAGACAATCCACGTGTGCATCGCTTATTTTGTATTGTAGATAATTATCTGTAAACATTGCGCATACTGCAGCGTGCCATGCCAGGTGATGCGTCTTTGTAATTAGACTTACTAAGCCTGGTTGAATGACAAGGTCTGGTTTTGATGGATTTTAATTGCATGTTTGCCTTTAATTCTTTATTGATGGATTTCTGATTGTCTTTTCAGATTCCTATCCCTGATGTCAGATTAACGAGCCTCTATTTACCGGGGTTGTCATTTTTGCCCTCTGTTGCTCCACTGAACCCACCTCTGTATCCAGCGTTACATTAAAGGCAAAGCGGGTGAGCCAGGTGGCTGTTTTAGGTGAAATATCCGGGCTTATTTTCCATCTTCTTACTGTTCTGCCTGGGTGCTAACAGAACGGCAAATACACATCCCACTTGCTTTAAACTGAGAAATGCCCAACACCAGTATTTTTATGGTCAGCAACAGGCCGCCGCTGCATTTTGATCACTGCTTTTGTTCCTAATAGAGTAAAATTTCTCTTGTATCACCCTTATCTTTGTTAGTCTTGCCTTTTTTAAGCTTTCCTTATCATCATTGTGTTCTCTTACATCAAGTATATAGAACTACCTATTTTGTCTTCCCATATGCATTGTTTTCATTTTTTAATTGCTGCCTTCATATCACAGTTGAACCTCCTGGCCGTATAACCAAAGATTACCTCATTTTGTAGTTTTTAAAAAATTTTTTATTTCTTTTATCTAGCTTCTCAGAAATTTACATTTTGGTTTTCATTTTCTTGTTTCTAGTCAAGTTTACCCAATTTTTCGTCATTCTAGTCTTAGGTTTTTCTAAAGCAGGGGTAGAAGTGGCAAGTATTTCTGTACATTTATATGTAGGTAGATGTGCACAGATCTGTGGGTAGATCCAGACTCTGTCGGTCTTCAACCAACAACTTCCAGGACACTGATTTTTGTCTCTAGACATCATCATATGGCTCAAGGTAACATACCAGCATCTCATATTAGAAAGCCCCTCTAGAAATAATTTTAGGAAATGCAGAGTGCCCAGCATGGCTCCAGCAGTTCATCTTTTCATTACAAGGGCAACTGAAAAGTCGCCCATCTGTTTTCTAGTGGGCCCATTAGTCCCCTTTCCTGAGCTTTATCATCACGCCCGCTGATAGGTGCTCAGTAGCCTTTTTAGTCTACAGTATTTAAAATTGCTGCTGCTTCTTCCCCTACTTACTCTACCCTTCCTGAATAGGTAATATCCGGTAATTGCCAGTCCAGTCATTTAAGTCATTCCACTACCATTTAAGTCATTCCATTACCATATTCTAAAGCTTGTATCACTATTTTCTTCTCAGTTGTGAGACCAGACAAACGTTTTATTGTACAGGAATATTAGGAGTGAGAATGAGCAACTAGAAACCTCTATGTGCTCTCAGATAATTCGGTACGGGTTATTTACAACACTAAATTTCAGATTATACCACTTTTGTTACCTTACCTCGTCCTCTTCATTTGTGATGGGAGCGGGATACCCAGGAGAGCCATCTTCACCCTCCACTTCTCTGCCACCACTTAAGCCAGCTCCACCTCATGAATCAAACCTGGACACAGAGAAAGTTCAGAGTGGGTGTTTGGGTTAGCACAAAACCTAAATTACTAAAAATCCAGCAGGTGAGCTGCCCTGGCAGGGCTTGCACGCAGGACTCGGCCCACTCAGGGCGACCTTCCCCACGATGGAGCTCTCCATGCCGTAAACCCAAGATGCACAGTGATGTACAGCCGTTCCCAGCACCTGTCTCCATTTATTCAAGGGATTGGAAGAATCACTGAGGTTTTATAAATGACTTTACAGGGTCCCTGTAGTGTCCCGTACGCACCAATTCAATCTGGTCTCCTCCCTGTGGTTACCCCTGGCAGCAGGCCCTGGCTGGGTCTCTGTAACCCACCCTGCCTTGCAGCCGCAGCTTGCAGCACCACGCTTGGCGGTGGCCAACCGGCAGGGCTTCCGACATGGATGTTTCTCAAAGCTCTCGGGTGTATACAATAGGTTCCTGAGAAAGCAAGCACTCGTTTATCCCCAGAAAAAGCCTTGTCTTACCATCTCCCCAGCACAGCACAGCTACCCAGCGCTGCCGATCCCCTCCCGCCCAGCTATTAGGCAGGGCTCTGAAATCTCTCTCAGCTCATTGCATTGGGATATTTAGGATTTGATAAAGCACCAAGCTTTGATGCTGAATCCTTCTTTCCTTGATTAGCACATTTCAGCACAAGACTTCCTTGAGACCTACCTACCTCTGATTAGCACAGATGTAGCCGGAGAGAAAGGAGAAGCTGCTGGTCACCAGCTCCTGGGCTTTAATTAGCTGTGTGATTCCCAAGGGATTATTGCAACAGCCAAGCTCTGTTGACGGCTGCTGCAGCCAAGAACCAATTATATCAAAGTGCCACCTCTTTCTAACAGTAGGTAAAGATGTGTAGGGGCACATTTAATGCGCAGCATTAATATGTTGCTCATTCACAAGCTTTCCTTGTTTGGAAGAATCCCAGCATTTTCTTGTTCAGCAGCTTAATTTTTTTGAAACCTGTGCAGCCTCCTGCTAGAAAGGATGTAATTGCTGGGGAGTGTCTTTTATCGGCAGAGGCTCTGGTCAGCCTGTTTGTCTGCTGAGGCATAGTAAATTGTCAGGCTCTTGGCTGCTGTGGCATTAAGCCAGAGTCATTACAGCCTACCCTGACAAAGCGAAGTCCTTTATAGATTGAAGGTCCTAAACCAACTGAAAACTAAAATAAAACACATTTTTCTGATTCTGCATGTTCAGCAGTAATCCCCCCAGTTGGAAACCTCACCATCTGCAGCTACGCTCCAGCCTGGAGTCCTCAGACCTGTCCATTTCTCATCCACCAGCTCTCGAGAAGATGATTTACAAAGCCAGTATTCCTTAAGCAGACGCAGCAGAAATAGTTTTGCCTTTCCTAGCCCGACTGCGACTGTTAGTCGGGTCCTGGCTCCCAGTCCAGCCTGCATCGCATCCGGCAGCTCCCTGCAGCGCCTGGGCAGGCGCTGGCCTCTGGGTGCACGGGTGTGGGTCCCTGCGGCCGCTGACCAGGAACCTGGCCCTCCACCAGTAAATGAGACTTCAAGTGCTTGGGCACCGGTTGTGCCCGTTCATCTGGGATAAACACGCATTGTAGGGCAGGCTTTTTTCTGTTCCGTTTCTAACTCTGGCATGTGAAATGCAGCCCGTCCCCGGTCCAGGCCCGCACGCAGTGGTGCGGGAGGTGTTCCTGAGCAACACCCTCCCTGCAGGCTGACGCATTGGTGAAGTGGGATGTCAGGAAGAGGGTGATCGAGTCTAGGTGGTAGCTTTGGCCTGGCTGCTGGAATAGCTTCCTAAATGTATTCCTGGAGTGGTGTTGGTGAGTGCCAAGCGATAAAATAGGCCCCTGGAGAGGCAGCGGGGCTGTGGGCTCTGCTTGCCTAATTGCATTTGAGCACAGCTTCTGACAAGTGCATCTTTCTTTTTCTCGGTGAAGACTGACACGTTTCCATTAGCTCGCTGGGCTGTGGCCTCCATTGTGGGGCACTTTTCTACCTGAGGAAGGAAGAATTGCAGTATTTGGAAACTTTGGGAAGGGAGGAGGCTGGAAGCAGGTGGATTTACTGCCTACAGCTACAGCCCCTGGCCCGCCCTTGAAGCGACAGTTCCCTGTGCCACAATGTACTTGTGTGTCCCCGCTCCAAGCTCAAATACAGCTGAGGCCATGGCACTTGCAGCCAGCAGCTAATTTACTAAGCCAAGATGCAACTGATGGCTTCTGATATGATTTTGCAGTATTAATGAAAAGGCATACAATGTACGGCTACCCCAGCCCCTGTTCTCACAGCTCATTCGCAATGTTGTCTTCCTAAAGGCAAACAGAGCAAACTGAGTGAATCACAAGAGGATTATCCATACCTATCTGTGCAGCATTAGTATTTCTGGGATCTTATATTTAGCATCGTCCAGTATTCGTCCTTTTACACCCTGGAGCCCCCAGCCCCTTTCCTCTGATAGCTCAGAGTGTTTCAACATTTGAATGAGCCCTCCAGCAGGCACAGCCTCAGTTTAATATTTAATGACCAAGCCAGCCACATTTGGAAATTCCAGTCCCTAAGCTCTTAAGATGCAGAGCTCTTAGCTGAAAATCTGGATATCAAAATTAGAACTACCCCTCCTGGGCTTTGAATATTTACCCCAAATTCAGAACACCTCAAAAACTTCCACAGGGGTGTCCAGCCTGCCCAGCGTGGCGCACCCATGGCTTGTGCTCCAAACCCAGCAAGGGAGGAAATACAAAGACCACAGGAACACTCAAGGGAAAAGCAGGAGCAGAATCATAAAAACAGGCTACAGAACATGAATAAAAACCAGCTGCCAGCGCTGTACGAACCAACAAACAAGGTGATCCTTTTCCTACTGCCACCCGGCACACGCTGAAGCTCGCCGCGCACTCCCTTCGGAAAGCCCTGACTCCACTCGCCCTCCCCGCATGAAGAACGACAAATCCACCTCCAAAGACTTGAGCAAGGACAAGTGAGCAAGAGAAAAAAAATGATGACAGAGAGTGGCAGTTGATATCAAGGCCATATGCACACTGGCTTGGGGTGGGGGGGGCCCCCGCCAGCCCTGCTGCATCCTGCTGCTGGCAGTCGCTTCGCACTCGTTAGCAGTCGGCAATTTGAGCATTGCTTTGCCTTCGGTTGAGCAGAGGGATGAGCTGCTTTTCAAAACAGCTCAGGTTCTCTGCTGCACTACGGGTGCTCCTCGCAACACACAACCACGCCTCACATGTCAGAGAATCATTACAGCCTGGTGGCATTCCCAGAATTTTCCAGAAAGTGCAAAAGCCCAAGGAACTCACCATGCAAATCCCAGCAGCCCTTCACACTCCTAGCAGCCTCGGAGGACTCGGTCGGTCGGGGAGATGAGCCCAGGGAGCACAGAGGTAATGCGAGAGCATCCCTTGCGCCATTTCCTCAACCGCAGACGAGGCTTCAGGCAGGTGACGGCTTGCATCCTCCCGCTGCGCTCCTCACCGCATAATGCTTAAAAATAACAAGTATGTGGCCACGTCTGAATTTACTACATCATCTCTCTGTTACCGATCTACCCAATTTCCTTCGGAAATCTACCCACTAGTCCCACCCTAAAAGAAATCTTATTTCTCTGTACCAATCCTTCACATTTTAGCTGGCAAGCTATACAAACCCCTCCTGCGCCAGGAGCTGCACAGAGCAGCTGCTCCGTGCACTTTTGCCCTCATTAAGTATCACCCTTTTGATGCTTCAGGGCAGCAGTAAACACTATTACTGAGCGGCATTGTGTAGGACTGGCTTCATCGCTGAGGGCTGGGTTACTTTTATACTTTTGTCACCGAACTACTGGAGTGAAGATTAATCAACGGAGTAATTGCAGAACTCTGAAATGTGTCTGGCTAGCCTCTCTTGTGGGCTTCACAGTCACGCAGCAAATCCAGCAGAGTCCCTCTGCGAGACCTACCGACACAATGTCACAAAGGAAAAGCCATTAGTGAGCAATTACGTTTCAGCGGGATTTTCCCTCTCCGCCACAGCCTAATGAGGATAACCAATTCAAGAGGAACTGCTGCAAGGATGAATGAATAACGAGAGAAAGAGGATGGGAGTTCCTGTAATCCGGACAGAATAAGAAACAACCCCGTGAAGAAAAAGAAAAACATATGCTGGAGCTCTGCTCCAAGCAACAGACAGATGTGGACGTTTGCTCGCAGTTACAGGAGGCACCAACTAGTTTCAAAAGCATCACAGAGGCGCGGGGCCAAGACAACAGCCGCTACAGACGGTGTACACGCACATGATCCCTTCACTCCAGAAGTTAATGCAATTTTTGGAAAAGACTTCTGACTATCGACAGCAGGTCACCGCAACAGAACACCTTACTTACAAAAGGATTAGCACCTCTGTATCACCCACTAGTTCCTGGCATGCTGTGTACCATTAAAAAAAAAAAAAAAATAATGCTTCCTTGAAATAAGAACTTCCTAGAAATGAAGTTTACCTGAGCAGCTTATTTTTTGTTTAACCTAGGAGCTCCACTAAAATTAGGATATCTTTTCTTTACAGTAATAAAAATGCAAGTGGAAAAAAATCTATATAAATGCTACCTTCTATTTAATGGGAGAGCGCAACTCCACAGATTCTGCCATTTGAAGAACTACTTGCCACCATGGCCCTCCTTTGACCGCAGTGCCGGCGATGGAGAGCTCTGCTGCTGGCGTTAGCTCTTACAGCACAACTTGCTCCCCCTGCTATAGGGCACCAATTGGCAAGGTAACACAACTCGGTGCAAGGCATTTCTTCCCTAAACGGAGAAATACCCAATTACACTTACCTGCAAAGGACAGACCTGTCTGAAACTGTTAGCATTGCAGTAAAAACCTGCCAAAGAAAGGATCAGCAGGCAGCACGCAGGTATTCAAAGGCCCAGCGCTTTTTTTTTTGTGTCTCGCTGCTGCTGCAACAGCACAGACCTCGTCTGCTCACAGGGAGATTCGCTCTGCCCAAGCAGAGCTGGGGAGCCCCGAGCTCGCCCCCAGCCCTGCAGCTCGCTCGGCACTCACCGACTGCGCTGGCATCGCGGCTGCAAGGGGCAGCGACCTCTTCCCACGGCATCCACCTTCCTCCTTTAACTGGGACTTAGCATGTCGCAGTCGCAGCCGTGGAACAGAGCCATCAGTGCTTCTTTGTATCTGTCTCTACAGCGTACATATAACCTTTTCTTGCTAATTATGCAAGAAAAAGAAAAGTTTTTCCTATTGCTTGTGGGAAGCGTCTGGCTGGTTGAGCATGACTTGGTATCTTTCAGCCACTGTGGTGAAAAGTAGGGTTGGATTAGAGACTCGTCCAGGTGATAGACTTCCAGCAGTGGACTAGTAACCTCAGTTTAATCTTTTGTTTAATTCAGAAAAAAAAAAAAGTTAACATAAATCAAAGGCTTTTGGGTCAAGGACTGATAAAACAAGGAAGTTATGACATCAAAACATTATTCAACATTATTTCCCTTTAAAAGAGCACTGAAAAAAATCAAGGCTTTATTTGAATAAATGTTACACAACATTCTTTATCATTTACTTCTCAGCAAACCTTAAAGGGTGAATCATATTTTCCTCATTCAAGTCTACAAAATGAAAGAGGCATAGTGACCATACAGACAAGAAGGTAGCACGGAGCAAAGCTTAAATATTAAGCAACTAAAGCAAAAAAGTGAAAAGCAATACATTACTGTAATTCTCTATCATTAGAATATCCCTGACAATTTCATTTCAGAATGAAAATCTGGTTTCAAACAAGATGGCTGCAATACTTTCTGTGAAAACAAACGCAAATACAGTTAGCTACCTTGTCTATTTTTATGCTATTTGCTTATATACCCATATTCTCCAATGCAGAGACCTGCATCTCTCTTAAGTGTATTCTTTTTTTATATTTCAGCTGCTGTGCACAAGTGCTCACGAAGGTGAGGAACTAAGAGCACTGGTTAAGAGTCAGATGTCACACAGGCAGGCACTACTGGCTTCTACTTACAACATCAATCAGTTTTCAATCCAATGTGCAATAACCCTGCTATTACAGTCCTGGGCCTTTTTCCTGAGCAGAAACTGTTTTGTGCCATGTTGTTTGGTGGCTTCTTTTTTGTTTGGGTTTTGTTTTTTTTTCTTTGTGTGTGTGTGTGTGTGTGTGTGTGTATAAAAATGCAATTTATTAGGCCAAGACCCTCATTCATTGTCAGTACAATCGGGGTTTGGTCTCTGGAGGTGAAAGGCTAGCACATACATGACATCAAATCTCTTCCCCTTTCCTCAGATCGGATGTCTTAATTTTTCTATTTGTAGTCAAATCTCAGGCCACAAACAGAACCAGACTGCTGATCCTCTTCGACTGGTGAAAAGGAAAAGCGCTGTAGAAGAAACATTAATCTCAAATTAAAAAAAAAATTTGAAAAATGGTACAATTTGAACCTACTGTCCAGCATTATATAGCTATTTTTTTTAAGAAGTAGGCAGGAAATATTCGATTTCTGGCTCTATACTCAGAATTTACCTCTGAAAAATAGAAACTGAACCAGCACGAAGCACGAACTGCCTCAGCATGTGCGTATGTTTAATGGCAGTGTTACGTTAATGGTTGGACTTAATGATCTTAAAGTTTTTTTCCAACCTAAATGATTCTATGATCCTGTGACCGATACGCCTACCCTGGATTTGGATGCCTGTCCCAGCCTCTTGCTTCCCCTCCTCTCCGATTGTTTAACAAACATAAACCTGGTGCCAATATCAAAGCCAAACGACAGTTGTCCTAACCTCAAATTCTATGTGATTAATTCAGGCTCCGTACACGAAGGCTGTGAAACTGCCTTTGTGCTGATACAGATGCCTCTCAGAAAGGTATCTCTGTTTTTAAATGACCTAAGCAAAGACACCCTATTTTCTCCAATCGAACCGTGAGATGAGTAAGGAGGAAAAGAGTTTACTACAAGTCTTTTCACATCTATAGAAACAAAAATTTGACTTTTAGTAGATTCTGTGCACATTTGCATTTCTTCAAAACAATTTTTTTTTCCCAGGTTATGTAATAAGTCCCCTGCTAATAACTTTGTAAGAAATGATACTGTTGAGAAAGTGTGCACACAATGTCAAATAATTAGTGACAAATAAATTAATATTTAATAACTCAATATTTCAGCAGCGTGTCCAGCATTCACAAGCTCCACTGAAATAAGTCTTACCAAACACCTTTAGGGGAGGGGAATAAAACATATAAAACCCACTGGGTTTCTTTTTTTGATTTACAGCTATTCAAAGAAGTCAATGCAACTCAGACCAACAACCATCAGAAACGCTAATAAAACCTTTGCTCTACTAGTTGCCTAGCTGAAAAATATTTGTGTCAAAAGGAAAAATTAACCCATGATTTGAAATAGAAACACCATTCCATTTATCACTCTCCATTCATGATTCCCATCTTGTTACAGTATTATAAGCAAAATGCTGCTCTCTGCGTTGTAGCCCTTCTTAATGTTATTCCACAATCCTCAATTCCCTAAGTGTTACAATAGCATAAATAAAATGCAACCATATTCACACAGAAGGAGCTTTCCCATAATACAGAGATACATGGAGTTTGTGGTCACTGTCCTTTCCATCACCTCTATGGGAAATATTGGTCTCATATAGCAGGACTGTTCATATTTTACAATACAATTGGTTTTGGACATGCTTTTGATCACAGATCACAGCTCTGCTAACACCTGCACTAAATACTAACTAAGCCTCATAGAATGGAAAATTGCAATGCTAAAGTTAAGAATTAAAATAAAAGTTCAAAAGTTACAGTCAGCTTCCCAGGCAATTGGCTCCATCACTGGCACCTATCAAAACATACAAACGTGACTGTCACATTACAAAAAACCCCAGTTATTTGCAGTGATTCTTCATACTAATAATTCAAGTGGTTCCTTGCATGTAAGTGTCATATAGTCTTTAATAATTTCATGCGTCATTTATTGCAAAAAAGTTTTATAAAATATTTCCTAACATCTTTTTAAATTTTAAAGAAAATGTACATTAGGTACAGATGCCCTAACAGGGTGCGAGGGGGAGCTTTAACATATTTACCCCCTTTCCCCTTCAAAAAATGTTTACTACTTGGTGAAGATATCAGAGGAAAAATAGGACAATTCAGTCTCAGATTTCTTTCAGTCCTGATGAGCTGGCGCTCTTCGTGGCAGTGTAGTGAGGTTCCATAAAAACAGCAGTTGACTAGTGTCTCTGAGCTGAAAAGGGGAGAGAAAGGGAAAATGGTTAAATGCCTTCCAGTATATATTGCAAAAGTAGGTAAGCAAAATCTGAGGTGGCCAGAAAAGTTACCAGTTCACCTGCTTTGTGCATTGTGGGCAGAAGACAAAAAAAAATAGTTACATTATCACAAGACATACACAAGTGAACAAACTCCTCAGTTGACTGGAGTTCTAAGAGAAGCTACCGTACCAATCCATGTTATATCTCACCCCATTTCAGCATCCAGAGAGGATTTCAATTTTTGAAGACATTTAAAGAGTGCTAACAAAGGAGGGAGATGAATACACAAAGCCTATACCATGATGTGTAGTTCACAATACAAAGCTAAATCTGACCCTGTAATGCTGTTCCAAATGCAAGACCTCAACTGCGCACGGGAGCACTGAAGTAGAAAGCTGCTAATCACGTTTCTTTTCCATTACTGCTTATGGTTTCCCATTTGCTCCACAGAACTGGAATAAAACGATGATGAAGCAGATACAGAAGCAGTCCAAGTAACAACAACTGCGTGAGACCACCGCCAGTCAGTAACTGTTTAGGGCAGAGCAGAATGAGTCCAGGCTGCACTGACCCACGTAGTGTTCTAGAATAACCTAAACTGGGGGAGACCTCTGGAGATCGTCTGCTCCAACCCCTTAGCTCAAAAACCACACAGGAGAACAAAAAAGGTTCCACCAGGACCAGGCCAGTCTTGTCGATTCCCTTCACCATTCTGTTGAGCTTTTGACTGCTAGGATTATTTGAGAGGTACGTATACATTTTCCAGTACTGACAACAGCTTTGTGAATAACACAACTGAATTTAAAAAGGGAGATTCATAGCACAGGCAGGAAAACTCTAAAGTTCTCTCTAAACAGACAACTCTTCTGAATAATATCCAAAAGAAATATAAAAAAAAATTAGTAGGCATTTGTGAGACCAGTCCTACCACAAGGGGAGGCAAGGAAGACAAAGGGGAGAACTATGGAGTTTCTCAGTTGCTCACTGTACCACAAAAGGACAACATAAAACACAGAACAATAATTCATTTTATATCCTATACAATGCAGTAGAATTAAAATAAGAATGAAACTTTGGGGGAGTTGAAACAGAAGCAATGAGGACTAATTATGAAATGTAACAGATGCAGGCAAAGATGCACTGAGCTGCTATATGCTGACTAGCAGGCATTCATTCCAATACCCAACAGGTCCTCATCTGAGTATGATACTCAGAATTGATACACAAATAAACTTGTTTTAGCTATGGTCCACTCCAACATGCATGAGATAAACCTGCAGAGCCTCTACGAAGAGAAGGATGCTAGACAAAGTTCCACTGTATTCAACAGCACTTACTGTTGGTGCAGGTAACTAAACACCACAGTATTCCAGGCTGCAAAACAACCGATATTGGGCATTAAAGCATATGACCAATAAGAAATTCTCCAAAATAAGATTAATATGATATTAGCATCATGTATCCGTTGAATTAAAGAGAAGCTTTTATAGTACGTCAGAGAACCAGACTCTACTCAGAAATATCAAAAATCCCATGAAAGGTTGGATGACATTTCAGCCAGTATGTCCAAACGCCCGCACTTCCAAATTCAAGCCCCAGTGACACTACTGCTAGCCAGCAAACTTCTGATCTATGAAGGAATAAACAAGACAAGAATTCGATTCAGTGATCTGAGCATGCATACAACTACCACCAGGTCTAAGGAAAAGGCCAGATCACTTTAAAACGGGTGTTCCCTCATTCAGATGGCAGGCAGTTTTACTTTTCACACCCACCTACCAGCTTAGCAATCCATGCAGTTGCAGCAATTTTCAGAATCAGTACTTGGCAAAGTCTGTTTGTTACAAACCTGGCACTCGTGTCCCTGCCCAAGTCGGTTCCTACAGCGCTCTTCCACTCTTCGACTCTTACCATTGAGGGATTCCAGAACACCCTTACAGCGAGTGCCAGGGGCTTCGCTTCTCCCACTGACCGTTACATGCCATCCCTCGTGAGCCCAGAAACATTACTGTCTTATCCTCTATTATAGTCCAGTCTTGTGTTTTACCATCAGCAAATCTCAGTTTATAAAAACTGAAACCAATGCGTATCAAATATCTAAGCCCAGACCTAATACAACAGTACAGCACTGAATCAAACTTTTTAATGTTAAGTAAGAATCATTACTTCTTCATGTAAATCAAGCTCCCTTTACAGCAACTGTATGTTCTCCTCACCACCTATTTCCTCAAAAAAAGATATGAGACACATGTATATATCCATGACAGGTCTAAGTAGTTAATACATATTTGGGTTAGAATTCCCAGTAATGTTCAGTATCTGCTTGCCTTTAAACATGTGCTTTAAATTTCCTTACAGAGTTAGGCACGCAGTGAAAGTTAAGCATGCTTGTGAAGTGTTACGCCCTCAGATCAGGTCTTTGGAAAAGAAGAAAAAAAAAAAAAAAAAAAACCAGAAAAAAGGAAAAGAAAAGCAAACAAGAAAACAAAGTTCATTCTTCCTAGAAGAGTGGCTCCCTAACTCTGGTCCATGAGTCATCTGCGAGGTCCTCACCGAGATCTTCCTGCTCATGTTTTCAATTCTTTTCCTTGTTTTAGGCACTGAACTTCTTTAAAAAGACTAAAACGTTGACACATTCTTTCCTGATTTTACTTTTACACATCAGCAAAGCCAGGAAGCTGTGCCTACAATCACAAGCAGCAGATGAGGTAGGTAGATCCTACTAAGATGTGATCCACAGAGCAAAAATGTCTGAGGATTGCTGGTTTAGGAGACCAAAATCTTTATTTATTTCTCTACCTTTACATTATACCTGTCAAGTCATTTAATCTGATCATGTAAAGCAAACTTCAAGAAGCAAGCCTAATGAGAAACTTAGTGGGAATCTTTTCAATAAAATACATATCAATCCTGACATCAGGTTAGCTTGGGGAGAACAGCTGTATCTGAAGTGTTCAAATAGAAGTGGGAAATAAAAGAAGAGGTAGCTCATCACCTCTGGCCTAACCTGCTTTGCATAAGATTAGTTGATAGCATAGTGCACCCTTCACTTAAGGCAGGGCTTAAACCAGACAGACCTGCCAATCTCACTGACAACTTCAGTGCCCCCAGTCTGAATCCACAGTGGTCTGTCAGCCTGATGTAAAATGGTGCCATTTGGTGAGACCTATGGTAGGAAAAAATCCAGTTAATAGGAGCAAGGAATTGATGATGGTTTAAAAAAGAAAACAATTCACCTCCTCGCCTGCCTGAATTCTGACCGGGTGTACTACTTTTGCTTTCCAGACAACAGCATACCATGAAAAGATGCTAAAAACTCACAGAAAAATCAGATACCAGCTTTTTTGAGCTTACACCAGACTTTACCAGCAGAGTTAAAGGGAAATTACACATCATTTAGCAAACAAACTAGCAGACAGCAAAACAAAGCATCTACCTATACAAGCACCTATGCAAACGTCGTACTGCCCGCTGAAGAACTTGCTGCTCAAAGCCAGAGCGACAGTATGAAATTTTGCTGGACAAAGTAGCTACCTAAAATAAGTGGAACAGAAGCAATGGATTATAATTCATGGGGCCCATGACCTGTCTGTCTTTTAGAGTAAAAAAGGCAAACTTAGAGCACTATCTATTCAATACTGATAGCGTTTTGTAGCCGTTGTGCAATGCAGCCTGTGATAAACCAGAGTTTCTCGTGTACTGAAAAATGCAAGCAAGCCTGACAGCAAGGCAGACGACTTGCCGTTGCAGTGATACAACTGGTAGCCAAAAATCGGTTAATCATGACTTTCTTCCATGTCTTAACTCTGTCCTGCATTCTAAAATGTGCAAACCACCGGCTGTTCCTCCCCTTTTTAGGACATGACTCAGATGAGATGCCAGTTTTCCCCTCCAGGTAAAAACCTTAAAAATGAGATTGTGCCTTCTTTTGGCTTTGTATCTTCACACAAAACTGTGCGGGCACCACACTACATTCGTTATGGTCAAACTACCAATAATTTCTTTATTATAGTAATTAAATTTGCTTAAAGAGAAGCAGATGACTCAGTGTTGCGGAGTATATTGGGCTTTCTTTGTATTTTGCTTCTCATTCTTTATTACAAGTATTATAAAAACTGCTCCCACTTGGTCACTCACACAGTCTTTAAACTGAAATTCAAAGCCTTCTTGCCAGTAGCATTATAACCTCTGTTGAAGTGATTATAGGATGGAAGAAATCTGAGACAACAGAAGGTGAAAGAGCAAACAGACCAGTGGCTCTTGTGGATGTTATGTATTGGAGGCAAAAATCCAGGAAAAAGTAGATTAAAAATATAGGTTTATTAATTTCAAGAGTGTTTCTAACTATTGCAGAATCTCACTGTTCCAATACATAGTAACCATACACTTGTTACCTGCTTGTTTGCCAAAATTAATGAATATGAAATATTTTCTGTGGCAATGTTTGCACTGTCACAGTGAAGTTGCCTTCATAGTGCTGCATGTGGGTTTAGCCCAGAGCAATGAGGAATAACCTTGGGCTGGATTGCTTTAAGGTATGAAAACTGAGTAGGGGATGCCTGATCTGCCCAGTTAAAATACAATCGGTTTTACATTGTTTTACTTGGATCAATAGCAGCGTTTTGTATAGAAAAGGTTTAAGGCAGGAGTGTACAAGATTAGGCTCCTCAGATACAGTGACTAAAAAGTAAAGCCACACATGTGCAGTCTCATATTTTACTCCCCTGGTATTGTGGCGGAATGTTTCTTACCCTGCGGATTTCCCTGGTGTGAACCCTGTGGAGCAGGGACCGGCGACCCGGAGAACAAAAGGTACAAAGAGCAGAGTTGCCACAAAGGATGCAGTGTCCCTGGGTCCGCACAGACAGCGCTTTGACACTCGCAAGCCGCCAGCGCCGGCTCAGTATCTGTGTCATTAAATTCCCTGACCCTCGTGAGTGCAGCAAGTCGCCTGTTTTATCAATCATTCAGCGAGTTCATTCACTTCATTGTAGCTCGCTGATAGCAAAGCCTAATTCTGCGAGTACGGCTCTCCAGCGATGCACAGTATGCTCACAGCGGTCTGGACTCTGTTCTGAAGCAGTTTCATTCAACTGCTGGAGACTATGGAGACACCACAAACATTACCACCAGTAATAACCGTGAGCATGTGTGTTAGGACCAGCACTGACAAGGCTTAGGCCTTTCACCACCGATGTCCTGAACGCCTGCCCCACTCAACTGCATTTTACACAGCCGCTTTCCTGGGACTCATCACTGTAATGTGGATTCGGAATTTATTTTTTTTTTTAATGTGAAAATTTTCACTATCCTGTGTATTCACTAATGTTCAAAGAGAAGCACTGCCCTTGAAAACATTTGGTTTTCTCCTGAAAGAAAAAGCAGAAAGACAACAGGCAGCCATCAAGAAGAAAAGGCAGCCCAGAAGGACAAGGAAAGTAAAAATAGCAGTATCTCCCATCACATACTGTGGAGGAGAAGACACGTAGCTCTTACAGTAGAGCCCAGATTTAAAAATAGTTACAGTAACATATATGCAACTCCTTTAGCAGACTAATACTTTGTCTATATGCAAAACTATGTAATAGAAGAAACAGCGTACGTTATTTTACTGCCACAGATTCAAGTTTTAACTAGTTTGGAAGAGTTAAAATAGGCTTCTCTTCCAGATAATGGATTACTAAAAAGCAAGCAGAACTGTTGCATTCCTCTACAGCTCAGGACAATCTTCAACAACAGGGCCTCGACTACAAGGAAAACCAAGAGCAGTAACACATTCTTCAGTTTACATGCCCAATTCCCTGAAATATATAACGCAGTATCAAGAATTTCTCAAACCCAGCCAAACCCAGCTTTTTCATATAAATGTATCAGAAGAGATTAGGTCCCTAAATCCCTCAACACTTGAAAAATCTCAAGGAAAGATTTTTTTTTTTCCCCTGAAAATAATAAAGCATTGCTAATGTGCTATTCCAACCAAAAAATATTTAAAAACCTTCAGCTATGATTTTTAACAGCAACTTGTAGAGAGGAAAAAAAAAAAAAAAAAAAAATCTGTTGGCTGTTTTTTTTTGGTTGGTTGGTTTGCTTTGTTATTTTCCCTAGCAAAAATACAGGAAAACAGGTTTGCTTTTTTTCTTTTTTTTTTGGGAGCAGAGGTAGAGGGGGGAGCTATTTTTAGTACTAAGCCTTCTCACTCTTGTTTTTCTTGAAGGACTCATGAATCAGGAGTGATTTGGGAGCTTGCACACATTCCTAACATCTTTCATGACATCCAAGTTAAATGAGCATCACAAAACCAGTAAGAGTAACCTGATAATAATTTCCTTATCCTATTGCTCAGACTTCAGCCACTTATATTACAGTCTCCAGCAAACACATTTCTTGGTATTTTTACCAAAACAAAGAAAGATTGTGTGTCAGAATCAAAATCTCTGCCTACTAAACAGGCCCTACAGGTGGCCAGAGGAACACAACTTCATCGTCAGTCACCTTCCGATGGAGGTTCCACACGCGTCACCAACAGGAGAGCAAAAACCACCAGACCATTCCCAGTACTAGCAAACGTAAGGATGTGTTCCTTACCACATCCATCTGCGTTCCTGTATGAAGCACTAATTGATTTTCAGGCTGATTTCAGGGCTGATTTTAGTGGTGACGTCTTTGAAAAGCTGACACAACATGCCCCTTACTAAAATCAGTTATCAAGATGACTTCGGTTTGAGACGACTGAAGAACCAGATTACATGAAACAGTCCACAATTACTTACGAAATGCCATTCATACAGATACCTGTGTGTCAACTCAAGCTTTTAATGAGGTCATACCAGGCAGCTTGAGGTTCTAACTGGAACTAAACTTCTTTGAAAAATCCAGCTTTTATGTATTTAGTTCTTTTTCACCAGAGCTACTAATTAGCAAAACTGGCACCACATGCTTTAAAATTCTGAACCATGGCAGAAGTACAATTAATCACTGGTGGTTCCTAAGGCCAAACAAGAATCCTAAATGTTACTAAGTTATGGAAAATTAGCATTTAAGTAAATATTTGCTTGGAATTGTATCTGCTGATTTTACTGACAAAGCAAGTACCCTCTTCCCCTTTATGCACTGTTAAAAACAGGCAAGGATAATTCTGTCACCGGAATTATGCTGCGTTTCTGTTGCAGAATCTTTCAGTGATGGTAACCAGCTAGTGAGAACGCATCTTGCCTTCCAAATCGCAGATTCATAGCACATGGCTGGCATGTATAAGAATATTTCTTATTCATATTGCATATTTGACATCAAAACCATTAGTAAGCAAACACGAAAACTGACCTAGATCTATTTTTTAAAAAAACCCCTCTAATTTAAAGTTGACATGTTCTATAAATTATGTCATCCAAAGATGATGTTGCACAGAAGAGGCCCCTGGCAGGAGGTGCAGTGCTGTTTCACTACACGTGGAAGCTGAGGCTCTGCTGTTACGAGGCCATACTTCCATTGGGCCAAGCGTGATTCCTGCATGACTGCGAACAGCACGCGCGAGGCAGAGTCCTTCGTTATATGCATGTTTCTAGCAAGATTCTGTTTTTCCAAAATCAGAATTGCTAATAACAAAATTACAGAAAAGACCTGTGACAGGGTCAGGATAGATCATCTATTCTGTCCCATACCCAAATGCAGGAGGAATGTAACCCCTTCCTGACAGGGCTTCGCCTAATCTATTGTTTTTAAAAACCTGTAATTATGAAAACTATGCAACTCTCCAAACACCACCCAGGGTTTCACTATAACAACTGGAATAAATATTCTAGTGCCTAATCTTAACTCCCTAACTTACAATTTTAAATACTATTTCTTGTCCTGGTTGCAACTAAACAGAAGCGCGTTTCCCCTTTGCCTCTGCACCTATCCTGCAGGCATTTACAGACCTCCAATATCCTTGGTTCCAATAGTCCTTTCTTCCTTTTCTGGACTGAGGAATAAAATCATTGGCATAGAAACTGCAGTACAGTTGTTCAAAATATGCATGGTCCTGATTTTGAAAATAACTTCTCAAACATGCAGCCCAAATAAATCCCACAGATCCATTTGTCTTCACACACTGAATGAGCAAAGCCCAAATTTGAACTCACAACAGGGGATCCCAATTTGTTCCCTGCACCAACTTATACCTGCAGCCTGCGTTGTTAACATCATCCCCTCAGACCAAAGGTAGGTAGGTAGAGAAGATCAAAGATCTCCATCGGCACAAGCACAGGAAATCACATTTTCAGCCCTGTGCGTACAGAAACTACCCAGGAAGGTTATGCAGGCACGCGAGACCATCTCTTACTCCCTTTTGTCTCCCTATTGGGTGTGCAAGGTGGCTCAGGGCTTCTAAGGTATAAAAGCCCTGGTCTTATCAATGACATTCATTTCCCATGCTGCTGCTTATCCTACTTCACACCAAGAACATCGATTGCTTTTTCTTGGGGGAAAAAAAAGAAGCCACGGATCTGAGATCCTTTCAGCAATTGGTACCTGGCACTAAGCTTGCCAGTGCTGCCCCAGGGAGAGTTATCCCCAGCTGCCAAATCTGGTAGCAACAACAAAGCTGTGCAGGGAAAAAGCATGATAGCAAGCCAGTCACCAAATCACTGTCTCCACAGCCATGCCTGGGAACCGCTATTTTGGCTTGTGTTCACAGAAGGGCAGTTGTGTCACAGTTCAATTTAAGAAAAAAAATTCATAAATTAATCTAAATTACAGTCTGGATTGGTATACACATACCAGGTCCTACAGAAGAAATACTGAAATGTGTCAGTAAATCATAGGAAACTGTAAACTGCTATTAGGATCTAACAATTAAAAAGACAAAAATCAGAGGTATTTCTGACTTAGGGAAGAATCACTGCTGTTCGATAAGAATTTTGCAAAACCCCATCTAAATTACCATAACCAGTTCTTGCCACCGCTGTCAGAGCAAGATGAGTTCAGGCTAGAACAGGTGCATAGAAATGCCAGTAAGATGAGCAGGAATAGAAAAGCCATCTTACAAGGGGATCTTATTTTATCAAGTTAAATGGCCACACTCTATAAATACGCTAACGGGATGACACCATAGGAGGGAACTATTTAAACTAAAATACAAAGTTGTCACAAAGAACAGTAGTTGAGGTATTTTAAATGTTGAATAGGAACTTGCCATCATAATTGTTAAGGACATGTATCAAAACAGAGATTCTTCCCATTACACATTGAGAATAATTTGAAACTGAATACTTACATCCACATGTCACAAGCTTGGATCTAACAGATCTTTAGATAGCTTGACAGCTACCACGAAAGTTTTCAATGTTACAGGCCCCTACCTGTCCCCATGTTAAGCACGGATGGTCTCCGATCACTACAGTCATGTCAGGAGAAGCTCCAAGGAAGTTAGTTATGCAAAATCTCTGTTTGCTGTTTGTAATTTCTTTTATGTATAGGGATAGTTTTACCGTATTATTGCAAGTATAGCCTGTCTGTATCCCCACAACGTCTGCTACTATATCCTATCCTAAAAAACCAAAGACACACACAGATAATGTAAGCACAGCTTAAACTCACAAATCCTGTAGGAAGTCACTCCATTTCCACCAGCGTGAAGAAGATTCCAGATGAAGCTCAAACAGCTGACTGTGGGACAATGATGTTTCACCAAAATTTTCCTACAAGCTCTCTAAAATGAGAGCACTACTCCCTTCTACTGAACTTGCAGAGTAACATTATTATTCTCCAACAGCCAACTCCGTTCTCCTTCCAGTATCACATCTAGCTCAATACACCAAGTTCCTCTCTTTTCCTTCAGGTTCGCTATGACCTTCCTATTTATACCCTTAAAAAGTAAACTGAAAATAAGCAGAAAAAGGAAAAAGCACCTCAGCCTTTAACCACTATAAACTCTGTACTGTAAGACCACCTTCAAGTTTTTTAAAGAGTATACCTACACTTTTACCAAATGGCTTATGACACAAAATACTGCCATCTTACCGCCCTTTTAATCACAAGCTCACTCTACTTAAGTTCTAGTTCAGAGTCTTTACCTACAACTTAGTGTAGTGACCCCACAGCATTGACTGAATTTGCTTATTCCTGTAGGCATTTATTAGTATAGTTACAAAGGAAGGGATGAACTGAAATAGCCTTTCACCGATTGTCAGCCTCCTTTCCACAGCCAAGGCAGCTCTGTTTTTTCACTGTACCTCGCAGAATCATGCATGAGGGCAGATGATAATGCTACGGAGCACTAGCTACTAAGATTTATATTCCAAAATTCATGTTCCTATTCTACCCTGACAACTTTAGCAAGAGCTTATAGAAGCCACGAACTGAAATCAGTTTCAGGACTTAAGAGAGTTAACTAGAAACAAACCTAAGGCTAGCAATGCAAAAAGCAACTCTTACCCGCTCCTCACTTCCACTGATGTGCTATTTCTTAAACCTAATCACATTTAGAAATTATTTAAAAAAAAAAAAAAAGTATTTTGTAACATGCTGAAAAAAATAAGTCTTCTCAGCCTTGCACAGTTGACCTAAATTACCCCCACTAAACACCCCCCTCCTGGTGAGGTAGCTGTTAGTTATGTAGGTTTCAAACTAAAGATAGCACTGTCTAAAAGAAAATACCGTATAATCAGAGGTGATTATCTCATTTATGTGTTGACATAAAATTACAACTCTGATTAGAAAAGTAACAAATATTTGTTCAATTTCCTGTAGACTCCCCTTCAGAGACACACAAGCATTTCACATTTGCTTCTAGCTTCACTCATGAAGCGCTCACACCTTCAAAAGCTCCTGTTAAAGGAAATCTTTGTAAGTTTGGGAATAACTACACTTCCCCAGACCATTTTAACTAAGCTAAAGATCTTCAAAGGAAAAGTAGGCTTGTACTAGAAATTCATCACCACCTGTCACTTTTTCCCCCCTAAATTGAAAGACCATACATATTCAACAACTACACTGAGGAATTTCATTAATTCCAAAAGACATCATTTGCAATGTATTATATTAAGCCAATAGAAAACTACCAGTCACTCTTTCTACTGATGTTTGCCTTTTCAAGACGCAGGCTGCTTGCAACAGTTGCACAGCTTAATTACACAGATGCGCTCCGCTGGCACTGCACAGGCGCGCTCCTGCCACGAGTGATTCGAGAAGTCATTTAAACCATCAGGCTAACCCAGAGAGGGTAGATGTACGCCCAACAGCACCAACAGTGGTCCACACTCAAAGCATAGGCATAGCTGGGAGCAGATAGGCACATAAAGCGTAGAGGGTTTTTTGCAGTTTATAGCTAAAACTACACTAAGCTTTGTCTAAGTCTTCAAAGCTAATCTACACGCAACATCTATACCGCCACAACCAAGGTTACTTACTGTAAACAGACTTTACGTTAAGCCCAACATTTTCTCCACTGTAAACTCTGTTATGTCTAGAGTGTTAGCTACTTCAGAGTGGAAAGAAAATCATGGACGAGTATGGATAAGATATTTTCAACCTAATGTAACATGGTGTTGTAAAAAAAAAAAAAAAAGTCTATTGAGACCTGTTAAGTCTGAAGTGATAATGCACATTCACTATAAAACTTGGGAAAGAATTCTGAAAAGACTGATCAACTACAAATCAAAACTAAGACTCCAAACGCCTTTCATAAACAGTTCATTTGAACATAAGACAATCTAAAGAAACCCCTCTCGTACTTGTTGCTCTCTCATCTTACCAGCGAACACCTGAGCAAACTTTGACTATGTATGCTTTACTGCTATTCTAACTTTATATAAATTAAGAGATAAGAGTACAAAGCTTCCAGGTCTTTTAAAGCTAAATTAACAATGTAAATATTGATTTCACCACTACTTGGCTCAAACAACTAGCTTGTAACCAGTTCGCTTGAGCTTATAAACCTCAAGGAACTAGTGTAGACATCTATACCACGTTGTATGGGTTCTTGACTTCAAAAAGCAGTCTGCTTTAATAACAAAGTACGGCTTATTTACTTAAATAAAGTAACTGTTTCTGTTTGCAGGAAAGAATACATAGAAGTGAAACAGGATTTTCTTTTTCAATTTTTTTTTTCCACATTATGAAATTTATTGTGTGTTTATCACGTTCAAAAAGCATTGACCAGTGTGGGTTTTTTGGTAACTGTTAGAATGCCAAAGTAAAGCTGGTATATTTAGAAGCTTAATTAGCACCTAACAGATGACCGTAAACTTGAGGAAAATTTGAACAGCCATGTATTTTGACTGTTTAGACTTCCAATAGTTCTGTGGGCACAACAGAAGAATTTAAAAAAGCAAAAAGAAACTGAATGCTTTGGTAAGACCAGACAGTATCATGAACACGTGAATTTAAGTTTAAAAGATTTTAAGGGTGTGATGATTAAATCCTTACCCCCATTTTCATGTCTGTTTAAAATCTAATTTCAGTCTAAGCTTAAATTTTTCCATCTGTCACGATTGCCTACATGGGCAATTATGGAAAAAACAGGATGAAAACTGCTTAGGGATGAACGCCGAGAGATTCTTCACAAGGCATTGCAAGGCTGAAACAGGAGTGGGTTGGAGAAGAGACAGTAATTCACATGGTCAGATAAGGACCAAAACTAGAAGGAAAAAAAAAAAGTAAAGTCAGTTGCATGAAAATGGCCCAACACTGAGCAAAAGACATGCAAGAAAACTGAAGTAGCAGTGGAGAGTGGGCCTGATTAGGTTTTGATAGATGGAGAAAACTGAAAACATTTCCCCACTGTATAAGTGACATTATCCACAGTCTTTATTCAAATGTATGGAACAAAATCTAATTAAGGGAGAAATTTGCTAAACTTTACAGAAAGCCCTCTACAGAGCTAGTTTTGAAACAAAAGGGACAGATAATTGCTTAATCTCAAAATTGAGACTGAAGTATACCAATAGTACTTTACATCAAGCAGTTATCTTTAAGAATGCGTGAAAAAGGACAATTTACTTTTTAAAAGGGTGTCCTCCAAATACAGCGTACATATAAAGTACTCTAACATCCTGGATTTTTTTCAAAGCTTTTTGAGAAACACACACAAATAATTCAGATTTAGTCAATTTTATTTACAGTTTGTTTTTTTACATTTCAGAGCATTACACAATTACATATTCTCATTTTCTGACCTGCAAACAGATACCTTAAACGGAAATATTAAAAAAAATGAAGTTAGATACATCCAAAATGCAACAATTACACATCTGACAATTCACAAAGTGTAATTTACTAGGACGTATCCTAAGAATTTAGGAACAACCAGTCAGGAGAAAATCTGACCAATTTCAGCAATCAATTATTTACACATTCAAAACAAAGCCTCTCTTAATCTAAACCTCCAGGCAAATGGCCTGAAAGATTTCTTCAGGAAGAAAGACCAGAAGTTATGATTCACACCTATGCAGCATTAACAGCCCTTGATCCCAAACACTGAGCAACTTCTCAGCTTTGTCTTAGAGCTACAGGCATCCCTCTCAGCTTCTCAGACCCTGAAGTGTTATATTTGTGCCCCCATGTGCATAGAAAGGCTGAGTGTTTAAGTGGTCACTACGATAAAACCCCATTTAATCTGGTCTTTAAGTTACATGAATTCTTCTTCCTTTAAAAATTTCAGCAAGTCTTCTAATGCCATTTAAACTGGCCTATGTGGATTGGGGCATGCCACCTTAAGATGTTTCAGCATGCTTTGAACCAATTTGCGCTGGCCAGAATAAATACATTAGAGACTATTTAAAATAATCTGTAAAGACCATTTAGACAAGGCTTACATTTCTACACTTCCCTGATGGGCCACCTAAAAAAAAAAAAAAAAAGTCACAGCTACTACTTTCATCCCTTGTGTTAACCCTTTGCCACACAGCAACTAGTTATATACTGGGTAGAAACTACTAAAAAATTCCCTGCAAATAAGCTGCCTTTCAGCTGAGGCTATGGCTCCTATGCATTGGGTGTTTGAGGAGGTTTTTTTCTTTAAAAAAAATTCTCACTTGAAAAATACTGAAGTTCTTGCTTTAGGCTAATTTTGATTGCATGTTCAATTTGTTTAACTGTCAAGAAACTGCTACAAATGGAACAACTTTAGTATAAAAAGAGCAGTCAACCGAGTGCAACTTCTGACTTGGCAAGTCCTTCATGGTAGTCCTCTAACTAGGCTATGAGTTTTGTGGAGCCTCCAGATTTCTTGCCTACCTTACTTTCCATGTTCACGTTTCAAACTGTGTCAGCAGGGCCCGAACTTCGGGAGTCAGCTGCTTAGCAGCCTTAGCTGCCTCTGTGACGGCCTTGCGGTAAAGACCCTTTCTCTTCTTATTAAAGCGCAACTGGAAGCTTTCTAAAAAGGGGGATAGTTGTGCAAGAGCAAGAAAAGATGTTGTTGTGGAGCCAAACCATGAGATACGAGCCTCCTGTCGAACTAAAAGGCCATTATCTTTCCGGCTCACAGTTATGGTAAGAATACGGGCTGGCCACCAAGGGAAGCCATAAATCTTGGCCCAAACAATGTCCCCTACACATACGGTCCTGCCATCTGGTGTGACACATTTAGAGACGTTTTTGGAAAAGACTTCCGTTTTCAAGGAATTACTGAGCTTTTTCTCTTCCTTTGAAGAGGAGGAGGAGGAGGAAGGTGCATGCATGCTGCCTGGAGGAAAATCAAAGCTTTCAGTAGAGCTACACTCAGAGTTGGTAGATTTCAAATCATCTGTGCTATCACTACTACAAACTGATGCACTGGAAGAGTCAGATTTCTTTTGATTAAGGGTCATGTAAACCGTTATATTGCTTTTGCTGCCTCTCTTGCCCAATGTCTGGTGTTCATCCTGATCAACAGTTACATGCACTTCACTTGTGTCCTGAACCTCACTGCTGGCCTCTTCAGGGCCTTCTGAGGGGCTCTGATTTTCTGAAGGGGCCTCACCTGCTGAGCGGGTGGAGGAGCAGCGAGACTGGGGCTTAGTTGCCATCTTGCCACTCCGTATTTTCTCAAGTCCTGTCTTGAGAGAAGAGTCATTTTCTTCATTCCGATACCTTTGTGGCTTTAAACGCAATCGGGGTGGGAGGGAACCTGAGCTGGTGTTCTGAAGACGCCGTGTGAAGTGGACCTTTGAATGTGCATTTTTGGAAGAGGAGGTTGCACTCTGCTTCTTTTGTGCCTTTTCTTTGGCCATTTTCAAGACTTCCCGAGCTTTTGCATGATCCATGTTTTTGCTCTGGAGAACTTTTTTTGTATTTAACTGCGCTTTAGAAGTATTTGCTTGTGCGGAAACTTTAACTACTCTGCTTCTGCTGTGGGCAATATTGGAGACCTTGACCACAGCATTCCTTTTCTGGCTTTCATTTTGGCTTTTTCCATCCACTTTATGGTCAGTCTTAAGTTTTTTATTCACAGTAGTCACACTCTCATTTCTTCGTTTTTTACTATCCTCATATTTTGAAGAGTCACTTGCATTGCCACCTTTTTTTATTTCCTTTTTTTCTGCAACAACACTGTTTTTGCACTTGTCACATAAGACCTGCCGGGGTCGTAGTTTGATAGCATTCATGATAGAAGTGGGTTCCTCCCTGTACATTTTACGCTTGGGCCGCTTAATTTTCCGGGGCGGAGGCTGAGGTATTGACTGGTTATACGTGTCCCTGATAAACAAAGGAGGAGGATATGGCGCTCCCTCATGAAAGAGAGGAGGTGGTTTAGAAGTCCATAGGCTTTTAGCTATGCTAGGTTCTGATGGCTGCGTGAGAGAAGAGTCATCAGGGACTGCAGCATTAGATTCACACTTCACCTGTGCCTCATCTTGGAATGGTTTACTTTGGAGCTGCATGGCTTCAGGTTTATCCTTGTATTCCCTTTTAGGAAATATGGTCACAGGGATTCCATGAGGTCCAAACCTTAAAAAGAAAAGAAAAAAAAAAAATGTTTTGAGGGATCTTTTGCTACATTTATTAAAAAGCATTTGAAAACCTGTCCACATTATGTAGCCAGCATCTGAAAGACATGAGTCCTGGGAAAATTAAAGCTTCGTGTCTAGCCTTATGGTAAGCTTTGAAAAAGCAAGACACATAAACCAAGTCAGTGGAGAACATGAAATAGACAACTTCGCTATTACCAGTTTCTCTTGCGTCAACAACATGCCCTGAAAATGAAACCAAAAATATCACCTAGAGAGAGCAGTGAAAAAATTAACTTTGTACTTTTAGAAAATGCTTATAAGCATACAAACTACGCATTCATCCCATCAATGCCAAATTTACCCAAGATTAATTTCCATACTAAGCCAGGGTCAAACCACCACACCAACTTATCTTCAGTAAATTTTACAAAATTCTAGTATTTTCAGTGTAGCACAAAAGGCTGAATAAGCTTCAGATTTAATTGAGGCAAATACAGACTGCATAAATACTTGAACAAAGAGTACAATCCTTCTTCATCCACAAAAGATTAGCATTTGATCAAGCACAAATACAGGCTGGGCAGAGAATGGATTGAGAGCAGCCCTGAGGAGAACGACTTGGGGTGTTGGTCGATGAGAAGCTCAACATGACCCAGCAATATACACTCACAGCCCAGAAGGCCAACCGCATCCTGGGCTGCATCAAAAGAAGCCTGACCAGCAGGTTGAGGGAAGCGATTCTCCCCCTCTATTCTACTCTCGTGAGGCCACACCTGGAGTACTGCGTCCAGCCCTGGGGCCCCCAACATGAGAAGGACATGGGCCTGTTGGAGCGGGTCCAGAGGACAAGGGGTGATGGCTTTAAATGGAAAGAGGGTAGACTGAGATTAGATATAAGGAAGAAATTCTTCACTGCAGGGGTGGTGAGGCACTGGAATGGGTTGCCCAGAGAAGTTGCGGATGCCCCATCCCTGGAAGTGTTCAAAGCCAGGTTGGACAGGGCGTTGAGCAACCTGGTCTAGTGGAAGATGTCCCTGCCCATGGCAGCAGGGTTGGAACTACATGATCTTTAAAGTCCCTTCCAACCCAAACTGTCCTACGATTCTACAATTCTATGATCTGATCCTATTAGTTTGAGTTTCTTCCAGAAAAACTACCCTTATTTCCATGCAGTACCAACCATTACTCCCTGTTCTGTGAGCAAACAGTATTTTAAACCTCTGCTTACTTTTCTCCAGACAGCTCTAGATCTCTGTTGCCCCATCTGACAAACACAGGACTTCTTGTCACCCTGATCAGCTCTGAGAGAAGTGAATGAAAAATCCCGGTATGACTCAGGCATTAGCTCAACTTTCCTATAGTAGCAGAAGTAGCACGTGGCCTGACACGTAACCCGTACTTTCTACCAAGGCTTGTGCCAGGGGAAACATTTTATCAGTTTGCAAGGCATTATGCTTGCTTTCTCCTGAGAGGAAATGAAATGATAAACACATTTGTTTTACAACAATGTATCTCTCTATGCCCAGAACAGGGCAGGAGGGATTATAAACACGGGTTTAACTTCTCCACTCCACAATCTAGCAGCTGAGGCACCAGCCTTACGCAGAGCTGTCACCAGGCTGTTCATTGCTCTTGAGCTCCGCCTGACTCCAGCTCTCATGCGCACACTAGCGTTTGGCTTATACTATTTGGTATTTTAATAGTTTGACCTTAAATGCAGTAGCAACATGATAGACAAGGTTGCAATTCAAACGCCAAATCATCCATTTTGAATCACTAAACAAACACCATTATGTTTATCCCACCCCACACCCTGCCCGGCAGAAGGATGAAGCACCCAAGATTTGTCCTCAGGTTAACGCTAGTTCATGTTGCACAGCAGCTGCTCAACTGCAACATCCTCCTAACTGATTGAACCGAAATTTATTTACAATCTATGGTTGCCTCTCAACTAAAGATAAAAGCTGAATACCAGTCTATTTTCCATTCGCACTCCTGTAAGAAACACACAGTTTATACAAGTGCCTACATGCTGGCTTTATTTCTTCAAAACTGTTTTTGAAAAGACACATCATATGTGTTAGAAGACTCTTTACACTGTCACCAACAAAAGCCATCACTTGTTTGTCCTTTTGCTTATCTGTTAAGCCTCTTCTTACACTTAAAAAGTTGCAATGGAAGCAAACAACCCATCCAAGATTAAATTATCCATCCACTTTGCACTTCATTACAAAAAGAGAACAGAAACAGCAAACAACCTAAGCAAGGGGCAAACAAACAACTCTGTCATCGTAAAAAAAGGGGGGAAGTTGAGTATGTGACAATTTGCTGTTTAGTATCAACATGGGCACTGTTGTTACCCTACCCAAGGTGCTGTTACATTCATACCCTTGAACCCTGCAGTCAGAGGCAGGAGCCCAGGTAGGCAGCGCTGTCCTTATCCATGGGCTGATGAGTGTTCTTTAGAATCATAGAATCATAGAATGTTTAGGGTTGGAAGGGACCACTAGTGGTCATCTAGTCCAACCCCCCTGCAGTGAGCAGGGACACTGCTAACTAGATCAGATTGCTCAGAGCCCCATCCAACCTGGCCTTGAATGTTTCCAGGGATGGGGCCTCCACTACCTCTCTGGGCAACCTGTTCCAGTGTTTTACCACTCTTATTGTAAAAAACATGCCACCAGCCCACAAAAGTTCGTTTCTGAGGTTTGGACCCACTCCAGTTAAATTCCACGTGTCCGTCCAGAAATGAGCAGCATAACTAAATGCAGACTATTGCAGTACTGAAGGCTACAGTGAATTATAAACATTTAGCAGCTGATACAGGCATTTTTCCAGCCTACAGTCTGGCATTAAACCACAAGGGACTCGCTCATAACCGAGTTTTAGGTTCCCTGAAGTCACACCAAGTGTAAAGAAGTTGCTTTTCCATGAACACTTCTTCCACTAAGGACTACGAGTAAATTATTCAATTCCAAGTAGGGCTTTAAAATAAACTATCAGCTGATAAAAATTAAATTAGCAATATTTTTAGTGTTACTTGCATCAAGAACTTCAGCTTATTTAAGAGCACTAAGATCCAGATCCCATCTTTCACCACCTGGTAAAGATTACAGGATTTGGGAAAAAAGTTAATTTACTGTAAGAGTTGAGAACAAGACAGGGTAAGATCTCTGCTGTGCAAATTTCAATCCCAGCCAAACACCACAAGAGCAGAACTGGACAGGAGTGTGATATCAAATGGGCAAAAGCCATGCAGAGCATCATCACTTACAACTCTTCACTGTCTCAGGAGCTGTATTTCCTAGCCTGTCACAAGACATTTCCATAGTCCAATGCACAAGCCTTTCTTCTAGAGGACACTTATGCTGACCCCATGTTAGGAAATTAAGCATTATTAGTGGCGAGCAGGGAAGAAGTGGCTGAAGAGGACTGCATGGAAGTTTTCCAGAAGGATCCCATCTAAGTACTTCATATCTCTTTTCCCAGATTTTCATTCTACTGCCTCACAAGCAAAGCCAGCACCATTAGCACTCCAAACGCATGAGAGAGCCTAACAGAAAGCTCAGCAAATGACTGATAGCATAAAGGCATCACAGATTAATACTGCACCTTAGACTATCCTTTCCTTCAAGCATCCGCATAACACACAGGCCAAACAGCTGAAGAACAGGACAGCCAAAGTGGAATTTTTATCCAAGATGCAAACCTGCTTTAGTAAGACACAAAACCAATCCAGACTGAAACTCTGAAGCTGAAGTCTGTCTCACAAAAGGTAGTTTTAACAAATGAACTAGAATCTCCCACCCCTGTCTACCTATAAATTAATGAATTGTAGAATTAGAGAACATTCACAGATATCATCTACTGCCAGTTATGTAAGAGCAATTGAAGACACAATTGCTGTAAACGATGTGTCAATACATAAAGACATGACTAGTCAAGACATAGTCCACCTGAAGTACAAGGTAAGTTTGGTAAGCCCAGAGACTGAATACTACTTGTAACAGCTGAGTGTATGGTGCCTTCTCTGAGGCTTCATCCAATAGCAGGTTGCATCCAGAAACATTCAGTTTTTAGATATCTTTGTTTCCTCCTTGATGAATTAAGTTCTCCAGCTATGCAACTTGGAAGAATTATATGAAAATTAAGAACAGGGAACAATGGCAGAAAACCAGGAATGAAACAGTAAATGATACAGGAGACAATGAAGACAAAGTTGGGAAGAGAGTGAAGGCAAAACAAATGGCCTGTTTTTTTAAAAAGAAGCAGCAGAATGAAGATGTGATCTTAAACCTATTCAAGACCAGGCACGACACAGAATCTAATTAGTTCAATGGTGAACACAAGTATTTATTGCATATACTAGAATTTCAAGCCCTATTTTCATAGGTCTAGCTGGCGGACCGTGAAGACAATCGTTTCTCATACAATCACAATAATAATTTTTGTTACACCAACTACACGTTTGAAATAGCTAGGAGTGCCACGTGTATGTAGGTTAGACATAAAAGTTGTGAAAGCTAGAATTTGGTTCATCTGCTACAGACATAAAGATGGACTAAAAGGCAACTGTATAAAAAAAGGTTAAAAAAATCCAAGTAACAGAACTGAGTTGTATCACGACATTTACTGATCCACACATCAGTCAATGACTGGGCAGTAGATCACCTCTTAAAAGAAACCATTTCAGTAATGCTACATCAGTGAGACTACTTATATATTTTGTTTGTCACGTTGCGTGTTTACATACTATAAAGAATTGCCCTGTCTTTATTCTAACAGCAAGCTACATTTTTTTTTCATTTATTGATCCCGAGTATCACCTGTCCCTACTTTCCTCCAGAAAAGGCTATTCTTGGAAAGACATACTCCAATTACTGTTTGCGTAAAAAAAAAAATAAAATCCATTTGTGCTTAAGTTCCAGCTGTTCATTGTACAGCTTACTCATGCATAACAGAATATAGTTCTACCTCAGACTATGACTTGAAGGAATAGAAGGATTAGTTGATGGGGGATCTAAAATTAAAGTGTTAGGAAAACCAAAGAAATCGGTATTTCAACCTAATTTAAGGCAGTTCTGCAAAGCAGTGCACTGCTGCTTCACACCTATTCAAAATCAGAACAAGTTTTCCATGTTGTCAGTCTCCTCTCCCATAAAGGTGTCCTGGCTCTCTTTTGCTTTGAAAAGGCACCTCTGAAAGAAAAGATGGTTGAGACCCATTGGAAGAAACTTATCTCCAGGAAATTTTACAAGTAACCAGTGCAATCAGTAGGATCTAATCATATTTCTCCTATACATATCACTTCAATACACATATGCATTAAAGACATCAATAGCAACAGGAATATCAGGAACTATATTTAAATAAGAGACTAATGGGGTAGATGAGATCAATTTTGGCAGTCCAGTGATCTTTACACTCAGAAGAGCTTTCAATTGACTAGGGTATGAAGAGACAGAGATATGATAGTAACAGTCAGATTTTACTTCCACAGTTTGTCAACTGCAAGTTAGTAAGTAGGTAGCCATGGCATCTTTTGAAATTATGTAAAAACTAGTTTGGGTATCAAACCTAGACGCCTGTCACTTAAAGCCATAAACATTTGTATTACAGATATGTAAACTCAAGTACTTCAAGCAAAGATTTTCAAATCTAAATCAAATAGCAGAATTGCTGCAATGAATACATATTACTATTCAATTTGTATGCAAAACACAGGACAGAGTATTTGTTAAAAAATAAACATGAGATAAGGAACAAATCCCATTTAAATTCATATAGGTACATAAACATCTGAACAATACGTCCTGGGGCAAAGTATGTTTATGTTACTATGTAAAGTCTTAAGCTCTCACCTTTAGCCTCCAATGTCTAACTTTCACTTCTCCATTAAAAGAAACAAAAATGAAAAAGCACCTCAATCTGCCAACAAGAGCCAAAGGAGAGAACCCACTGAACCAGTTCAGAAGTATTTCACATTTATCTGCAAACAGACTGAATTACTGTCGACAAAGCACAGTAACTTCCAGTGTTGTGATAGGCGTTACATCAAGTCTGTTGTAAATGACTATGATGAAAACTCATCTTCACCACCAAGTCAGACTACAGTAATCTCCAATTACCTTTTTATACATTGCTCTTGTACTCAGTATCATCCTTAGCGTTTTGCAAAAGCCAAGACCAAGCAACAACCGAAGCAATTTTTATTGCATAGATAAAAGTTCAAAGACTCTGAATACTGGGAGTGTAACAATATGCTGAAATAATGTAGAGCTAAGCATATCTATTTCATGCATGTATCTAAACTGAGGGTTTAAATAGTAATATTCCATGTAATATACAATTAGATCACAGTTATTTGAACACAAAGCATTTCAGAACTCCTCAAAATAACCTGTATTCAAAACACAGATTATACAATAACCTAATTTTAATATATGATGTACTTGGTGTGATAAAACATATGGAACACATTGCTTTAAGTGGCAGGCACCTTACTGAAAAAAGCATACACAGAAGCCAAACTATCAACTCAATGATTTACTCACCTCCCAGGCAATGTAAGTAACACTGGGCTAAAACAGACTGAAAAATGCGTATTTCACTTAGAGCTCTAAAAACATGGCAAAGGACTGCAGCGTAAGAGACTCTTTGGACAAAACACATCATCAAGAATAGATGTTGCCTCACCATCACAACTCTCAGCACCAAGAAAAACTTGGTTAAAGATATGATAGTTTAAATTAAGCAACATGTGACAATCCATATCTAAGCAAACTAGTAGGAAGCTTACATACGCAAAGGCTTGTACTAATCACTGTTAAGCTTAGTGTTTTTCAAGCAGGTACACTTGCCTGAAATCCAAGCTCTTGTTTCTGGCACCCTTTCGAGGCAGAGGAAAGACAAGAGCAGGGTCTGCGTAGAATTGAGTTTGAAAGTATCTCAAGAAAGCTGGTTAGAAGTATCCAAGGCAGCAGCTGATTTTAATCATTCTTAACCACTGTCACCTTGGTCTCCTACTGCAACCACTACCCAAGTGGAAACCAACTAATGGACACCAAACAATATGCAAATATACCAAAGGCTGTATTGGCTTGCAGTACACCTCTGCATGAAGCAAGAAGCCCTTTGAAAGACTTCAGCTTCCAGGAAACTGAATCACAGAAGTCAGGATGCTGATGCAGACTTTGAAGAATTATCCATTGTAGAGACAGAAGAATATCTAAGCTGGTAAGCCTTAAGAGTACACAGGTGGTCCCCTAAATCAGTCCTTTCCCCCCACAGAAGTGGGAAGGTACCCATCACCTTTTCATTGGAAAGTATTTACAAGGGCATTCACAGAATTTCCTTCAGTTTTCTGTAACTTGGAGTTCTATTGAGGATATAAAAGTAAACTTTAAAAGTTTTATGCTTTAAGTTTAGGCTTCCTCCTAACTACCACAATTTTACTGGCATGCTTATAAAGCTGAAGGTCTGTTTAAACTGAAATCATCTTTTAATTTTTAAATCTGTTGGCATTACTCGTTTCAAGTGTCAGCTGCACTTCAAAGTAAATGCTTTGCTGATATATTTGTGAGTGTTACACAATTGAAAAACTTTATGATTAAGATAAAATACCTTAAATACACACTTCAAGATCTTACACATACCAGTCAGACCCAAGATACATGGAAGAAAATGATACCATTTGTTAATGGATGAACTTTACGCTGTTACAGGACTGATGAATCTTGTCCATCTTGACACTGAATTGTCTTAAAGAAAAAAATTATTTAAAGCATACTGAAAATTTCTCCTCCGCTCTGTCGACACCTCAAGCCAAGTCAAGTCAAGCTACTCTTAAGAAGCAATGGCCACCATGCTGCTGGAATACAGAAGAGCATACCATAAGAAGAAAGGACAGTTTAACCATCATCTGTTGCATCACAGTCCAAGAATGAACAGTAGTAGACTACAGCTACTTTAGGAAAGGAAAGTTTGAGGCACAGCGCTCAGATGCCCTATTTACCAACAAGATTAGGGCTTATTGGTTTGAGAGGAAGAAAAAAAAAATAATAGATCACACTCCTTGTACTGGCTCAAAATCACAAGCAGACTGGCAAGTGTTTTCAGCATAAGCAGCAGCTTTAACATGCTTTTTATAGCAAAATCCTAAAAGCTAGTCCAGTTTTGTTAGCCATTTTCACTTTGCAAGTGGAAACCTGGCAATGACTAAACCTTTCAAAAAGCATTTGAAGAGTGACCACAAATAAAGTTTTGGATGTAGATAGAGACACAGGAGAAAATATTTTTCTTATAGAAGCTGAAACATTACAAAATCATAGAAAAATTTAGGTTGAAAGCACTATCACAATATCTTCTGATCCAACCCTGTCCTCTAAATAAGGCTAAGTCTGACGCTATGCCAGTCACAAGCAAAGTATATGTAATGTACTCTCTCAACCACACACACACACACACATCATACCTATGCATGCTTCCAGTGTTCTGGGGATATAAGCAAATATCAAAGAAGTGTTATGGCTGTTCTTTTAATGCTAGAATTTCACTAAGCTCCTTTACAAATCTGAGAAACAACAAAAAACGAACAGGTAATGAATTGTAGGAACACCTTGCAAACGGAGGGTAAGTTTAAAAAAAACAAAGCAAAACACAACCCCCACACAACCCTGAGTAACAGACATTTCTTTCCTGTTGCATCATAGAACATCAGCACTTCCACAGAATTTAAACCTTCCCCAGACAAGGATGACCCAGTGTTGTCCCTATTTATTAAATGAAATTAGTAAGAGAGAATTTAAGAGCAGGGAGAAATGTGCCACATTTTTTCTAGTAAGACTTCTGCTGCTTTCTTCTGGCATCAGCAGATCTTGAATTTCTCAACTCGGGAGTACCTTTTTCCTCTCCCACCTTTCTTGGCATACATGGTTACAACACACCAGAATCACCCTGTGCGAGTTTATACCAACAAAATGCAAGCATACATAGACTGCAAGTTTCAAGAAGTGCTAAATGTAAATGATTTTAAAATCTAACATGTTCTGCAGATTAAGACAACGCTAATTAGGGAATGGATGCAAGAGTTCACTATTTATCCTTATTCTTTTGCAGTAGAAAGTTCAATGAATAAATTGGGAAAAGCGTAGGATTCAAGAGTCACCAAGAAAGAATGCTGTGACTGAAAATTGCTGCTAGGATTATAAGAATTTGAAGCTGTCTATAGAAGTTTATTTTCATCATATAGTTCACGCATACCTTGATGCACGAAGTCTTTCCTTATCTTCCACAACCAGACCCCAATTAAGATGTAATTTCAAACACCTCTCTATTAGCAATACACTGGGCATCTTTTGGATATCTAAGGCTTTTAGGTCACAAAATAACTTTTTGCTCTCCCTTTCCCCCTCAAGAACCACTACGATCACACACAAATCGGAAGGGAAATAGCTTAGAGAAAAAACAATGGGAAGACATGTGTCCTTCATATCTGTAGGATTAGAAGGAAAATTCTAGTCAAATGATAAAGCAATAGAAAGTCCAAGTCCTGACTGTTGGCAAAACAACAAAACAAATTTAAATCCCTCTCCTCCCCTTAATCTCTGGCAAGGGAAAAAAAAATTGCAGAAATAATTATCATCTCTCCAGAAGAGCAAACTAAAACCAGGACTTCTTAATGCTACATTTTAAGATTTACAAATGCTACACTCATCAGGTATTCCCTTACTGTCTACTTCCTCCAGGTGCAGAGCAAGATTTCCACTAATTCTGAGCCAGCAGGTGGCATTAATATCTCATACACCCTAAGCAAACAGTGCTAGTCAAATGCTGGATACAGGCAAGCTTACAAGCCCTATTTAAGCCCCATACCTAATGAGTAGTTTTCAACAACAATTTGTACAAGGGCACAGAAAATTAACTACAGTCGTGCATGAAGCATTCCACTATGCACTCTGACAAAATCAGAGAGGATTGCCTTCTCCTGCGTGCCTGATGGTTGGCTGCATTTCCTGTATCTCCTATCAGCAGGACTGCATCAAGTATATGCTGAGGAACTGACATCAGAACCTTATCCTAGCATGCAATAAGGCACTCAAAAGGTATAACAGTAGGATCACATTTTTGTTTGTGCAGTAAGCCTTTAGAGTAGCAAAAGTGGTAGTATGTCCCTCTTTAAATGATGACTTACTACATAAGATTTGGGACTCAGTAGATATAGGTTCCTATTTTCTGCTGATTTTCAAACTTGTGCAGCGCTGACAGGTACATGAGACTGCCATTAGTACAGGCAGAGAAAATACTTCCTTACCTCAAATAAATGTAGGAATAAAGTCCACTGAACACTGAGGTGCTTATGTTCTTGTGTTATAAACTCCTAAATGGACATCCTATTTACAGGGGGTAGGAGAGGAAGAGGAAATCAGACCTTTAATACAAACACCACTGACTTCATATCAAAGTCCACAAGAATAAAATGCAAAGTCAATGCATCATTTCAACAATGGAAACAGAATTTGGAAAAAAGAAAAAACAAAACCAACCAAAAAACCACAACCATTAAAACCAGAAATACATGGGACACTTTTGCTTTTCTTTCACCTTGAAGTTAAAGTAATTCAGAGCATGACTGGTGAAGGCTAAAGAGTCCAGTGGACAGGTTTTTAAAACAGTTGTTAAAACTTACTCTTCTTAGAACTGGACGGAAGGAGCACCTTCATTGCCCTGGAGGGGAAAGCAGAAATTAAGATCCAAAAAGGACTAGGAATTATTTTCTTCCGAGTATACGATGAAAACAGTATTAGCATGTGCAGTGAACACATCAGCCACTTTTTGAAGTTATTGAATGAGTAAACTCCAACACAAAGTTTCACTTTTATTTAATAAGAACTGGCAGTCTTAAGATATTGATCCCCTTTGCATTTGGAAAGGTTGTAAGATTATTCCCATGCACTTGAATGAGCTAGTGGAGAGCTTTCAGTAACCACCCATCTTCTATACTAGAAATCCCAGTGTTTTCATGTAAATGCATGCTGGAATTTAGGTGGTTTTAATTTAACCCTACCCTTCCTTTTTTTTTTTCTGGTCCAGTGGGAAAACTTGTTGTAAGAATTCCAGGGCCTGCCACAGATACAGAAGGAAGTTCAAGGAAAATGTTAATGTCCTGCATGTCCACGTGCTGCTACACAAACCAAAAATAAACAGATATAAAGAAAAGCCAATACCTAAACAGTACTGTCATTCAGTCACTTACCATAGAAGTCATAAAGCCTAGAATAAAATTTAAATCTTGGGCATTCATGTAACACCTGATAACGCTTCAGTTTCTTACAGGTAGCAAGTTCTTGGACTTTTTCTAGATTTCACTTACCACTGCATTTGCCACTCTGAGACATTTGAACAGAATACTATTAATCTACAAATATTTACTTGTCCCCAGCCAAATATTATAGATCTTCTGCCTAGAAATTAAATTCTTGTCCAGGCACTCCAAAGAGCTTGGCTTTTAGAATCTAAATTTCACCTTCTGGATTCCCATGTAACAAGCACCTCTGAAGGAAGTCCAAGATCATATGAATGGAGAGAAAGGAGTAAGTGGTTCCACTGCATAAGAGAATCTGGGAGTAATAGCACAAGCCTTCATGCATCACTTTTCCACAGTTCTTACTGTGAAGACTTGCCCCAGGGCCTGCGCTTAAAGACAGGGGAAATTGAGATGCATGCTTCCACTGAAGCCACAAAGCAAAAGCAGCAGACAGTTTGCCTGCTTCAGATGACCTTTACTGCAAAGGGCTGCAGTAGATCTGCTGCATGAGAGAAGGATCTTCAGTGCACAAGAAAACCTCAGGCAAACGAGGGGATGTTTGTGGTCAATGTGTGTTTGGTAAGATATGATCTCTTTGAAGAGTTAGGCAGAAACTGGAATTTTCCTTTGTCACAGGTATAGACCCCTAGAAATACAGAAGCACGTGCTTTGTCACCCTGCTAACCAGGGCAACAATGTAATTTTGCTGGTATAATTTCAAACCTACAAAAGAATCGATGTTAACCAGCATTACAGCTGAAGTTGTAACTCCTTCTGGCCTGCTTTGAGACATTCCACACTAGAAGCAAGTACAGTTTGCAGATCACATTTTAGTACTTGGCTTCAAAAGACAATTGGATAACTTAGCATTTCAAACCACAACTGACAAATTTAGAACTTACTTCCATGACATTATCCAGAACTTGGGTTTCAGAAAAGGCCTTCTGTTTCAAAAACCAAGCAAGAAGCTAGGCCAAGGACAAAAGTGCTGCTGGTCCCCTAATACCTTTCCTTTTAGAAAGCACTGACAATATTGATATTACAGGAAGTTATTGAACAGCTAATGTAAAAGGGAGTGATAAAAGACATACAACCACACATGCAGCTTAACTTTGGGGAAAAAAAAAAAAAGCACTGCAATTTTTGCAAACCAATTATTTTACATAACAACAGTGGTCAAATTTCACTTTTCTCTCATATACTTGCATAGTCCTTATATGTCTAGAAAACAAACACTAAGACGAAGAGGTATTTTCACCTGTAAATAGTAGTTAGGTTGCTTAAGATATACAGTATTACTGATCACTTCTGGCCTCCCAAGAAGCCCTTGCCACAGGAAGGCAATGAAGAAAAGCAAATCCCAAACCTTAGAGCCTGATAAGGCTTGAAGTTATTTTGTGATACATAACAGTTCCGTGTGCACCCCCCACAAGAGTATTTAAGAACCGTTAAACTCCACCCCATTCATTGCATACAAGGAGCAATCAGTACTAATAACTGTACTTCAGGACTGTAATAGCCTGCCTTGAAAACCATTATTCTGAAAAATGCTATGTACTGAAAAATAAGGTTACCTAGGCAATGTAAGACACAAGCCAACAGGAAAAACAGATCTCTGGGGCTGTGCGTTCGTAAAAAAAATTGGAATAAATGCCAGCATCTGTAGCTCAGGTCCTTTTCCCCGGCAGACAGGGACGCTGGAGACCCGACGTGAATGCCA
>NW_009260839.1:2428424-2476731 GCF_000687185.1 Egretta garzetta | reverse complement strand
CGCTACCTGTCCCCGTGCCGCGGGGGCGAGCGGGGCCCGCACTGAGGGGAGGGGGGTGAGTGAAAAAAAGTGTAGTGAGCGGGCGGGTGGCTGGGGAGAGGGCAAATATGAGGAAGGCAGAGGGCCTGGTGTCTTGTAAAGTAAATCGACACCCTAAATGATGAAGTAGTATGAATTAGGTACAGCGGCTAAAGGTGAAAAGCACAGTGTTGAAAAGGGGAGGAAAAAAGTTAACGTTTTCCCTTAAGATGTTCTCAATCCGTTATTTTTCTTCCTGTGGGATCAATAGTTGCTACCGTACGGGCATTTTTTTCCCCTCAGGTAGGAAATTTTTTATTATTTCCTAAACAAAAATTAATTTTAAAAGCAAGGTTTTAGTCTGTTATATGCATTATTTTACATTTTGGGAAGCTGAGTCCTTTGTAGAAAGGAGGGATTCATTAGAAGGAAGGATGGTTGAGAAAGAAAAGCAGGAGCAACTGGAGACAGACAAAAGTGATCTTAAAGCATGAACAGTTTTATTCTTACTGCTGCTATTATGAGAGATGTATCATTCAGCACCAAATTAAATTTTCTGAAAAGTAACAAGTCAAATCTACAAGTTTTTCTTTAACAATGAAGTATTCCTTTCATGCGAGTGACTTTTATTGGCAGACTTCAAAGTTGCCACCAACCATATGCTTACAACAGAAACAGAGCTACACCCTGGGTTGTCAGGTAAAAAACTTATAAATAACAGGCATGAAGAACTAATGAAATTTTTTGCAAGAGGTATGAAAAAAAAATATCCTTGATCAGATTTAAGGCCTGCTACTATGCTCTCCTTTTTTTCTCTTCATTGTAGGAAAAGTGAGTTATATGTAAAGGACCACAGTATAATGCAAAGAATTTTTTTTAGTAATAATGAATGAGGATATGAAATAAATGCCTTCTATAACAGCAAAAAAGCTATGTGTAACTGTATGCAAGTAAAATATGATCTTGCAAGCTGCTAATTATAGGATTTTAGTAAGTAATAAAGGCATGATTAACCTACTCTGTTGTCCTGATCATAGTGGTTCGACTTATGTAACAGTCATAAAGACTTCCTTTTGTATCTGATAGTGGTTTACTTTGCATGGCGAATATGATGTTTGCATTATTAGTGGTGCAAAGTGTGGAAGGGACATATGGGAACATTGGGAAGAACAGCTAGACGCATTTCTGGAGACAAATACATTAGAAATATAGTTAAAAGTATTTGCTAAAGATAAAACTGCTTGCTTAATAAATTTAGTATGTTTTACCACCATATCTGTTAAATCAATGGCTTGGTAGTGTGGGTGGGTAGAATAGAATGTGTTTATTGGGGGAAGGAGTAGTAGATACTCAATTACGGATTTTTTTTTTTTCCAGCCAGGCTTGCAGCTTTGTCAGTCTGTATCACAGAGAAACAGCAGATGGATTCAGCATATGATCTATGGCTTAAAAGAAGTCAGATTTGGTAAGCTTTTCCAAAACTACCTACCATTACTATTACTTCCTAAATCATTTTGAAACAATTTTGTTAGACCATATTTGTAGAAGATCTGTATTCCATACCCTGAGGCCATAATGCTTTGAAAGATGGCAACTGTCTAGGTGCCCCTGAGGCTGAATATGTTCTTTGCCAGAATTCTGGAGAATAATGTGAAGATTTGTGTTGTTACTGAGCTACCTTCATTTCAAAGCTATCCCCATGCAAGGGTTCTGGTTTTAATTCAGATCTGAGATTTCAGGTTTTTCTGTATGTCTGCCAAGGAGAATGTGATAGTGGTTATGGAAGGTCCACGGAAGTTGCAAATGGTTTGTAAGGGGTTCTCATCTTGAAGCCAAGCCTGGTATAAAAGAAATGGTTGTAGGAGTGGAAGGAGGACTCTGCTGTCCTTTCCTCTCATTATTTTTGTTATCTGCAATTATGACAACATATGACCTGTAGAAAATTAAGATTTGTTTCCCAGAAACTTTTTACCTTATTAAGATGAGTCCTAGGACAGACTAAAGACACATATTAGTGAAGGCAGCTCATATGTAACAGCAGAACTGTTTTTACATTGCTCTCCTACGCAAAGAATTTCACTCTGCTTGGAGGTACTCCAACTGTATTTCGACAGCAGACAAACCATACGCTGCATGCATGGGACTGTTCTGCATGTTAGAGGTATGATCATCTCTCTGAATGCTGTTTTCCTGATTACTGTCTTACACTAGTAGTAATCTATTTGTACATCCCAAGACTAATATTGTGAGGAAAGGGCATCACATTAACTAGAAGGGCTGGCAGGTTACAGGGATGTGTATTGTGATCTATTCAATTCTGGGTTTTTAAATTGTTTTTTATTTTCTATTGAGGAGACGAGGTACTGTATTTCAAGAGCTTACAAACACAAACCCTTGCACTCAGATACAAGTTTGCAAAAGCAAAGCTGCCAGGCAGCTTTCACACAGGGGAGGCCAGAACTGTCATGGTCCTTACTATAAAACAGCATGGCTCATGTAGATACTTTGTATGGTTGGCAATTTTAATTGTGCTAGCCAGTCAGTTCAGTTAGCCACAGTTCATTTCTCTGGTGCTGCTGTGCCATGGCATAGAAGGACGGCAGTAAATTCTTGGCCTACAAGAAATTACCAACTAATACAAAGAGAATACTCAGCCCTTGAGCTGATGGGACATTAAGATCCAATAGCTCAGCCCAGCAGGCTTTTTATTATGCTAAGTTCAGACTTAGGTAGGGGATGGGCTTAAAAGGGAGGATGTCCTCTTGCAAAATTGAAATCTACCTTGTTTTTCAGCAGGTGTTGCTTATGGCAGACATTTACCATTAAAATGCTAACTGTCATCTTTTACACCTACTGGAGTCCCCAGCAATCCTTATGCTAAGTATAGGAAGCAAATCTGGGTGTATGGCTTGAAACGCTCTGAATTGTTTCATTGCAGTAACAGAGGAGATTACGTGCTTGACCTTTAAACTACTAGGGGATCTTAAAATATAATGTAAACACCTCTTTTGCAGTATCTTTTGCATGTTGAAAGGTGCGATATGTGCTTTTAAAAAGAGGTAAATAAGGACATGTATATATCATTCTAATGGCCAACAGAAATAGGATACCACAGGTAACCCTGAAATTAAGTTTTACTAACAGTAGGCATGTAGTTGCAGGATGGAAGCTGCAAGTTTAACAAAAAGGTGTTTGCTGTGTAATTTTTTTTCCATCCCAAATTCCTTTGATCACCATTTAACTTCTGTTTATTTTAAATCTAGCCTGTAATCTCTTTAGGATAGGGTTTGTCTTTCTGTGACTGGTTTGCATAGTGGTTGGCATAACTGGGGCCTTGTTTCCATCCTGGAACCTTTAGAAACTGCCAAAATAAGATGAATGAAGTTAATGAAACAAATTGCACTAACACACCTTCTGTGATTAAAACAAGTCTTCATGTGTTCAGCAAGTGGCAGAAAGGACAGAAGTAGAAAGAAGAAACTATGAGTTTGAGTGAGGAATGGATACAATTGGAGGGAATAAAATCATGAATTTGAAGGCAGGAAGAATGCAAAGCTCTATGAAGATGTATTAACAGCATATTGGCAGGCTGGGTAGCTGGAGAAGTAGTAAGTTTGGGTTGAGTGAGTGAACGGATGGGATGTGGTTGCATGATGCCTGTAAGAAGTAGATATGATTGTATCTGTATGCATGGGTATACACAGGTGAAAGAATTGTTTCTGTATGTGTAAGCTGGGACACGATAAAGATCAGGTCTGGCAGACTTAACTGTTTAAAGGCCTGTGCAGTTCAGTATTAGTGATACTGATCTGTTCTGTCATGACCAAAATGTGTTATTGCACTGACCTAACTCAACAGAAAATCTTGAAGTATGTGAATAGTCACAGCATTGTGTGTTTAAACTAATAAGTGCATGGGTTAGGCTGTGTATAGTTTAAGATGATGTATAGTGGTAACATCGTTCTCTGGGCATCAAGTTCCGTAAAAGTGCACTACCATGGAAGAGCCAACACAAAATGCAAGGTTGTAATGGAACAACATGCATAACGGAGTACAATCAGGGTTGCAGTGAAGCCGAAGTGCACGATTGCAGCATATCTACAAATACTCAACTTCCTTGAAGCTAATTTAGCTACCAATAACAGTGAAACTGTGATAGCAGTTTCCAGAATGGGCTGCACGCTGGTAATTGCCTACTAGCTGGAATTTGTGGTGTTATTGGTATCCAAGCTAGCTGGATATGTATAAATTCACTCTGCCTGTTCATGCTGCAATGGATCTGTTTTAGTGTAAGCATATGAAAGGTCTAAATGAGTGTGTGGATTTATAGGGAGCAGTTACAGTGTCTCGGTAGGATAGTAGATATTTTTCCTAATATCTAGACAAGGGCATAAGAATTTTAGATTGGAGGTTTACAATTTGAAGTTCTAACAACCTTGCTAAGACTTTGACTCCTCACATTGAAGGGGTTGTGGTTTATATACATCCAATAGCTCCAGTCTTTGCTGGCTTTTCAGCAACAGCATTGAAAAATAGTGTATTACAGGAAATATCATGTGTTTCTCCCTGCATCAACCTGAATCATAGCAGCAATAGCTTCCTGTGACTGCTATAGTGACAACAATTTTCTGTGACCCCGAGGAAGGTCTGAGGGTCTCTCAAAAACCTCCACAATTCAGGGTTTAGAGACCACAGTTTTATGCTGTGTTAATAAATCCATTTGAACATTATTCAGTGTTTGCAAGGCATGATCTGCTATTGTTGTGAAATTTTCAAGGCTTACCTATTTAAAAAGTGTAGCCAATGAAAGCCAATGTATGTAAACAATGCAGAGGAATATAAGCAAACAAACAGAAAGGAAAGTTTGGGTCCTGATTGTATCCTTCAGACTTATTGCTTCTATAACAAGTTTGGAAAGTAATGCTCTTAAAACAATTGTTAATTACATTTAAGCTGCTTTGAGACTTCATTATTGATTTATTACAGAAAATTGGTATGGGAGGAAAAAATAATCAATCATTCCTGTAATGTTTGGTAACTGATTTTTGTAGCCATATGAACGTAGAGCTCATTTTGTTAGGTTTATGAATGATCATTAAAGGATTTGTAAGATCTCACTGCATGCACACATGCCCCAGAAGACTACCCTGCAATTTGAAAAGTTATTTATATGCTAAATTTCTTGTGATCGAGAGAGGAAGTCAACGATTGGGGCTCTACCTAATGTCCATATAGAGAATTAATTTAAATCAATTAGCATAGTTGGGGTTGCTTAAAAAAAATAAATTGCAACTATAAGTGAGCCCTTGGGGCGAAGCACTGGCATTAGCTCACTGCTGACATGCCTCACACTTATTTTATAATTTTAAAGAACTGTGAGTATGAAACTACTTCCTGTCCTATTTTATAATCTGACTGGTTGTCATCCAGAGAGACCTGGACAGGCTGGAGAGGTGGGCCTGTGTGAACCTCATGAGGTTCAACAAGGCCAAGTGCAAGGTCCTGCACCTGGGTCGGGGTAACCCCCAGTATCAGTACAGGCTGGGGGAAGAAAGGATCGAGAGCAGCCCTGCCGAGAGGGACTTGGGGGTGCTGGTGGATGAAAAGCTGGACATGAGCTGGCACTGTGCGCTGGCAGACCAGAAGGCCAACGGTACTCTGGGCTGCATCAGGAGAAGCGTGGCCAGCAGGGAGAGGGAGGTGATTCTGCCCCTCTACTCTGCTCTGGTGAGACCTCACCTAGAGTACTGCGACCAGCTCTGGAGCCCTCAGAACAAGAAGGACATGGAAGTGTTGGAGCGGGTCCAGAGGAAGGCCACAAAAATGATCCGGGGGCTGGAGCACCTCTCCTATGAGGCCAGGCTGAGAGAGTTGGGCTTGTTCAGCCTGGAGAAGAGAAGGCTGCGGGGAGACCTGATGACAGCCTTTCAATACCTAAAGGGGGCCTATAGGAAAGATGGGGAAAATCTTTTTAGTAGGGCCAGCTGTGACAGGACAAGGGGTAATGGTTTTAAACTGAAGCAGGGTAGGTTTAGACTAGATATAAGGAAGATGTTCTTTACAATGAGGGTGGTGAAACACTGGAACAGGTTGCCCAGAGAGGTGGTGGAGGCCCCATCCCTGGAAGCATTCAAGGCCAGGTCGGACAGGGCTCTGAGCAACCTGATCTAGTTAGCGGTGTCCCTGCTCACTGCAGGGGGGTTGGACTAGATGACCTCTAGGGGTCCCTTCCAACCCAAAACATTCTATGATTCTATGATTTCTGCTATCTTCTGAAATTTGTGCATCTGTAGGTACTGGTGGTATCCACATTTCCTTGTATTTTTCCATTCAAATAAAATAAAGACTTTCAAGATGCAAAATTGCTAAAATTATTATTTCATATTTTGGCATCTAAAACCTTATTTCTAGCTTTGCATGCATACACTATAACTGTCTTTTAATAACAGATCTTTTGTTATTATAGTAGAAATAAAAAAATAAATTCATCATGCACTAAAAGCTAGGTCTGTAGTGTCTCTCAAACCATGGTCATTGTTATTAAATTATTAAATTCTTGGTTATAACTAATTCTTAGTAGTTCAAGTGCCAGTTCTTTTCTGAGACATACACACTAGTCCTCTTCCGCAGTTACTTATTATCAGTATTAAAAGTTGTGGGTGTGGAATGATTTATATGATACAATTTTGTAGTGCTCAGCTAGATCAATCAATTTGATTGAGCCTTGGAGACTCAGTAAATCAAACTTAGTCTAAAATGTGACCAAGACATCAAAGAGCAGAGTTTGCAGGGGATCCTTATCCTTTTCAAAAGTACTGTCGGGACAATTCAGCCTTCATTGTGGGCTGTGGGCCAGAGATGTATCTGTGTAGCTATAAGAAGAGGTTGCTGGGCTAGGACACCGCTCTGTCAGCACATGAGCTGCCTTGTGTCCGACTCAGGTATGAAATATTCCGGTTCTTCCTTGCTAGAGCTACAAACCTCATGATGGGCTGGCAGCCCATCTGAGCACCTCTTTATCAAGCATGGCAGGCAGGGAAGTCTTCTTACATTCCCCTGCTCTGACAGACCAGGTAGATTCAGTCTAGGACATGCTAATTGGTTAATGTGGGCCTAAATGACTAAGGACGTTCATTTTCAACAGTGGTTTAGGCATACAGGAGGGTGTGTACATGACCTAATTTAAAGTGCTTAGATAAAATGGCCAGTTTAGGAGTTCTGTTAGTAGGGAAAAGGGATCATTCTCAGGACAGTGGTTTGGAACGGGATGTTAAGCTAGCTCTGAAGTGATCCCAGAAGTCCTTTTGACTATAGGCGTTCTCTAGTTTTACAGTTTAAACATTGAAATTGTGATTATCACCTGTACTGCCATATTCTACTAGCAGCACACTAGAAGTGTTCTTCCTCTACAATATTTGATTAATTTTCCTTGATGGTTTTAGGGAAGTTTAATTTTCCTGTTCTAAAAGAATGTGTTTTGCATTTTCCATGTTTTGCAAAGAGCAGAACTATAGCTGGTGTACTCGCTTTGGATGACTCTGTTAGTGCCAAGAGCAGCACACTTGGGGGCTGTGTTACTGAATTTAAGATCTAGGGGAACTGAAAACTGGTTTCCTTCAGATGTGTTACTTTTTTTTCTTTCTTTCTTTCTGCCTGTTTAAAGATCTCCTTGTCTGTGATATGTAGTAAACACAATAGGATATATTATTAGTCAAGTTTTAGATGATCTTTTAGCCAGAGTCTCATGTTGTTTTAGCATTAATATAAGGTTGTATAAAAAAATCTAATGTAAAGGAAATTACTTGCTTCAAGTAGTCTATACAGTGTTGTTCTTTCCTGTGGGAAAGCAAGACTTTACGTATTTGGATATGGTCGGTTATTTCTGATTTTGTGACTTAACTGTAATGTACGCATTTTAATTTTTCTAACTTGTCATAAATATTTGTACATGTTCCTTTCTACCATATCTGGCTGCTGCTTTTGCCCCTTGATCACATGTATTTTCACAATTGCGGATTTTTGCAAGTAAAAACTTATATTTCAGTTTAAAGATGATGAATTTATAGGAGAGTCATTCTTGTTCTCAAAGTGTCTAAATATTTCTAATCAAGCTCACTGGATTTGGTAGGGGATGGAAGAGCAACTGTCTTGCCAGACATTTAGTTGTGTCTTATGTAGACATTTAGTTGTGAAGTTCTGCTGTAGTTCTTCAGATTCCTTTAACTTTAGGTATAACTTACTGCTCTAAAACACAGTCATGGCTTTCAGAATCCATAGGGGTTGGTGAAGGCTTAGTGTAGCAGAAAGGTTGTTTAGTTTTGTCTCCCATATTAATTTAAGAATTTACACTGTCAATTTTTTAAAAATCTCCCCTGTGGTTTTTAGATTCCAGCTCCTTTCCTCCTTAATGATCTGTGATGATACCACCTCCTTTGACATTCTGCCAGTAATTAGTTAATAGAACCCTGTTCTATATTCTCTGAATCTTTACCACTTCGGTAGTAGATTGAAAACTTTTTTTCATTCCTTATTTATATGCTTTGCAGTGAAGTTTACAGCACAGTATGTGTCAGTTACTAACTGAAATATGGTCCTGACATGCCAAGCAGAACTGGCCCTTACCTGAATTTGAGTAGGAGATCCCTACAGAATACTCAAGTGATTTACTAATTGAGTAACAGTCATTCTCTGAATCAGTGCTAAATCAGCATCTTACACTGAGTAATGGCTCACATAGCAGAAGAGTTTGCTCACAGAAGCTAGTATAGAACAATTCCCTTTACGGTGGATAATCTGCTCTGATTGAATAAGGCTTTCCAAAGTAAGGCCTCGCCATGCAACTTGTAATTTTCATAGTGCAGTTTTTAACTGTGACTATCCTTTGCAGATACCCTTGCTGCTGTGACATAATCTCTTCAAGCTGCCCTAGCACCAGCAGAAATGCCCTTGACACTTATTGGTGCCACAGCTGTTGGTGTGGAGAGCCCTGCAGTTGTGCCAGTTCTAATTGCTGAGTTATTTCTTTTACTTTGCATAGCAGAAGAAACAATTCCATGATTTGTTGTAAGGGCTGGTCATTGCTAATACCAGTATGTTATGTAGCCTTAGCCTGAGGTTTCATCCTTTGAATGGCTCTCTTTGAACCTGAAGATCTGCTCTAGGGCTAAACTCACTGTTGTGTGTCTCTACTTTTGGAGTAATTGTCTAAGAATAAAGAAAATCATTACTTCAAGGAAGGTGTTCCAGAACAGGGATCGAGGAGTAGCACTTGGAGTGTTCCTGGAGGTACTGTCTTTGACTTGAAATGTAAAACAAGCAACTGAAGTTCTCCTTGTCCTTTTCCTAAGAGTTAGGACATCAATCTTGATTACTTGGATATTTTCTGTGGTGGTGTGGTTTGTGTGTTGGGTTTTATTCCACTCTCCCCTGGTTAAATTAAATGCCGTAGCCTTAGATTTTAAGTTGCAGCTGAAATGCATTAAGTTCTGCTCTGGAATAGGGTTGGGTTTTAGTGACTTTCCCATCTGAGGCAAAGGTTTAGAAGCTTCTTTTTGGCTTTAGTTCCCTGCCATCACGTCCTCTTTTATCCTGTGACAGGTACTGCATCAAGCCACGATAATGATGGTTTTTTGAATCATTAGGGTACTTCTGAATCACCCAGAGATTAATTTGTACAAATGGCAGGATCTGATGTTGTTTAGTACTTTGAGCACTATAAAGCAGTTTCTTGTCTTCCTTCCTTAGCTCCTGAGTTCCAGTCAGGAATGTCTGATTTAATTAATTTTGTGTCTTATGTATGGACACTTAGATATTCTTTAGGATGAAAGGGGCTATTTGTAACTAAGATTGTGTAAGAGTTTACGTTCTAAGCTCTAGTTCTCTCTCCTTACTTTGGGACACCTATGGGACAGATTTCTGGATTTCTGTCTGAAAAGCATTAAGGCAATAAATGGAAATGAAAGAATGGTTAATTTATCAAAAGCCAAACACTCTGTAGCTCTAAGTCTCAATCGTTCCAGTTGGCAAAATAAAATTGTAGCATAATTAAATGATTGCAAATTATATTTCAAGTAATGCAATATACCTTATGAATTTTTTGTATGTAAATGAGTTTCAGAATATCTCCTTGGAAATAGAGAAATTTGTATAGCTAAAGGTATGAAAAATAAGTGATACGGCACTGAAAAATGCAACCAGGTACTTAAACACTATCTAAACAAAGGCATATTAAGGGACAAAAGATGTGTGTGCAAACTTACTTTTGGCATTGCCCGACTCTTCTGTTCCTATCCATGCAACTACTGTCTTTTCTTGTTTTTTTGCTTTTAAATTAAGGTGCAAACACAATTATTTTATCTATGAATACATCATCTTCATCCATTAATTTCTGTTCAGTCTCCTTTAATTATTTAAGAACACTATTTGTGAGAAAGCTCCTCGGAATGTTTGTGTCAAATTAACAAGGCAATAAGTATTAGTCAAATAGTGGCAGGAATAAGTTTAATATGAATTAAAAATGTTAGAACTATGAAAGATATTAAGTCTTGTATAAAGAGAACACAAGAAAATACAGTATACAACTATTTATTGGAAATTTCCAAGTAAACCAAATTTTTTAAATTCCTTTTCCTCGTCAATAGTTTTTTAGCAGTCTGTAGGTTTGTTTGACTCTGTCAGATCATGTCCAGCAACTGTATTTCTTTGCACCAGAAAATGGGAGCTGGAAGTATTTGGGCAGCACCTCTGAAACCCATATTTAATGATGGTCACCTGTGTTTTGGGAGATGAAAATGTATTTAATGTCAGGCTACCTTGAAAATGTAATAATGGGTATTTGTCTGAAACAGACTTCCAATTACAAGTGATAAATCTTATTATTTAACAGAGGATTCTGCACAATATTATATTACACTTGCTTTAAAATATCTGACATCATATCTGTTGTTTAGGATTCTTCACTGAGGATTTTGGTTTAATATCAATTGTTTGCAGAGAGTCAGATGCTAAATCATTCTTTTTGTTATTGCTGAAGAAGTCTATGCTGCTGCAGGTAAAGAAATATCTAGGAGGCTCATTGCCCTTTTGAAATATGGAGTACACCTGTATTCAAATTTGTGTTTAATGAAATAATAAAGGGGCAAAGATAGGGACAAAAAGTGCCATATTTGGATAGGGTAGCCAGAACTGTAACTTACAAGTTGGATTATGCTTGATTTTGTGAGGAAAAAATTACTATTGTTGCATACGTGTTGGGGAGAGCAGGGAAATTACTCCTATGAAATTGGAAAGAAAATGTTTTCAGAAGGACATAACTCTCACTTTGGTTTTCTTTCTTAGCTGATGTAAGACCGAGTATTGAAGAAGTTCTCTTTTGTCTTATGACTAAACTGAGGTGGGAAAAAAACCACCTTGCTAAGCAAGTTGAAAAGAAGATTGAGAGTTCTACTCGCCCCTTTTGATTTCCATTTCTTTCTTTTACTAAACCCATATGCTACCTAATTCACCTGGGAGTTGTAAACTAACTTGTAAATTACATGGGCATGTAATTAAGTAACACTGCTTTAACACATTGCCCAGTGTAAACCAAGTTAGTGTAGCAGCCTGCATGAATCCCCTCCAAGGGTGAGGTAGAACACATTACTTTAAACATTGTTTCTCTTCTACAAGGTTTGGAAGGGACCGAATAGCACCAAATAAGGAAGGGACCAAATAAGTGAAAGTACTGTTGAAAAGTTTCTCAGGATTTTCCAAGCCATTCCTAAGCTTTCCTCAAAATTATTTTTGGTGTTGAACACATGCATTGCTATGTATAGTATTATGTAGTTAGTGTAAAATACCTGAAAATTTACCTTTAAATTATACACAATGTGCTTGTTTGCCAAGTGAAACGGGACACACCTTCCTTTAAAGATGAGTGTTGAGGTTTTTTGTTATATGAAAAAGCAAATTAATAAGTTCTCTAATGATTTCCCCTTCAGAAATACTAGTGCATTGGGTACACAGCAGACAAGAAACATATTGATGTCCCTCTGTTAAAGTACTGACATCAAAATATATTCTAAGGTGTGATGGATGAATACCTCCTTCCTCCAGGGTAGGAATTAAACCCATGTACTAGAATGTCCTTATAGGCATTTAGGGCCTTTGAAAACAGGCCTTAAATCAGTTGGTGAAAATCCTCGGTGTCCTAAGCAAATGGTAATTTTGAAAGTTTAGAATTGTTTTTCTTTCCTCCATAGTCACATGGCACAAATCACTGACAGTGGTGTCACCACCACCATGTTCCTGTAACTGCTGGAGGCAGCTGTTCAGGCGGCCTCAGAGTAAGAGTAGCTCTCCTAAATGGATTACTTCAGTTCATGTCTGCTGAGCATCAAAGACCCAGTTTGTTTCTGACAATTAAATGGAATCCTTTTATTTCTGCAGTAGTACTTCTTCATTGATAGCTCTTATTTCATCTAGGCTTTTGTTCTGTCGTGTTCCTTTTGTCTTAAATATTTCTCTTAGCCATCTATGAATAATATACATTGAACAAGATAATATTTTTCTAAATTAAAATAATTTGACCAGGGTCTCTCAAGTATATTTAGTTCTATTGCTTAATTCTCGAGCTGTTTATTCACACTGTCCCTTTTATACAATTCTTTTTAATTTTTACTGCTATTAGTAATTATCTTTCCGCCTTTAAATATTATGTTGAGCTGGCACTTAAATTGCTTGTTACAATCACTGGCTCTTAAAAGTGCTTTACAGAACACTGACTTACATAATCTACATTCTTTAAAAGGAAGAGAGAAAGGAGGAGGGAAGAGTAGGATGGTTGTCTTAAATTAAAACTTGATTCAATCTGCCACACTGACTTGTCCACTAGCCTTCAGTTAAGAGCTAAGATCAAAGCAAACTGATCAGTGGGTAGCTGCAGTAACATCAGTGCAGGAAAATTTTACATGGGAGTATGTCTCTCATGATGGATCTGAATTCAGCCTAGAACTGTTTATCATATACCAAGGTCACGAACATTGTATGATTACACAAAGCAAGTTGAAGATCACCATGTATTTCCTTTCAGATAACTCCTCTTCAGGACACAGAGTCAGTCGGTAGGTGACTACTGACAGGGCGTGTCTGTAGAGACACGCTCAGATGGTGTCACATTAGCTTAGCCTATGAAGCTGTGTTAATTAAGGGCCTTGCAGGGGGACAGCTCTCTTCCTGAAAAGGCAGTTGTATAGTAGCATCTCTAGAAGGTTGTGGATTGACATTGGTTTATGCCCAACCATTGCCCAGTTCAGGAAAGCAGGGCAAATGTGCAGCTGCATCCATCTCAACATATGGACAGGCCCACAGATCAATAAATCCTCTGGCAGGGATGGAATATACTAGTGCTGTAAAGAAACTTATTTTGTGGATGTACAGATGATTTGCTTTGCAGGACTGTGAAATTAGAATATTTCATCAGATGTTAAATGCACAAAAGATAGTATTATGGATACATGTGTGCTCTTTAGGATCAGATACCTGTTACTATGAGTTGACTTACCACAGCAGTGAGTTCAGTATAGATATCTGAGCTTCCGTGCTGTAAAGTTGTTCCCAACAGTATGACCTCCCAAACCCTGTTCTGGAAATTATTCTGGAAATTATTTCTTGCATGATTCAAGTCAAGAAATCTCCTGGTTAACTGCAGCATCTTTATAAGAAATAACTTGAGTGTGTAGTGTTTCAGAAGTTGAAAGGACAAAAAAATGCCTAAGGCAGGATTGACTTTTGAAGTAAAAGAGCCTGTTGGGGCTTCTGAGTATTTCCAGTTTGTTTGTTTTTTTCTGACTTGTTCCCCCGTCCCCTTATTTCTAGGAACATACTAGCTAGTTAATATTACCACTATTTGAATGAGAAGAAGCTTATGCACCAGTCTTTGTTTTATCCGTAAAATTATTCCTGAGTCTTGTCTTTTCTGCAGTATTTTCTGTGTATTTGTGTATGAATCGCATGAACTTTACTAGCTCTCGTTTTCCAAGCAGGCAACAGCATTGCTCTCTTCCCCAGTAATGTATGGCACCTATCCCTTAAGCTCAAGGGCTTTTCCACAAATGCTTCTCACTCTATTTTGACACAAGCTACCAAACAGGCGTACAGAGATGGAAATGTTTATTTGGGCAGTATATTGCCCAAGGGGTTTTTTTGTTTGTTTTATTTTTAAATTTTCCTTCGTATTAGAATACTTTAAGAAATGCAGATTGCAAGGCACATGGAGCTCTTTTTATATGTTTGTATGGAGCACAAAACAATTGGGCCCAACCCTGGTTATAACCTTTACCTGCCACTGTAATACAGATAACTACACAGCTTTTCCTGCAGTAACAGAAAGACTATTTTAAATCACATATAAGTGTTGCATTTTATCCTCTAGCCCATATTATAACTGCAATGTTTCTCCTATCCTTATTCCTGCCTGCCTCCATGCAAAAATACCCATCTCAATTTAATGGCTATATTGATCAAGAATTAGTTGATTTGGCATAAGCAGTGGATTGAAACACATATGCCACTGACATGCCTGTAATGCACTGGTGACGTTATCACTGGAGATAGGATAAACTGGGAGGCCTAAACTCAAGTACAGGTAAGTTAGCATGGTAATTTAGAATTTCTCATAGAAGTCTTCTGAGCAAATTACAAAAGTCTCTTTTGCCTTAAATAGTATGTCAAAGCAATTCTTTTGTTCTTTGGTTGTGGAAACACAGTAGCATTTCTGAAGTTGTTCTACCATGTGTAGACAAGCTCTGTTGACTCCAAGATCAAGAGAACTTACAGCTTTTGAGGTGTGGCTTCTCCTTACCTGTGGTCCCTGGAGATAAATTACATGTCACATAGGAATAGCAGGAATAGTAAAACGTTGACCGTAATTACTTACAGAAATGGGAATCTTACATAGTCTATTCTCATTTAGGTTTTTGTGCTGACAGAGCTTAAGAAGATGGGACAAGAGAGGAAATAGAATTGACTAGTAATTATTTGGAACCCAACCTGCAGCAAGCAGCTGCCAACACATCTCTGACACTGTGTCCTTCTCTTTGTCACTTGTAGCCTCAGCTTTGCTGGCTGTGAAATATGGACAATAACTTTTCGTTCACAAAAGTGTAATGTGGTTTAATTATAGTGAATGTTTGAAAACAACTTGAGGATGAAAAGTGCCATGTAAGTGCTAAATGTTATCCTTGACAAAGACACAGTAACCAGATAATTAGTCTTTCAGATGCATCTAATTATTCCATAAATTACAAATTAATTTCTTCCCTTAAATTAAGAGTTATTGACACATTCAGCTTTCTTGCTAATTGGTTTACATGACCAATTGGATGTATTTCAGTAAAATGCCTGGTGAAGGCAAATGTGTTTTCCAGCTAGACATTGCCTTACATGCAACAATTATATATGGATTGGCTACAAATCAGAGCTAAGCACTGCAGTAAAGTCAACAAAATAGAACACATTTGTATTGGGATTTTCTAGATAGATTTCAAAAGTGGGCTTACAATTGGCAGTAGCTATTGAAGACACCTTGACTTCATGGTTTACCTGAATAAGAGTAACTTTTGTCTCACATCTTTGTCTTATTGTCCACATGCCATTCATAACTGGTACGTTTTGTAATTGGATCTTCCTTTGAGTTTGCTATCTGCTATCTAACCTGTGCTTCGAAAGTCATAAAATGGAGACACTGTGGAGCCTAGGATTCCACACTAACTTGGTTCTTTCTGCCTTTCTTGTGATAGAGTTCTGAAACTGTTCAAAGGGGAGGGCTGTGATGTAAATGACAATGTATCCAAGTTTTTCAAGCCTTTCCCCTTCGTTTAAAAAGGCCAAACAAAAGTATTGAAAGCTATGGTGTATAGCTCAGCCAATTCATCCAGTTAAGCGCACAGTTAAAAAACCAAAACAACAACAACAAAAAGACCCAAACCACCAGCAAAACGGCAAAACCCAAAACCACCAGCAAAACGAAAATCAGAGCTGGAATCTTCCCATACCATGTAACACAACAGTATAAAGATATTCAGGATTCTATTCAGTTCTGATACAATTCCACTGACTTTCTAATCTGATTACACTGAGGATGAATTTGTCCCTCGTGGTGTCTGCAAACACACACACACACAAAAAGCACTAACAACAGTTGCAGAGGTCATGGCCCATTTGTGTATGCTAATGTATCTGTGCATGATGTGCACATTTCATCTCTTTATCAGATGCTCTGTTCTCTGATGAAAATTAGAATAAAAACTTGCAGTTAGCAATTTTCAATGCAATCCTTTTCTTTCCTGGAATTTTTTTTGGTAACATTTTGCTAGAGGATTGGTTTTCATTCCTTCTTTGTCTACCTGTTTTTTTTGTCCTTCTGTCCTTCCAGAGAGTTCCTTTTATCCACCCTCTTACTTCCTCAGGCCTCATCTGACGTGCACAGTTTACCAAGTCAAGAAATGCTATCATCACAGACAAGTATTTTCAGCTTTTCTGATCTTGAAAATGTATCTCAGACTGTATGTGTCCCTGTCTACTCTGTATTTTTGCATTCTTGATAAAAATAATGAGTGGCCCCTAGTGTTTAATAAGAATGACAAGTTTATTATAAATCTAAAAATATCACAGGTATCGAGGGGCAATATATAGGGAAATAAACTACAAAGATTCCTCTCAGTCAGCCTTTTGGGGAGGGGAGTGGAAGGGGAGAGTTATTGTGTCCTTATGCCTCCCTTTGGAAGACAGTACAAATTTGTAGCTGTTCAAATTAAGGTCCTTCTCCCCCTTTCACCTCCTCATCCAAAATAAGGACTAGCTGAGGACGTTGTTGCCATCTTGCCAGGGGCTGAGGGGTATGTGTATAGAGTTCAGCAAGCTGGAGCTGAGTGCTGTCATCCCACCTCATCTTTAACAGTGAAGTTAATCTTGCAAAATCTCTTAATTTCTCTGCCATGTGCTGAACAGCTCTTCATTTGCATCAAGCAGTGTGTGGTACTTGGAGTTTCAGGTGGGAAATACCTTCCTTCACCTAATAAAGGGTGGCTGTGCTATAACACTGTGATATCACATGCTTTAATTCCATCAGCAATTTTGTATTTGTGCCGCTGTATAACCAGGCTTGGTTATCCTAAATTTGTAGAAACCTTTTTTTGTGAAAACCTTATGAGCATTAAATATGTAAGGGAGAAAATGCTGTACTGCTTTCATGACACAAATATTCCTCTGCATATTGACAGCAAAATATGCTTGGCATGCATTGACTGTCAGTGCTCCCTGGAGTAAGAGCACTTAAAAGACAGTTTGGCAACAAGACTGCAGAGTTCAATCACTGACACAGTGAAATGACAATGTGTTAGGTCCTTATTGCTAAGATATCTGCACTTCTGACCACTCTAATTCTTTTTAGATCTTAAATCATTTTGCTCTTTTCAATGTATCATGTTGTGTTCCCTTACAGATCTTTATTCTTGTCAGTGTGTCATGCTCTGTTTTCTTGTGGACCTTAAGTTGTAGAACCTGTTGTGCTAAGCGTATTTCAAACAAGGAAACAAGGTGTATCACCTGTATTTTATGCTTAGCTGATATGCATGTTTTCTTACCGTTACCTAATCTAATTCCAGGTAGGGTCAATTTATGGAGTATTCAGGCTCAGCCTGTCTTCCTGTCAGAGCTCATCAGCAATACCCAGCACGATCCTTGGCAATTCACTTCCTTTGTTAAAGTCAGGTCACTTTTTAATTGCTCTTACTAGGTTATCTTGTAACTTAACTCTGAGAAAACACTATTTGCAATTGGTTTGCACATGAAGAGAAAGAATCCTTCAAGCTAAGAGCTTGCTCTGTTATCTTTCAAGGCTGTGCTTGATTGTCAATGGTTGGGAAATTGTGTTGCCTTCATTCAGAGACTCCCTTTAACTCAAACCTTATAGCCATAGAAAAAACATTCCATCATCCCCAAAACAAAACAGGCTGTGATTCTGATACTGTAATCAATAAACCACTGTGGTTTCTTATGTCAGGGTAAGCGCTTGGCAGCTGGTCCACAGAACCAGGTCAGAGATGATTAACATAAGAGACTTGGTTATCCTGTCAATGATAAGGACACATGGTGATCAGTGGAAGAATGTGCAAGATGATAAATGTTGCGTGTCCAAAGGTTTTGGGAATGTAGATTTGGAGTGACGCAGTCAAAATGGAAACTCTGAGAAATCCTTTTCCTTGGTCTTGCCACAGATAAATCCATAAAATTACAAATGCTGAGGTATAACAGCATCTCTGTCACTATGTCATTCAGCCTGTATCTAGCCATGACTTCTGCATATCTATCTATTGGCAACTCTAAAGGCAGAAAATTAATGTAATTAGAGCTAATCTTGATAACTTGCAAAACATTGTTCATTTTAGCTGCATTCCATAAGATAAGAGTGGCTGGATCTTGCCTTTGAGCTCCTGCATTTGTTGTTTGTCATGATTATGGTCTGTGTTTTACTTGACAGTTGAAGTCAAAGGAAGTTTTGCCAAAGCATAGAGTGCAGAACCGGACTCTTGTTTATATTAAGAGAGGGCTGGTTTTTTTAGCAGGAATCTGTGAAAAGTTTTGACAGTCAATTTTGGGACATTGAGCAGGGTTTCAGAGCATGTCAATGAAATTTGAACTGTGCACTATAGGGGTGGGCATTACAAGGATCTGAGCAAGAAGGCTGTGTTGTCTCACAGAATGTTTTTCCCCACGTCACATAGTTCTCCAGAGCCCATGGACTGTGACAGCAAGGCTGAATCCAGGACTTTGTGAATGTGCCTCTGTCAGAAAACTGGAATGGAGTTGTTCAGATTTTTTGCAATTCCCCCATTGGTCAAGTGACTTCTAAAGCTGCAAAAGCCCAATTTTTATATTGTTGGAGTTACCAGGAATGCTTGCATTTTTATCATGTACTTTTTTTATGTCTGGTTAATATCAACTCAGTGTGGAATCTACTGAGGCTGTATAGTATTTTTTACAAAGTATCCTGCGGTATCTGTAGGCCAGGAGCTTCAATGCTGTAATTAAAGCACAGAATATTGTACTTTTTTGGCAAATGCTCAATGTCACCACACTTTTTTTTGGTTGTTCTTTTTTTTTTTTTTTTTTTTTGTTACTGGCTAATTTAAATATTAGAGAATAAGTTGTGAAGTAGAGTAATATGTCTGCCTAAGGGAAGGAAACTTGAATAGTGGTGCTCAGTAGGTACTGCAGGTTGTAAAATGGTAGCTGAATGCATGAAAATAGCGCAGAAGGTTTAAACATGCTATTGTATTTCACTGAAGTAATAGCAGTAATGTCTGATCTTGAATTACATATGAAGGACGATGCATTATTAGTATCTTTTATCTCACAAATTCTCTTATTTTTACAGTTGCCTGACTGAAACTATCCCCACCACCCCAGCAAACAACAAAAAGAAAAATGCAAGCCTTCAACAACTATTTCGCCATCCTTGTGAGGAAATACGTTAGTGTAGCTATGCTGCATTTCCCTATAGTTGTACTAATCTAATTCCACATGTGGAGACTTATCACAGAATAGAGGCCAAGTCTGCAGTACCAAGGGTATGCTGATGTAGCTGTATAGCACGGTTTATTTTTACAGATGGAGTTCCTTCCCTGCTACAGCTAAAACCACTGTGCTGAATAGTACATACTCTGCTAGGAAAAGATACCTTTTGCCAGCCTAAATTTATTTCTATTCACTGGAATGGTTGGTTAGAAGTATGGTTGTTTTTCTTCATGATTCTGGTAGGCACAGTTAGGCTGAAAAACATTGAGAACTGATTTAAAACTGCATTTTTTCCCAGCATAGTTTATACTAGTTTCAAAAATATAGAAATTAAACTGCAATAGAGAAACTTCATTCTGAAAAGGAAGGACATGTTAACGACTGCTTTTTTGCAAGATTATAGGATTCCTGTATTTAGGCTCAACCTACCAATTTATTCCTAATGGAATAAAAAGAGAGAGAAAACTGTTAGAAAAACAAATTAACTGTACTGTGTCATTCCATTTATTATGGGGGAAAGATTGAGAACGGTTTAAAACTGCAGCACTGCTTTGAGGCAATCCAAACTTTTTCCAAGGTTCATTCTTGTTTTTGAGGTCTGCAGTCTGGATAATTAATGTTGGAGCGCCACTGGCATTTAGTATTACTTTCACCCCCCTGTCATTGATGACTATGTTGGTTAGATGTTACGTTACTGAATGTTCCATCAACAGTTCTTGTACTTCAATCTAGTATATGTCTGGGGGTGGTCAGTTTGTTCTGCTTTGGCATCCATTTGAATGACAAAAATATTCTGAAATGCAACTTGAATTTCATGAAGTATGCTGTCAAGTGACACATTTCTGTAGTAAATAAGGTATGGTGAATCATACAGTGTAATGCAATGTAAGGGTCTGTGTCCCAAAAGAATTAACAGAATTAAATCATGCTAGCTCTTAACAATAATGGAGAAGTTGTAGTTAGGATTTTGCATAAAAGCTAAAGCAGCCAAATATCTTAGCGGTGCAGGGGAAGGAACAGAAGAGGGAAGGAGAAAATATCTTATCCTCTCTGAGATGAAGAATCAAAGATGTAAAAATCAGTATTGTTTAGTATTCAATAATTGGAATATAATCAATCATCACAAGGCATCCTCCATACCTTTGAGGAAGATGCATTTAGGAGCAACTCCTGATTGATACATTTTTTTTTTATAGTATGTTTGATATAGTTACTCCATTGCCTTGTGCTATCAAATTACTTTCACTGAGGGTCTCTTGAAAAAAGACGGATAGTTACAGTTTTTTAGGTTAGATGTCTAAACTACTAATGGCTCTAGAAGAAAAGCTATCGATCTAAACTTTAGAGTTACTCTGAGTAAATTCTTTTTTCCTAAAGGGTTGCTCTCATGCAAAAAGTTAGGAAGTTCTTAAGGTCCTTGAAACAAATGAAAACAGCAGTCCTTTGGCATTGACACCCTTAGCTGATGAGGTGCTGCATTCAAATTGTAGACAGGTCAAATTCTGCTCCTTTAGGATTTGCATACTAAGTTTTTCCAAACCTAAATCCAATCCATTACTTTTTTTTAATAGAGATTTTGTTTTGATTTTTTTAAATAAGGAAATGTTGATAGCTCACACACAATAATAGCATCTTATCAAATGCCATTCTTGGAACTAATAAAAAAAACCCTGAACACTTATTTTCACAACCTAAGCCTAGAGATTGCATAACTCTCACTAACCGCATAATCATAATTAGACTATAATATTATAGCATTTTTGTATTCTTAATAATCCAACTTTTTTGTAATATATTTTTTTGTTTGTTTGCTTGTTTTTGAGTATTACATTCCTTGTTCTCTGCTCAGGCAAAATTCCCATCAATTTCAACAGGAGTTTGCCCAGCAAAGAACTGAACAAGTATGCAGTAAAGCCCTTGGAATTTTGCCCAATGTCTGTCACCTGGCAGTGTCCCTTTATGCATATTTAATAATGTGGCCTACCCTGTACTTGCAGGTATAGAACAGACTTTGCAACTGTCTCGTGTATGAAATAAGAAAGTTTAAAATGCTCATGTAAGTGCCTCTATTAAAATGAAGTAGTATTTTATAGTTCAAAACACAGATGTCTATTTTAATACATTGTAACTGGGGAAATTTGATACTATTGCTCTGTTTTTTCACCATGGGTTCATATATATGTATGAATGGGTTTCTTAAATTTTTATCTCTGTGGTACAGTGACATTTTTGTAATTGTAAGCATTTTTTCCTCTATGGCAAAAATTTTATGTTAAAGGGATTCATGATACACATGATTTTATTCTGAGGGAAAAACATAAAATTGGCTGATTGATGTAAACTTGGAGCAGTGATAGACCAGATAAATACTGTTTCTGCACTCAGATTGGAGGCCAGGAATTCTTTGTCACATCAGTAGAGAGACTCTAGTTACAATTTGACTGTAGTTTTGCTTTTTCTACACCAATCTCAATTTTATTCTGATTTCTGAAGTCACCCAGGGTGAGTCAGATCTGGTCAAGCCAAAATAAGCTCTTGAATCATTCCCAAACACTGGAAAAAATGAGTCAATTCAGAGTGCTAAGCAAGTAGAGACAGTCTTTATAGGCGTAAAGCAACCACAAAGCTTCTTATGGTTCAATGGGAGAGAAGGTCCACCCAGTGAGTCAAGGATGAATATAACTGCATTTCAGAGCTCTTCTGTTAGCGGAGCTGGTGAATGGCTAGAAGCAAGGTAGGAGAGCTATATGAATGGGGAGGGAAAATGGACTGGTCCTTACATTACACATTTATTTTCAGATTCATGTAAAGAAATACACCAAGAAGGGAATAGGTTTGAGCTATGGCTTAAACTTGAACATTCTTTTGAGGTGAGACTAGGATAATTAATAACATGGAAATAAGCAGTGGACTTAAAACTCTGAGGCTGTGACACATCTTACACAGTGAGAACACAATTCCTTGCATTCATTAGCATTTTTGTTGCCAACTGTAGCAGCCTGGGTACACATATTGCGATTAATAACTGTGCTTTCTCAATAGTTCTGGGAAAATCTGTGCTACTGTCATATATCACAGGGAATAGTTACTATTTTGCACAAACTGGTGTTAGCTGTGGGAAAACTCATGGAGAGACATACAGGAGAACTTAATATAATGCAGTAACACACCAAAAGTCATGTCTAAATATGCTTTATTTTTTTGATAGTAGTGTTTCCCAGCTGTTCATGATCACAGGCAATATACAGTGCATGTACTGAGTCAAGAATCAAGAAGAGTTACTGTAATACAGAGTTGGCTCTATGAGTATGGTTACAAAATTTGGTGAAAATCTCTTATATAAAGGCAGGACCTCAATGGTAGCTTTAATTTACAGTCAGGTACGTACCAAGACAAAATCCTTTTCTTTTAGCTCTTTTCTCCTCATTTGTAGCTTATTGCTGCTACCTCATTACTACACTGTTCTTTGCTAGTGCAGTAAATCTGGAGACCTAACGGTGCACAGCCCCTTTGAGGACAGCACTGACTTTTAAAATATTCATTTCTATGCGGATCAGGGATATCCCAGTCTAGCTGTAATCAGAGGAAGAAGGAAAGAGACAAATAATCACTGAACATGACTGTTTAGGGAGCAATTTCTGTCAAAAAAACAATCAGCAGCAAAGGTGGATATGAGCTGGCCTTGCACCCCCAAGCACAAGTAAGAGTGATGTGGGCTTGTTTGATAGCCATAATAGTATAATTGCTTCTTTCTATTCCTTCATCCTCTAGCCAGCTGCTTCTCCTTCACTATGCTGAAATGCCTGTTGTTTCTCTCTCCTAGCTGCTGAGTAATGTAGGGCTGGTGAAAGGTGCCAGACTGACAGCAGTGGGATCAGCACTTCTTTGTTTATACCCAGAGTGCAGGTATATCAGGAGCGCTGACAGTGCCCCTTGCTGTACTGGTGAGGTACAGTCCTGACCTGCAGGGACAAATCACAAAGGAGAGGAACCTTCAGGGCAGTTCAGTTCCTGGTTATTTTTTTGTTTGTCAAAATAATGCCAGCTGTGGTAGTGAATTGCATGATCTGGAACAGCAGTATGACTCTGCTTCCAGCCAGAGATCGAGACAGACATCAGTTCATAGCTTGAGTTATTCCAAATGGAATAGATCTCTGTGCTATGAAATCAGTTTGCAGCAAGTCACCAGCCACTGGGAGTTGAACTGACTACCAAATTTATCTCACCCAGGCTTAATGAACAGTCATCAGGTAGTAATGATCCTACCAATCTTGATTTAAATATAAGTTATAGCAGGGGTTGGATTCTATATCCCTGGAGTAATTTCTTGTGCCATCCAAACCTCATCAAAGTGTCTTGGTGAAAATGATTTAAGCTAACGTGTTGTACTGCATGTTGGCAAGCAGCTAAGGGAACCCATGTATCGGTTACTGTGGCTCAGTGGTGATGTGTTAACTCACAGTAACTTCATTGTGTGCCTCAGTCCTGTGTTTTATTCAGACAGAGGTATAACTCTAGGCTTTTTTAATATCAGGATAACAACACTAGGTATTTTTTTTTGAGAGAGATATTTAAACATTCATTATGATAGTGAAGAAAACAAACAAAAAAATTATATAAACTCATACCTGACCCTGTGTGAAAAAGTAATAGAGAGGCCACAGCAACTCCAGAGCTGGCTCAGCCAAGCAATGTCACATAAAGCTCTCTTTCTCTTTAATTTTTTATTTGGATCATGTCTGTATGTAGGTCACAATGACTTAAAAGGGAAGGCACTGACCAGACAAAAACAAACCTTTCAGAAAAATACTATTGTTGTAGGAGAAGGATTCTTTCTCAAACAGAAGACTGAAAATTAGTACTGAAAGGATTTCACTGTTCACTGCGATTTCAGTTAGTTGTGATTCCAGTTACCAGCAACTGAGCAGAGGGGGGGACCTGCAGTGGTTGTGTTCTCACCTTGCCTGTCTCCTCCTTGTAAGCTTGTCCAGTGCACAGCTTGCCTGTCTCCTCCTTGTAGGCTTGTCCAGTGCACAGCAGCAAGATGCTAGGAAGCTGGTTCAAGCCATATCTCTTCCTGACTTTTTGTGCTATGATGATCCCATATAAATCAATTCTAGCTTGATCATCCCTCCTCAGGAATAAAGAAGAGATGTGAAACCTCTCACAGCAGCTCCCTATACTGGTCTACATTTCTGCTTTCCTTCAGTCCCTAATTACAGGGTCTGGACAAAAGCCTCTCCTGCTGCTTCCACCCTTGTGAACATCAGTCAGTGGCTGATAGCCACCTTGGTGATTCTCTGCTTCTCTGCAAGAATTACTCCTTTATGCAGGGACCTACATAGTCCATACATCTTTTCTGAGCAAACTACTTTTCAGCTTTGAGGAGCCTGAAGAAGGGAAGGAAAGCAGATCTTCTATCTAGCCCTCTGGTCAGCCTTTGTGCAAGCACAAGAATAGCAGCATGTAACAATAATCTAATAAGCATTTCTTCTAGGAAAGGAAGCTAGAGGCAGTGATGCAGCTGTGAAGAGTTGGGGCACAGAAGGTCTAAATGCCTCTGGCCAAAGAGCTCTTAGTAACACTTGGGTTACAAATAGTAATGCTGTGGGGCAACAGTGCGGATAAAAAAACCCACAAAACCCAGGTATAAACTGGGCCTAAGAGTACAAATCACTTGTAGAAAAGCTGTATAGAAAAGGAGGTTGATGTTTTTGAAATCAACAGTGAAAACCAATAGATTCCCCTTGGCTTTAAAATTGATATTACGTACCCGGATTTTGTATGGCAGTCCATGCATGTGTGATTAGCAAAATTTATTTTTTTTTTTTATATGCCAGTCTCTGGAGATAGCAATAACTTTAAGACGTTGTGCAGCAGTGGAGCTGTATTTTTATAGTGAATAATCATTTAACAAAGATTAGGACTTTTAAGGCAAATATGCTTTCAGAGGATAATGTCCCTCTGCAGAAAAACATTTTTTTATTTTGAATGAGTGGTCTTTTTGAGACTTTCTTAAGATTTCCAATATTTTTTTTAATTTTCTGCATTATTTTCAAAAGATTGTGTTGATTTTATCATCTTAACAAATCACTGTTATAAAGCCATGATTTAATTACTAAATTTTCTAGTAAGCTAAGAGTTCTGGTAAACTAACTTAGTCCAAGTTCATTTACATAGTAGTAAATAAAAAAAAATAATCAAGGTATTTGGCACTATTTTGAATCCTTGGTAAAGGACTTAACTTTATAAGTGGTTTAAAACATTTGAAAATTATTTTCTAGGTTTGTGCCAAGTATAACTTTTGAGAGGGGTGGGGCCAGCAAGCAGAATCTGTTTCATGCTTGCATTTTCCTACTATGTTGTGAGTTTCATTTGTGGACAAAGGACATTTTTCATTTTGCTCAGCAGCCAAGGTAGAAATGGTTGATTATATTGGCATAGACTCATAATTTAGGTTGGAAGGGACCTCCAGAGATCATCTAGTCTGACCCTCCACTCAAAACATGTCTAGCATGACACCTTCAAGTTTAGATGGTCAGGGCCATCTCTACTTGAGTCTTGATCAGTGCCAGGGATGGAGATTCCACAACCTCTCTGGGCTACCTGTTCCAGTATTTCACCAGCCTCATAGCTTAAAAAAAAAAAAAAAAATCATAATAGCTAACAATTTCATGTATCCGTTCTTCCTCCTCTATTACCATGCCTCTGAGAAGTGTCTGACTCCATCTCCTCTCTTTCCTCCAGCGAATGAGTTGTAGAATGCAATAAGGTCTCCCCTTTGTCTTCATTCTCCAAGCTGACGAGACCCAGTTCTTTCAGCCTCTCCTCATATATTGTACCCTTAAGTATTAGCATTTCCACAGGTGGCAAGAGGAAAGCTAGGCATAAAAATGTAGGCAAACCAGAGATTTAATTCTTTAAGTATAGCTTCAGTTGCTGTTAATTGTGAAGTGTTTTATTGCCAATTTCAGTATTGCTCAGTGGGAGACCTGCTCCCAGTTTGTATTAGCTCTATTTTTTCCATATGTTAGCCTTCTTTCCCATCTTCTTTTCTCTATTGCAGCATTTTTGTTTCTCCCCTATTAGGTCTGCCAAAATGAAAGTAATGAAATAATATTGGTATGTAAAGCATCACAGGCTTCCATGAGCCTAACATTCAAAGGAGATGAATAGAGCAGGATGTGCTAAGCGGTAGTGGACCCACAGGCATCACTCACTGACCTTGAGAAAAGTACTAGCTCAATTCCTCTCGCCTTTGCAACATATTCTTTGTAAAGGATATTGGCAGCTTCAAGAGAAAAGTGTACTAGAACTGTAAAGAATTAGTAATTAATAATCACAAACTGCTGAAGAAATTTATATTTCAGTCCCCAGAGACAGACCTTGCAGTTCAAATCAATGTCAGAATGTCCTCATCATACTTGTCTCTGCATTAGCATTTTGGAGGGATTTTTATGATAAAGCCTGATCTTGCCATCATCCTGTCTTTGCATGCAGGAATCATTATCATGGCTTCTTCTGCATGAAGAATTCTGCATTCCACCAAGAAGCAAACTGAAAAAACCACTCACAATGAAAGCAAAAGGCAGCCCACCTTGAACCAAGGCAACATTGTGTTGCAAGACAGTCCTTAGCAACCTGAAGCCAAACAGAGCCCCTTTGTGTTAACAGAGAGTAAACTCAAGCAAAGATGGTAGTGGCTTTTTTACAGAATCTCATCAGATGGTTCTAGCAAAAAAAAAGAGTTTTGAAGGCAGGTGGAAGACTTGCTGTTAAACAAGCACAGTGTAGCATTCTCAATCAATATATTTAATAAATCTGCCTATATCTCAAATTTTGTAAATGCAGCAAAAAATCCAGTACAATGGAGGAAGAGCTTAGGTATTTTGTTTTCTTCAAATCTCCTGTCTTTTAGGACACAAGCTGCAACTAGCCTTATACGCCACAGATTTTGGCACAGAAGTTCATCGGTGGCATATTTGAAAGTTTATTCAGCTAGGAAGCAGAACTAAAGCTTTATCACTAGATGGCACTATGGCTTATGACACAGATGTGTCTACCTGATTTTCAGAGGCTGCTCTAAAAGGCCATGCCTACTCTGGAGAAACATTCACAGAAATTCAGCCTGGTTTTAGAACCACCTTGGCATGCTCACCAGAGGAGTCACAAGGATTATCCTGGGGACTAGAATCCTGCATTAATGGTGAGTGCAACTGGTTTTTAAACTTTGTGTAAATTCTGTCAAAGCATTTTCTGTCTGAGGAACCAGAATATTGGGAAGTTGGCACCCTATCCAGTCACTGTACTAAACATCCAAATTTCAAGCATCCTGAGAATAAGTGATCTGTACATGTTACCAAACTGAGCCATTAAAACATGCAAGTTCAGGTTAAGAATGAAGCTTAAAAAAAAATAAAAAATTGTCACTGTTTAGTTTTTTTGTTCCCTATGGCCTTTTCATCATTCAGGAGAAAAACACCTGTTGTTTGGTACTATTAAGTAAAGACACTTAGAAGTGGAAGTTCAGATTTTGAAGTGTTTTCCACATTTTCCTTCTGATTCCAGAAGGAAGGTATAAGAGAAATATAGCTTATTCAGGAATTTAAGATAAAATCAGAGCTGTTAACAACATAGTCTCATTTTCCCAGTTTTACATCGGTGTTGTTTGGTTAATAACAGCAAATGTATTGCTGACCAACTCAAGACTAAATAAAATGATTGGACGAGGGACACTACAGGCTAGGTGTAATAAAAGCGGTTAATAGAACAAGCAGATGCAAAGATCTGCTTGTTTTGGAGATGGTGAGGAAATAGCATGTGAGATGTATTTATTTTCTCTGCTACAAAAGTGTATTTATTTAGCCTGTTAAATGTATCTAAGGAAATATAAACAATTTCAGATTGTTGTAAAATATGCAGTGAGATGTGACTGTGTATCATACACATCAAAGCATAGCTGAAGCCCAGAAAAGTACTTACATGCAAAGACAACTGTTTTTTCTCATACTTCAAGAAAAGAAATGCATCCTTCTCTGCATCACACATTTTCAAACTCTTAACATTCTTGCACAGTTAAGCTGCATCAGTATTTTCAGTGTGGTATAGTATCAACACTGCATTAGTGTGAGAATTATTCACTCAAATACTGTTTCCTCATGTCTGCCTTTGAGATTCTTTGAGACAAAATCTTTGTTTGCTTGGCTTAGTGGGATAGCAAATAGCTTGTTGCCATCACCAGATAGCTCTCTGTTCCCTCTAACTCTTCTCTTCAGGTGAGCTGCGGGAGAAGAGAATAGAGGAAAAGCTTGAGAGAGTGAAGGAGATGGGAGGGAACTAGTAAATGTGATTTTAAAATACAAGAAAAAGTCAACAGCAAAACAGATGTGCCTTCAAAAAAAGAAAAGTAGTCTCTAAATGTAATATACCCCTTAACCAAGATTCAGGAACAGCAGCTGAAGGAATCCTTTGGAATAGCAGAATATGGGGTTTATGTGCACAAATAAAGCAGCAGGATTTTACAAGTGCAATAGATGGAGATTAATACACTTCAGGAAAATCAGTGGAGATAACTGGGTGATGTGCTGGAGAAACCATTATATCTAAAAGATGGAGGGGTGTGTAGTGTTTTAACAGACAGCAGTGAATCAGGATTTCTGGCTATTAATCCCATCTCATATGACCTGGGGCAAGCTACATAATCTGTATTTAAAATACAGTACTATTGCTTTAATGATGGAGGGCTGGGGAGCAGCAGTCTGGAAAGCAGGATGCATAATGAAGTATGCTGTGTTTATTCCATGCATACTGAACTCTGAGTAACCCTTGCAGTAGAAGGAGTTCCCTTGGCAGGCCAAGTGGGGAATTTGGCCTTTCTTTAGCTCTGCAGCTTTGTGTATTTGCCTCAGTAACCATTGATGATCCAGATACAGTGATGTTGACATTACAGAAGTAAAGATGCATGAAAATAAGGAAGTTGTGAAATTGCAGTAAAAAAATTTCGGGGGGGGAAAAAAAAAAGGGTTTTTTAATGTCTTCCATGTTGGCAATAAGAAAATGTTGTGTTGGCGTTTTCAGTGGAAACTGTTTCAAAATCAAAGGATGTATTTCAATTTATTGGAATGACCTAGAAAGTTTTCTTTTGAGACATACGAAATACGTATCTGTATTTCTAAATGGGGAATTGTCTTACTGAAGCTGAGAGTTAACCCCTTGCTGAGCACGCATTACTAGCCTGCATTTTTCATCCTACGTATCATGGAGTAAACTCTGCAATATATTAAAGACAATGCTCGGAATATCCCAAACTAGAAGGAAAGGTGAAGGGAGTAGGACTGCTATCGAGGTACAGTTATTAAAAGGCACTTGTATATAATGCATTAATGGATTTGAAAACAAATGTTTTGGATGTTTTAAAAATGTTTTATAGCAAATTAAAAATAAATATTTGTGTGTTTTCAAGTATTAACTTTGATTTAAAAAAAAATCCAGAATCAGCATGGTATGTAAAAAATTATTCCAACAACAAATATAAACTTTTTTATATGTAAGCTTTGTATAAGCTTGCATACTGAACAGAGATAATGTAATTCAGTATCTACGCTGCAAGTTAGAAATAATTTTCTAGAGGCAGCTTTAGTTATACATTCGATAAAACTAGGTTGGCCATGGATATGGGAGCAATTTAGACTAGACATAGTGCTGGGTTTATCTGAGACCCTTACATAAGTCTCTCTGGACTGCTCTCACTCTCTTTCAGCACATTGATTCTTTAAAATAAAGGAAAAACAAGGAAAAGACAAAAGCACTTAATGTCTTTGTTCTTCCTTGAAACAGTACTTAAAGAAAAGCTCATTAGTTTTAAACAGTATAAGGCAGAAACAGAGACAAGTGGAAAAATCATATCCCTGTGCTTCAAAATGTGGTCTTTTTTTTTAAATGACTCCTTACCAATGTGAAGAAATCTTTTGTGTTAAACAGATATGACACAAAGTTCTGCAAAATCCTGAATACCTCCAATTCCTGTTAGATTCTCAATTAATAAAACAACAAAATACATTGTCTTGCAAGACTAAATAGTAGTCTTTTATGAAGTAGATAATGTTTGTTGTTAGAAGTCCATCATTTCCTTCCTTATTATCCGTAGGATACATACCAGTAGCCCATGGTTAACAAGCCAATAATGTGAGTAAAATTGAGAAAGGCAAATAATTTGTGTATAATTTCCTTTTTTTTAAAGAACTTTCCATTTTCAATGTTCCTTATTTTATATATCTAGATTTTGAAAAATTCTCTCTTCTGTATAGCAGATAGCACTTAAAAACTGATTTATTGTTTCATAACATGGTTTATTTCAGAGGAAACAGAGCAGCTCTTAGCAGAATTTCTACAGAAAGAACAAGTTAAAAGATTGTGTTACACATAGTTCCTTACCGACTTCAGCAGACTTAGTTAAAGGCAAGCTCTGTGCAGCGTTTCTCCAAGAAAGCCTAAATCAACATCATGTGCGCTAAACCTTAGTTTCTTAGGTGGAGCAAAGCATTCTGTGTTTATTGCAGTGGGGTGAATGCTGCCTGCTAGAATACAATCTTAGGGCGCTGCAGAAGAGGTATGTGAGAAGTAGGAACAACTGTAAAATACGCAACTCGGATCAGTGCATGTGAAAATGCAAGCTCTAGGACTGGTTTCAGCAAGTTGTCCAGCTATTATGAGAGGCCTGGTGCCACCAGAGTCCATGCAGAACTCCAGTTTATACTGTAGAAGCAGGGTAAGTTCCTGAAACACTGAGTCCTGGTTTCATCCCATGTTCATCCTGTTACCGTCTAAGCCTAATTTGAATAAATTACCATGCAAATTTTGGAGGTAACTGTAGCTATAGAGGAGGCTTCCAGAGCATGCTACCTTCCAAATACATTGTGGCTAAGAAAGAATTTGATTTTTTTTTTTTTCTTGGTGGTGGTGCTGTTGTGTGACGGTGACAGCCTGTTGGATTCAGTTATCCTCCCTGCTGTCAGTTTCCACTAATTTTAAATGTGAATACAGTGCACGTTCATTTTATTTTGGTATGTAGCTTTTTTCCCCTCTTTTGGTGGTGACTGAGGATTGCTTAGAATACCACAGCCACGTGACTGAACTCTCCAAATCAGACTAGATTACCTGGAAGATAAGCTCCCATTTGGAACTATGTTGTCTTAATGTGTCAGCAAGTTCTATCGTATAGATATTATCAAGTAATAAAATCTTTACAACACATCACATGAACTATGTAGATAAAGGGCAGATGACTGTTGGGTTTTGGTCAGAAAAGTCTGAAAGAGTAGTTGTAATGATTCCTATCTTTACGGATGTCAGTTACTAACTTTATTAGACCTATAGTTACTTTCTGTTAGAGATTTCTAGTATAAATATATGGAACCAAGAAATATATAGAGGCAGTATCTTTGACTCAGTTTTTCTTACCAGAAGACTCTGCAGATAAAGTTGAATTATATCCTTCATTTTAGCACCTTTTTAAATATTGTCTGTATTAGACTAAAACCATTGAGGTTCAAAATGTTTCATAGTGGCTCTTAATCCAAAGATGATATTTCAAAGAAATCATAACAGTTTTGTGTGAGCCAAATCGATGGTAGCCAAAATTAGGTTTACTGTGCATTTTCAGATTACGTGAGTCAAAACTGGCATAACAAAAATCTTCAAGTCTTCTGTTGTAGTAGTCACTAAAACTTAAAAAATCAAGATAGCTTTCTATTTCTGCTATCAGTCCCCATTACCATTGGATTGGATGCAATTGATATAATTACTATAACTAATCTAAGGAAGAATCCTGAAGAAAGAAAAGAACAATTAGATTCACAAGAAGTTGCTGGTATCAACCTTACTGTAAAACAGAACATTTTAGTATGTCCGTTAATGATCTTAGTTTAAAAGGCGGAAAGTGTACCAATGAAGCTGGAAAATGTTACAGGTCCCAGGCACCTCTGTTCCAAAAAGGTTATCTGAAATTGGAGTAAGTGAAGAGGAATACTTGGATGATAAGAAGAAGGGAAAAGTCTGACATTTCAGAAGTATCTAATAGAGTTTGGCATGGCTTAGCCCAATTTATTTACCCTAGCAAAAAAGAGGATGTAACTGCTCTCTAACTTTGGGGTAAACTCAGAGAAAGAAGTTCTGGTTAAGAGAAGGGGCAATGCTGGCACAAGTACAAACAGGCTTAGAGTAACCATGCATTAATTTAAACTAGAAATGAAAAGAAGATTTTTACATACCAGGGAGTAAAGTGCCTGATAGAGTAACAAAGACAAGAAATTGTATAGAGTGCTATCAATTCTAGAAGAGACTGAAATGATAACAGAGATTTTCCTCCCAGTTCTTTGTTATGGTGTTTCTGAGTCCAGGAGTGCTGATTTGATTTATGTGGGTGTTGGACTCTGTAGAGACAATAGGAAATAAAGAGTTCAGAGAATTTGTACTGAGCCTTCAGCTTGCAGAAAATTTGTTCAGTGAACCTCTTCAGTGAATACATGACTAGCTCAATTAGCATGAGCATAACTTTTCCTCTCCAGAACCTTGTTTATGGTTATCAGTTTGGACTTCTTTATTATTTTAATATAGATCAGACCATGATTACAGTGAGCATTTTTCAGTGGCATAGCCACCTTGTGCTGATATTCCACCAGCTGCTTGTTCCCTTCTCCATGCCAATACTTGCATTTTGCCAGTACAGCTGTTTGTGAGATCATGTGAAGAACTGGATCAGAGCACTGATCCAGCTGAAAAGTACCTTTTTATTTTATCTTTGGTACTTTTAGTTCAAATCAGACCCTTGCTCTGATTGCTACACTACGGCATAAAGGGTTGTGCCAGCACAAAGCAGAAGGTGGCTCAAGAACAGTTAGGAATCACTTGAGCAATTTAAGCAGTGCTGTCATATCTTCAGGCTGCTCTCGGTCGCTGTGTGGTTTGCAGTCACCGCTAGGCCAATGCAAGGGTACATGTTGTTGATAGTGGTGGTGCCATTCATCTTCCCTTCCTCTCCCTTGTGCCTTCCATTGTACTGGCAGGGCCTGACCATGCAATTGAGACAGTTCAGAGAACCAATCAGCTGAAAACTGATGAACCACCTGAAAATTAAGCACTTCTTTTTTCTTATTTTTTTCCTTAGGTTTAGTTTTCTGTCTCTTTAGTTGCCCAAAGCAGACCTCAGCAGTGCCATTGAGGTAGCACTCAGAGATCAGGAACAGCAGTCAGGGGCAGCAGAACCAAACATTTCTTACAGAAGCTATGCCAGCTTGTACAGCTTGAATGAATGAATCACTTGGTTATCTTGCTCTCTGGAAACTACATTTCAGGACATTCAAACAGACTAAAGGTTTTCCTGATAGAGTGTTTTGGCAGGAAATAATAAAATTTCCTTTTAGGGAGTCCCAAAAATACTGGATTTTTGGAAGGTCTGTGCCTTTCTCCCCTGCAAATGTTTCTATCTCTGAGCTGCTGTTAGGATCCTTTCTTCCCTCTTTTTGTTAGGCGGACCCTACCCATCAGAATGTCACAACTGGGGCAAGGACAGGGTTCATACTGTGTCACCTGCAGAAGTCTTGTAGAGTCTGCTGGTGCATTTCTGTTAAATATTTGGACTCTGTACAAGCATTAGCTTTTCAATAATTCAGCCACATCTTGTTGGTAATTACTTTTCTACTGCTTATGGTTGGATTTAGATTAGTAACACCTAGTACTATACTAAATGGATACTTAATAAGGCAACATTACAATAGCACTTCCACGGAATTACACATTACATTAACACCAAATGAGTTCATTCTGAATTAATTATGAATGATTACTCTGAATACCGAAGGAATTAATAATCATTAGGCATTTACTATGGAGGGTTGCTGAATAATTGCCAGATACAGACGTTTTAAGAATTTACAAGCTTTCCTGATCAAGTTTCATTCTGAAAGAATCATTAAGTGTAACTTTCTTTTCACTGAGAGTTCCTACTTTTATTTTGAATCTGTACTCCTTGTTCAATTGCATTCCAGTTCTAAAAGCACTTCAAAGATAGTCACTCAGCCTAGTTCATTCACTAATGGAATTACTTCCCTTATCTCCATTTTGTCTTTGAGTGTATCTCAGTTGGCTTTATACAACACATCTGAAGGGTTAATAAACTTTAAAGCACGCTGGGAGACATTCAAGGGCAGGGTGACTCCAACATGACAAAAAGAATGCAAAAGCGTTACATTTATGACTTTGTGGCAAGTAAATTCTGAAAGTAAAGATATCCAAGGCCTTTGATTTAGTTCCTGAAAGTTCCCTCTGTTCCCACCAGCATTTGAAGATTCAGCTGTTTTGCATATCAGAGGTAACTGACTTGGGAGACAGAGGGAATTAACTGCTCACTTTAGATGAACTTTTCCTTTGGGTATAAGCTTCCACAAGAGTTTTACTTCTCTGACAACTTATTCATGCTAACTGTCTACAACAGCCACACAGTTGCAACTCACGTCATCCTGATAAATTCAAACACAGTGTTGAGCTTTTCTGCATAACTTCTCATTGTAACTGGTAGTTTGATTCCTGCTCGTAGTCCTGACGATATACATTCAAGTATGAGATTTACTATGTGTTGATGTTAGATCAGTGACTCAGGTTTCAACGTTAGGTAAGCACGACTGAGAATGCATGGGTTTGGGTTGTTTTGGTTTTTTTTTTCCCATTCAGTAAGACAAATTTGGTGTAAAAAGCCTGTGCACCTTAGACCTCGCAGAGTAAGGTTATGCCATTTCCATGTGTTCTGTCTGCAAACAGTGCTGCTCCATGGAAGCACCCACACCCTTATTTGTGTTTCTCTGTGGCAGCTGAATCCACTCAGTGGGTTTCACAGATGCCAGCCTGCCACAAATAGCATTTACACATAAACTTAGATTCATTAAATTCTGTTGAAGTGTTAGTTCAACTGTAGATTATTCCCTCTGAATTCAGGGGAGCCAGCATTTGGCCTCTGATCTATAATGCTTAATTAAATCTGTACAAAGCGGTCCTTTGTGTTGTTGATTGCCGAGATAGCAGTATAGATGTTTTTCTGTTTAAGCAAAGCTAATACTGTATGATATTTTAGTGATGCCATAAACCAATGCTTGGGAAATCATCTTAATTTAGAACTGTGTCCCAAAATGAAACGTATGAAGGTAATTGCTTGTATAAACACTGATATATTTTTATATATTATATCAATATAAATGGTACACTTAACATGACCCTTACTGAGCTGATTATAACTAGCTCAGGGGGGAAATTTTTTTTTTTACAGTTAGAGAACGAGGGGATTGGCGATTCATCTTGGAGATTCAGCTGTGGCACCGGGCTGGTTGCAAACCCTGGCATGCTCTAAGTGAAGTCAGGGGTTTGCATGGGTGAAGTGGGGGCTCAGTGTAGGGCATGCTGCCTGGCATATGGGCCCTGACAGTTGGCCACCAGATGGCAGACAGTGTCTCCTATAGAATAATGGTATTTTTTTGACCTACATAAAGAACAGCTGCATCTTTCCCCATTGAAAATGATAGATAGTGCCAAGTAAACTGAAGATAACGGCCACTATCTGAAAGCTGTTTTCAGCTTTTACACCTGATGCTTTTTATTCTTTTGCCTTTTGCTGTTACAATTCTCACTTTGTGCCAGGGGAATATCTTTTATTTTTCTACTGGTCTCAGTTATAGCTGTTATTTCAGTTGGATTTGAACTGACTTCTGTTAAGCAGAAGTATAATGTAACCAAGGCTTTTTGCAGCAACGTGCAGGCTCTACATTGTAGTGGTTGGAATGGATTAAATACACATAATGTATTTAAAATACATGTATACATAGACATAAATAATTTTAATTTATTTATTTTATTAGTGAATAATTCTGGAGTTCTCTGCACCATTTATTTCAATACCCAGCCCACTAAAGATGAGGCACTGCTGTAGAGGTATGCAAAAGCAACATCACATCCTCGCAGGAGGCAGGAAAGAGGCAGGAAAATCACAAATATTGTAAATGCAAAGTGTAAGGTCATTAAACGGATACTGGTTTTAGCTGAAACTGGAGAGATAGGGACCTGGATGACTAACGCTAGCAATTGTGCAAGTGACCATAACTTCAGTAAAGTCAGAGGGCCTTCGTTCCTTTATTCTTGGAATAAACATTGTCCTGACTCAATATTTAGAAGACTACTTAATAAAATTCTTAATTCTCCAGCACACTATTGGATTTCATTACATTTTATAACAAAAAGAGGCAGGAATGAAAATAAGGATTTGTTTCAGAATAAGTGAGCAGAAACATGGGTGCAAATTCACAATGTACGTTAAAAACCCCTCTGCACAGACAGGTACAGATGGTGGCATGTTTGCTCAAAACTTCTTTCTAAGCTGATTTTGATCCTGAGCAACCAGGCAGAGCAAGCACATTTATTAACACTGTGTAGCCTTACCTTTATTGTTTGGATGGGTGTTTGTAACCTGTCCTGGAACTCTTGTGTACAGCGTAGCATACGACTCCTGGAGGTGAATAAACTGATACTCAGTGTGTGGTAAGAGTGACCCACCCAGTCAAATAGTTATTCATTGGTAATTTACTGTACTACACACTGGCTCTATGCCCACCACATTCCCACTGCAGGCAAGCTCAAAGTATTGTATAGCTGTGTAGATGTCAGCATTTTTCTATCACATCACAAGAAAGCTATCAGTATAATTTGATCTTGAGAGAGAGAGAGAGAACATAAAAACTCAAGTACTGTTCATCTAATCTGATTGTCTTTTTCCTGTATCACAGAACTGTGGCAATTTTCTTATCCAGTTTGATCTATCTTCCAAGGTCCATGTGGTGTTACTACACCAGTGGTATTGTCCCCCAGTAAGTTTTATGTAAACAGAAGAGTTTATGGCTTGAGTTCATCTACCTTCTTCACAGGGTTGTACATGTCTTCTGGAACACTGAGAGCCTAGTGCAAGGCACGGGCCTTCAGCACTCAGCTAACCGGAGGACAGTCTCACTGGTCACTCACTCTCCAAAAGCACTGTTGGGGCTGGACACTGGTTGTCCTTCCGTATACACAGAGCCACATGGAGATGCCAAGAATCTTAGCTAGGGAGTTGCTCAGCTGGTTGTGCTAAGCAGCTGTAAAGATTCTTACAGCCTGTCAGTGGAGCAAGTGTAAAACTCCCTGGGTGACTGTTTGAAAGTAATTGGTCGCTCAGAGCTCTCATTTGCTTCTAAGGGCTTGTTTATTATAAGAATGTTCAAATTAACGTGCCATTCTGTGGACACTGGGTTAGTGCCCAGACTTAGGATTTCTTACTGGTGGCATCATCCATTCACTATATCAGAAGCTCTGATAGGTCACTTTTTCTTAGCGTTTCAGCTTTCTCATGTATGAAATAGGCTTGATGATACTTCCCTCTAAATGGTATTTTCAACTCTGTGTATGACTGAAATGACTAGGGGCTTTGCTTAGAGTTTACACTGTTGTAGCTTAACTGCTATCTATGTAGGTTTACCATAGAAATAGAGCTGAGGCTTCTATGTATGTGTAACCACTTCATTGTTTTCCACACTAATGCTGTTTTTCTTTACATAGCTAGGCCCTAAGCATCTGGGTCCAGCTGATAAAGTTTCCTTTTCAGTTGTCTGCTCCTGCACAATTGGTCATTGAGTTCAGCAATCTTGGGATTAAGCTGAAGGAGTTTTAATTAAAAAAACTGTGTCAAATATGGTTGTGGCACAGTCATAATAATTTTACAGACACTTTTAAATCAAAAGTGCAGAGGAAATGCTGTCAACAAAACACGTTTCTTTTTGTTCCTTCCCTGAATCTTATGTATTTGTAATTGATACAGACACCCCCAGTTTAGTGCTTTTCTCCCACACCCCTGTGTTTTGAATGCTAATCACAGGAATGTTCACAGAGGGAAGGTATACAGCTCTCTTCTATTTAAAGTATGGAGACATCCTTTTAATTGCGTGCAGACAGCAGATGGTATGGCATTTGTGGCGTCATGAGCTCCAGCACAATATAGTCAGCCGCTGCACAGCATGGTACAATTTAAAGCTGAGTAAATATGGGGAGAGCGAAGGCTTAGGGGTGGGAAGGCAGTAATTCCTAGGACATTTGTTCCATTTTTATTTTACAAATTGACCATGATTTTGTTATGCTTCACTGTTGTTCGCTTTCTGCATCTGTTCTAGAAAACTGCTTTCCTGCCAGGAACATACACCCAAACAAATAGTTTTAAGAGGATTGTTGTCAACTTCAAAAACCACATCTCCATTTGAAAGTTTTATGTTTTCTTTCATAAGAAGATGTAAGATTTTGATGTTACTTTCTCTCAGACTTCAGAAGAGGAAGTAGCTAAAAAACCCAACAGAAATAATGTAACTTCCCAACTGATAAACATGAGGAAGGTCTTGTCCAGTCCACAGGTACAACATCTCACAAAACTAATTTGGAATTTTCTGATGCTTTTTCTGATCAGAAAATTCTCTTCCATTAGAATTCCCCTTCTCACCCGATTCAGACTTTTTGCCCATCAGTCAGTACGTTGTTCTGGAATCCCTCTCATTTTTTCCCTGTAAGGAAAACTTTTGAAACTCAAAACTTTTCCTAAGACAGGAGATGTTTTCCTATTCAAACCTCATATGCCCTGTGTATTCTGTAATTGGTTTAAAGGCTGTATAACTTACAGATAGACAGCAGAGGCTTTGCATAAAAGAAAGCAGCTTAGTAACCAAAGTAAAAAATTAATACAAATGAGAGACAATTGTTTTCTTTGAGTTGCAACATACCCTGACAAGTAATATGCCATTAAATATATACATATCTATAGCAAATATATTTAAGTTTAATAAAACCTTAACACCCTCCCTCCTCCCCCCCCAACAGATACTAAAGAGTTACTGTGCACACTGATATACTATGGCAAAACAATTGGGTACAGGCTGTCTTTTATTTCTAGCTCCTCTTGAATTTAATGCTGGTATAACATAAACTACATCCAGTCCCAAATCTGTGAGGCTATGTCAAGATACAGCCAGTTATGTGACCATAGGAGAGAGGACCTGTAGAAGGCAGGATTCACTGAGAGGCACCATTCTGTCTCAATGCAGTAGAACAGCCTGCAAACCACACTACGCTTTCCAACATGCAGGATTTACAGGACAGGCTGAGGGAGTGTACAGCTGACTGTGTGGACTCAAAGAGTGTTATTGGTAATAGAACTGTTAGATGTAGCAACATTTCTAATTGTATATTTTACAGTAATGTTGTACCATGACTTACGATATTTAACGTTTCACTGAAGTTTCATCCCATTACTGGAGTTTGTCTCACTCTCTGAGAGAGTGGAGTACGTTTAAGTCTATTAATTAGAAATACAGAAATGGTTACGTAGAATAAATTAATTTTAAAATATACCAAGGAGAGTAGTGGTGAAGTTTAGTGGACCTTTGTTTTCGATGTTTTTAATCACACAGCCTATGTTCCTGTTCTTCTTCTGATCAGTTTCTTGACTGTAAATGGACATATTCTTACATTAGCATGTGGGATTAAATCAATTGCATTTAAGAAATGGAACCCACTTTGCACACAGGAAAACTCGTTGAACACTGTTATATATTTCTCCAGGCTTTTATAAAACCAGGGAAAAGTAGATTTTCAGTTCCTGCCCAAATTTACTACTTTAAGTAAATAAAATGAAGTTCCAATCTGTGACACCATTTTCAGATAAATCCTAGGCATCTTTTTGTTCAGATTAAAAATTGTTGGTCTGTATCCTCAACCAGTGGAGCTATGCCAATACACAGCAGCTGGGAATTTCCTACCCTGCTATCTGTGTGCGGCAATGGATTCATTAGGCATAGGACATCTCCTGTATGCATTCTAAATTACCCAGCAGACTCCCTGACTTTTAACATATGGTTATCTTACATAAATCAGAACTCTGCTTTTCCAAAATAAGTATAGTTTTTGTACTTTGTGCAAACATTTGCTAAGCAATACAAAGCACTATTTGTCTCTTGATATTAAGAAGCAAGGTATGGGAGCATGGTGCCTAACGTACTTTACATCCAAGTAGTGTATAATATTTTATAACTTTTTTTTTTTCTGTGTGCAGAAAAGGTAAGGCATGCAGGTGCAGTAACTGATACAGAATCTTGTCATTGCCCATATCCCACCAGAATTACTTAGGAATCTGTGCAGCTTGTTTCTGTTTTCATATTTTAACTAATATAGGGTATGCTTCCAAATAGAGCAAGGCTGTGATCTCAGGACACTGCTTTGAAGCTGCTTTCTCCCTGTTTCATTATAACATATTTTACCGTTACTCCACCTGACTGCAAAATCAGTGGAATCTTCAAAGTACAAATATATTATTTTGTTTAAATATGCACTAAAACCAAAATCAAGCTTATGTTCTTGATTTCTGCTTATCTCCAGATTATTGTCAAGGATATATAATTGAATTGTAACCTTGATTTTTGTACAGGTCAATGGCATCCGTGCTAGTGACTCACACAGATCATAAAAGTATTATTTCCAAGGCATGTGGGTATAGGTGGGCTGAACAGCTTGGGCTGGTTTATAAAAACAAGGGCCTCAAGCCATCTGCACTTACCCATTCTTTGTTCCAGCTGCTATTCTGCTCTACCAGCCACGTCACCAGGGCAACATGGCATTCTCAGGCAAATATGAATTCGAAAGCGATGAGCACTATGATGACTTTGTAAAGAAGATTGGTAAGTATGTCTTGGGATGTAAGTTTTAAAGGTTATAAATTAATTAAAATAGGTTTTTTTTTTTTAAAAAAGGGTTTTTTACCGAAACGGGCTAAGACTGGTAGGAGTGCTCTGCACTCCAGCAAGGAGATTCAGTTTTCATTCTTATAAGTACTGTCAGCCACAGGAAACAGTCCTGTTCTACAGTAGTATTCCTTTTCAGTGGCAGCAGAATGAAGGGCCAAGAGGTGTGCAGTATAATGATCACAAAGATCACTTTTTCTGTCCATGGTATTCATCAGTGGGAACGTAAATTTAATATGAAAATGCTTGTCAAAATCTTACACAGGAACAGATTTTGGTGAAAGTTTTCAGAAGACTGTGCAAACCTGTTTTAGATTATTCTGTAAAAAGCTCTTAGGGACACCATGATCTGCGAGCATAAGTTCAGTGCTTGTGTTCATTTATTTAAAAAGCAATAGTAGATAGGTATGTGCGGCTATATAGCAGAGGCATCAAGTTCATACACATTAAATTCCACGCATCTGCATGGGTAGATTAAGTAGAAGGGAATATTTATGTATACTTTGTATCTATACATTTATTCTGTGTATTGTTTTTCAGGGAAAAGAATGCAAATGCACTGATATATCTATATCTTCCTTTATGTCAGCCATTTAAACTCAGAGCTTTGCTGTAAAAAAAAAAAACAAAAAACAAACCACCACCAAATCAGCTGCTTAGACAGCAATGTCTGAGAATAAGTATACCATTAGCATGCTTCAATTCAAATACAGTTGGTAGGCTATTAGATTTGATAATCTGTATGCTTCTATTGATTAAGGTCTCCCCAGTGACAAGATTGAATTGGGAAGGAATTGCAAAATAGTCACTGAGGTGGTACAGAATGGAAATGACTTCACCTGGACACAGCATTTCCCAGGCGGCCACACCACAACCAACAAGTTCACAATTGGCAAGGAAGCAGACATGGAGACAATGGGTGGTAAAAAGTTCAAGGTAAATTAATTTAGCTCTTAAGTTCTATGCTCTCAGTTGTCTTTTAGTTTAGGGTGAAGATTAAATCTGTCTCAAGGGTATCTTGTTTTTTTCATCTGTCATAGCTTAGAAACATAATTTCCCCCACATTTCTTGATGCCCCTAGCAAAATATCTGAATCTGATTTTAAAGATAGCTAGAGTTTCAGAACTCTATGTACTAACAAAGAACAAGGGTAGAGTGTCAAGCATCTACTGGCATCACAGCTCAAGCAAATATAATGCTCATTAATCTCTAAAGAGCTGGTTGGCAGCTGTGTAATTGTCCAGCACCATACAGCAACTGCAGCACACTCTGAGGGGAGTGCTATGGTCCCTAGCTCTGCCCATGCCTGTCAGCAGTGCTCACCTTTGGAATTCACCTGTGCCTGAGCCTTGGACAAAAGTGAAGGGAAAAAAAAAAAAAAATATCTCTCTATCCTCCTCCTTGTTGGAAGCACAGAGCAACTTGCAACTTAAGCAGCCTCTAGCGAGAAGGAAGATTACACAATATTGATCTGCTCTTGTCATGGACAAAATCTTGATACAAAACCTGCTGTAAAATGGTTGCTTTACTTACCTTATTAATTTCTCATCTATTTAAAAAGATAAGACAGTTTGGGACAGCTAAACTCTGGATTTGTGAGGTGTCCAGAAGCCTACAATAGATTACTGGATAAATGCCTTATACATATTGAACAGACAGGAAAACCAGCACCTGCATGAGGGAGCTGTGACAAACTGAGAGTAGCAATAGCATTGCATGATTTCCAGAATGCTTTTTTAGTCACACCTTTACTGATTATGAGAGGAAAAAACCCACATCTTTGGCTTTTGAGAAAGCTTTGTGAAAGTTAACAGCTAGAATAAGACACAATTCTACTTGGTCAATTTATTGCAAACTTAATGATTTTGAAATATTAGTTTTCATTCTTTTCAGCCCTGGGCATCAGCAGTCCAAAGCTAATATTAAGTAATCAAAAAAGCTAATATTAATTAACTAAAAATGGAGGCAGAGTCAATAACTCTCAGCAGAGAAACCACTGCCTTTTAGTATAGTGTCCCTAAACAATACATGAACTAGTAAGATTGTTTCCTTGGATTTGGTAAAAAAAAGATCTGGTAAAAAAATGTCCACTCATCTCTTCATTTTGCAAATTACTTTTTTCTCCTCCAAATATGTCTGGCTTATCTGTCTTTATTACCAAAAGCACGGGAAAGACTGACTAGTTATACAGACAAGACTGATTTTGTGTTGGAACTACATATCTGGTTTTGGCAGTCAGCTGAGCTGCTGTAGTTTGTGATCTTCATAGTAGCATCCTGGCATACTTCTTCCATACAGAAACAGCTCTTATAGCAGTTGGAACATATTATAGTATAAAGGTGTGACTGCAGACTCTGCATTCATGTTCACCTATACTTAAATAAGTAAGATTAATTCTAGTGTAGTTAGAGGTATGAAACTCGGGATGTAAAGATTCACATCACTTGTCCACAGTGACTTTTTGTGCTGCTTGCAGGCAGGTTATTAGTATTTGAGAATGCTACTTCAAGATTAACTCACACACTCATGCCTTTTACACTTCACTGTCAAAACAAGAGAACCACATAAAATAGTGAGGACTGAATTAGAAGCAGTCTGCAGTCAGATCATTTTTAGAGCTATGAAAGAATATTTTTCTGATTTATTGTGTAGAAATGGAACTTGCACGTATTGTTGGATGAACATTTTTCTGTTTAAATTGTGAACATTTAAGAACTAAAGTACAAGGATTTTAGTCTTGTTCATGAAGCTGCATGTGCAATATACAACTTTTTACTTTTTAAAAAAGTTTAAGCATCAGTTGTACAGATGTTTACAGCATATCTGACAATATAAGTGCCAGTAACCCCAGGGAACATTAAACCTTACTCTATTACAGGCAACTGTTCAAATGGAAGATGGAAAAATAGTAGCTGATTTTCCCAACTATCATCATACTGTAGAGATTTGTGAAGGAAAGCTAGTAGAGGTGAGTTCTCAAATATCCGGCTTAAACAACAAAACCAAACCTCTAGAGCAGTAGGCTTAAAATCACTCTAGATAATCTACAATTTTGTGCAGGTTTAATTAAAAAATAAATCAATGAACAAACATTATTTCATGTTTTTGATAAATTTGAAGTGTAGATCTTGCATCTTGGGCACAGACACAGTTTTATAGCTGTAAGACTGGAATGTTCAGACTGAAATATTCCAAATTTGCCATGTCTTTGACTGTATTCACTGTGCCTATGCCCCAAGAATAAGTAAAAAGTTTTATATATAAATTATTTTCTACTACTTACACATTTCCATGTTATTAACTTTGTTTTATTCTTAGAAAACTATCTAGCTGCAAGTCCTCACAGGATTTCTGTAGAACTCTATTTCCTATAAAACCAACACAAAACAGGTTGGATTTCAATATCCTATTTTGTCAGCAAAATAGCAACATAGCTTTAGGAAGACTACTGAAACTACACCACTTATAGTAAAACTTCTAAAACAAATAGGATTGTTAAACACCATGATTTCTGAGTCTCAAAAATTTTCCTGAATTGACTTGTATCTGTGCCAGTTACATATGTCTGAGTACATCTTCAACAGAGACTACCCAGAAGTAAGTAACCCTGTGAATCAAGAAAGGATACTCACCCTCCCTGAAAGTAATAGTGTCAATCATTTATTGCTTTTGAAGAACAATTATCTCACTTGTCTAAAACCTTGGTAACTTGGAGTTGATAAAGCCATGTCAAGATACCTTTAAGTTATCCCTAAACCCTTGTTTAGAAGTTGTGCTTGTGTAAGAATATTTTTACACTGCATATTTCAGACTTGACAAGGACATTCAGCTTATTTTCTAGATAAGTCTTCTACCAAAGGGTAAAAGTTGCGTCAGTAAAGGACAGGTTCTGTGAGCCAGTCATCAGGTCTTTTCATTTGTGACACTGAAGCTCTAATTACACTGTTCAACCAAATTTTTGGTTTGTTCTTTATTCCAGATTTCTACTACTTCTGGTGTAGTCTACAAAAGGACCAGCAAAAGGATTGCTTAAGGCAGTAAAGCCAGTCTCTTCCACTGCACTGAAAACCAAACAATAGAAATAAAGAAAGTGCTGATTGTCTTTCCCTCTCACTTTCTTTGTATTACAAATAAGAATTTTTTTTCAGAGTAATGTTATATTCAACATTCATGCTTACCCCATTCCTAAAGATCTGACAAAGAATACTCAGAAAATCAGAATGCAAAAATCAGAAGATGCAACAAAGCACTTAATGGTGCTGCTCCAGTCTAAATATTTCAGGATATGATACATCCTTGGCATATTCAAGTGTTGTCTTCCACCTACTTACAATAGCAGCTCTGTTCAGCTTCTGTCTGGAGACTAGGACAATACTCTGCCCAAAGCCTACACCAGAATGCAAGACCTGATGAAAGTCTTTTGCCCTATTGCTGGTTGAAGGGCAGAAATTTAGGAGCTTGAAAACAAGAGAGTCAGTTTATCATTCATGGAAAGATATGCTTTCATACTGCTATCATGATTTTCTCAGTCTCATCAGTATTTCCTCTTGACCCAAATTCTTTGGGGACACACAAGGTTTTATAGACTCACTGCTGTGGGAGAACTTGGAGTGTCTTATTTTTTCAATGCAATCCTGTTATTTACATAGAGTGCACATGAAAACCTGTTTTCTTGAACGCAGTAGGAATTAATTATAACACAGTTTTTGGATTCACTGTTCCAAATCACTTCTGGCCAATACCCAGTCCAGAAAGCTTTTCCCTTGTCAGACTCCTTTTTCCCAGCTGTCTTGCCTCCTGGATCCACCTAGCTGCTTGACCTCACAAGCTAATCAGTAAGTAGCCAGGGCACATGTCTTGTGTACACAAAAGTTACTTTTTGGTAGGCCCTATGTACATGACTGATAATCCCAGTCTTTTCAGGTATCTTGCATTTAAAAAAGGCTTTTAATTACTTTTCGTATTTTTCCTCAATAGAGATTACTATGCTTTCCAGCTGCAACAAGGGTTCATCCCAGCTCCATCAGTTTACCCAAACCAGGCTGCGTATGTCTTGTGGCTGGTTATTGCTCAGTTACTGTGTTTCCAAGGCAAAGCATAATGAGGAACTGTAATTAGAAAAAAACAAGTCAAATCTGAAACCTGTTCTATCTTGAGACATTCTTTTGGTACTTGCAACAAACAGATCTACCAACTTAACAGAATTTTGGTGAAATTCAGCCACACTGGCCAGATGAACTGGAACAACCTAGTCTTATTTTATATCCCTACTTTGTCTCTGCACATTTTCTGCCTGTTTCTTCAGCCATCTCTTCATCCCACTTTGTATTTCCTTATATACATCAACACTTCATTGGAATAGGACCTTATTTCTTGTGCAATGACCAAGTTCCTGGTCTGCCTAATCCTTCACAATTTATTATTTGGCAAGGCCTTTCCATCACATTTGTCTTACCACTCCTCTGTTCTATAAAACATTGAGTTCTCAGATCAAGTATTTTTAAGGTATAGACATATATTCCTTGTTAGCTCTTAAAAGCTAAGGAGAAACCATGAAAAAAAGAAAAAAGAGGCTACCTTCAGCTGTGTGCTTGTTTATTGGAAACTTTCACTGGGAACTTAGCAAGTATTTTCACAATTAAGCACAATGGTAGTCCAAAGTGTCACACTGCACCTGATGCAAATTATAAAGGTCATAAAAAGCCAAGTAAAAACCACACAACAGTACTGCCACATATATGTTGTTCTTCAAGTCTGTTGAATGACAAAAATACACTGAAGTCTTCTGAAAATGAAGTTTAACATAAATACAAAGCCAACAGAATAAAAGATGAACTAAGTTCTCTAAACATCTAGACAATTTCAGAAGAGTACTGCCTTTTCATTTACAGTTTGCATTTAAAAAAAAAACAAACCAAAAAACCCAAGAAGATTCCTCTAGACTGCTGAATGGAAGAAATTAACTTTATACCAAAAGTTGCGTTCTCAGAAGACAGTTACACTAGCATGCAGGCTATCTTTCCCCTCCACCCTAGGACACCCTTAAAAACAATTCTCTAAAAATATAATTTAAAACAGCACTGTGACACGACTTGAACAAATTGCCCCAAGTCAGTAAAAGCATATTGCACATTACTTGTATTGCTGTCCTGAGAACCTTCAGAGAAAAAACAAACCAAGAGTACTGCCTTCAAAGAAATTTAGTGGTTGCATATATCAAAACTAAAGTTTCACATCTGCAGAAATCCATTTCTTGTAAGTATCTACATTAACATAAAAAGAGCCTAGACAGTTTTTTGAACCATCATCTCTAGTTTCAGTTGAAAAAGAAACCTTTGGATACGTAGCAGTAGGTGTGTGTCTCATTGCAAAGAAGCAACAAGATCTTCCATTTACCAGCTACATTTTCCAAAAGAATGCCAAGATGGTATTTAACAAAACTAAGTCAGCATTGTCTGGCACTGCAGTCAAACTCGTAATTTCACAGTAAAGTTAACCAGTTCCCTATTTTTGCCCCCACTAACACCAGTTCCTCTGTCCTGAGCCTGAACTACTGCCACAAGTCACTGAGCCCAAAAAATGAAATAACTGAAGGCAGTGAACCTTTCGTTTTTCCAAGAGGCATTCTTCAAGTAACATTAAATCCCTGATAAAGCTCACAAACAATTTTACTAACAATAATATCCAGTCTCAAAAGCAGCAGCAAGTTAGATATCTAAGAGGTGATTTGAGGTTTTGTTTTTGTTTCTAAAATACTTTAAGGCAGAGTGATGTTTCGTTCAGCAGCACCACGTTTAGAGTCCAAGAGAATTTTAAGTCAAAAATTATTTGAATAGTCTTCTGGTCCGTTTTGCTTTTTTTCCTTTTACTCTAAAGTCTTACTCCTGAAC
>NW_009260839.1:2426428-2428110 GCF_000687185.1 Egretta garzetta | reverse complement strand
ATTCCTGCTCAAAGAAAATGTAAAGAGTTCTACACAGATTTCTGCATAAACAAAGTTCTCATTTAACTGATACCAACATCAGTATATTTTAGCAGTAGCTTCCAGTAGTACAAGCTGCCACTGTTCAAACGACACATCACTGGAAGAGGAGAGCACTCCCATGTTTTCCAACATCATCCTCTAGGTACATTGCTACTTGGCCAGAAATTCAACAAAAGCTTCAGCCTGAAATAACTCTTCAACACAAGCTTTCAGCCAACTCTGATGAGTCACTAACTGAAGACTAGAAGGAAGTAATCGCCACAGCATTTCTACGCAGATGCCTCTCAGTGACATTGAGTGAGGTATATTAATGAATTTCTATTTCTCTCTCATTAAAAGCCAAAGGTACAACCCTTGGCAGAAAGGCACTCAGGTTCCAGTGATCAGTGGATCCAGATCAACATCCTCTGAATAAGCAAGTCACAAGGATTCTGTTCCTTTGTGGTTTTCATTCAGATACACATCCTGTATCACACACAAAGTCTCTTCTTCAGCTTCTATTCATATCACCTTTTTCTCCTGTCAATATTTATCCATCAAAACAACCAGCTGCATATGAGTGATGACCACTGCAGTAACGACTGCCATAAGCCGTGGAAATACAGTGTCTGGGCTCTGTTCCTAAGGCCACCTGCACAGCAATGGGCGTTTGGATGGACAGAGTCTGGGCAGATGGCCGAAGGCTGGCCTGAAGAGCTGCGTAGGAACGCAGTGAGCTGTCAGCACTCCCAGCAAGCAGACTGCTGGGCCTGTGGGCCTGTAAGGAGTCACGATAAGCAGAGCACAAATCTTGTACTGGTGACTGGATCTGGGAAAGCGTAGCTGAATGCTGGGCTAAAGGGTGATAACTAGATTGCTGGAAGAGAACTTGAGTGGTGGCTTGATGACTCAGATTTCCCACTGCTTCCTGTTCTTGATGTTGAGTTGTTACTTGCTTTTTTATGTTACTGGCTTCTTTGATGTCATTCTCATAATATCTGAAACAAATTATAAAGTAGGATTTATCAAAGAGAAGGTCTCAGAGCTTGCATATATCCCAAGTTTTCACCAGTCAAGCTACATCATCAGCTTTTTGGCCCTAGTTGTGTATGGTAATCTTCAGTTGCTTCCTTAATTTCTAATTATCCTGCTGCAATCTACACATGCTAGCAACGGGTTTATGAATCATTTTGCATCACAAGTATGTTTGCATGTGCTCACATACCAGACCAGTATTGATGCACAGCAGTCATGTCCTTTACTGGAGAAAAAACCCAAAGAATTGTTCTGAAATGTCTCTCTACTGTATTCTTGATGTTAGAGATACACTGGTGTCTCTCTGCAGCAAGTATATTGCAGGTACAATGAAAAAACAAAGGGAAAAAAGCTTTCATCAAGCATCTATAAAAGCCTCCATCCAATCACATAGCCAATCAATACAAGGAAACACAATGAACACTGAACTGTGCACTCCATTCCACATTACTGAATACTGCATTTTAACAGCATTTGCAAAGTGACCTGATTTTTCCCTTTTATTCCTCTCCCCGAACTGAAGATGGCAGTTACCAATGTAACACTGTACTCTTAATTATATCTAAACAATTACTTAAAAAAGAATATTAACGTCTTCCTAAGAGCACAAGCAAGTTACACTCTTT
>NW_009260839.1:2404849-2426418 GCF_000687185.1 Egretta garzetta | reverse complement strand
TCATTTCAATGCACTGGGCAAGATGTTCCCAGGAATAACATGTTAGCAATTCAAGCTGTGTTGTCCAGGCAGGAGAAATCTGCATACAGATACGCGAGGTGCACACGCAAGCTGCAGCAATCAGAGATGGACGAAAATGGAGGAAAGTGTGATCTACAAAAGAAGAAAAAAAAAAAGGAAGGATTATACTCTGACTAATCATTGCAGTGAGCCAATTACATGTTTACATGGCAAAACAAGACAAAAATTAAATCCTAAACTTTGTTCTACACCATCTCAGAGCATTAACTCATGACCAGAAAAAAGTATCAAAAACTGGATGACGCTTTCCTGAAGATCTCTGTGCTACTTGTTTATAACTACTATCAAGGCTTCACTTTAGTTTCTTTCATTCAGAAAAAGCCATGAAATAGACTATGCTGAAATTTGTAGACTGGTCTTAGCTGAACCAGAGTTAGGTATCAACAGTCACACATATATTTACATTGGTGTTGAAACCATCTTAGGGGACAGAATTGTAGAATCGTTTAGGTTGGAAAAGACCTTTAAGATCATCAAGTCCAACCTTTAACCTAACCCTTCCATCCCACCACTAAACCATGTCCCTAAGCACCTCATCTACCCTTTTAAATACCTCCAGGGATGAGGACTCAACCACCTCCCTGGGCAGCCCATTCCAGAGCCTGACAACCCTTTCGGTGAAGAAATTTTTCCTAATGTCTAACCTAAACTGCCCTCGCACAACTTCAGACCAGGACTTCAGGATGCTGCAGTTCATTGCCTCTCACATGGGAGATATTTGAAGCAAAGCTGCAAACCAAATCACTAAAAGTCCCGTCATTCTAAGTATGTCATGTCTTGCAGCACAGGACCCTCTAAAAAAACATTTAAAAAGATTCATACATTGAACTGCATAATACCATGGCTGCAGCTGACAGTAGTTCGTACTCTGGTAGATCAAACATTAGACACCGCCCCCCCACCCATTTCTGACAGTCTTTCCAATTAGTGTTCTGAGCTGATGAAAAAAAAAAAATTATTTCATCTAGAAATTTCTGAAGAGACAAGAGGCTTATGAACAAGGAAAGGACACCATACCATTTGCCTTCTGAAATAACCACAAAGAGAAACCGTTCTGCACAGATAGTTTTGTGCAATCCATATTACAACAAGTTTTAAAGGCCCTATCTCTTTGAGATTTTTGCCTTTTGCCTAATGGAAGGTCATTCTAGCATAAAACTAAGCCTCTTACCTTGTACTGAAAAATCAAGGAAATAATACGCATATTTCTCCAGAAAAGCTTGGATTTTGGTCAGTGAGGTGATCGGCCAGCCATTGTGAAGGTCACTCTCACCAATGGACACATAGAGGTAGTAGTCAATGTAGTGTGCTGGTGTTGGTAGACAGAGGTTCCAGTTGAAGTTTTCCAAAAGCAGCATTTCCATTCTAAGCAAATCTTTCTTGTTCAATACCACATTCACATTGCACATGTATGCCAGGTTATTTAAGTGCTCCAACTTTGGGACTTTATCTTCTTTTTCTTCAAATTTACCTGCCAGAAAAGATGATTTTCAGATAGGATTTATCCTTATGATTGAGTGTCCAAAAGCCAAACACACTCCCAAAACCAGAAAGTCTAATGATAGAAGGTGCTTTTTAAAGAAGGACGGGAAAGTACAGTGACACAAGTAGAAGAGAAGCCAGACTGGTCAGCATATTCCTATATGCTTTTTACAATTTTGTTTGGTTTTAATTGTTTGTATAGTATTGATGCCAAAACCAAGATTATAAACCCGTTAGGATTACAGACCATTTTTTAAACAGTAACTGGAAATGGTTTGCTGAAGGACATTCAGTCAAGTGTGAAGAAAGTATGGGGAAAATATGGCAAAAGAAGATCTAATATCAAGGAAAAAAGCTCCTTTGGGTATGGAAGCTAAATGCACATGCTACAAAAAGAAAAACATTAAAAACCCTCGGGCAACACCACCTTTGCCCTTGCTGCTTCAGAATTTCTTTGTTCCTTACTGTCTTGGAGGGCCTCATTAGCTAAGGTCACTGAAAGGCTAGGAGAAGTATACTGTAACCAAGTGATTAACATAAATAATTCCTATAGGGTTAGGAGAAAGCATACATTTTCAGAATGAAGATAGCTGAACAAAGCTGCACCTTTTTTGAAATTATATTTACCAACCTAGTGAAACAGCAATAATCTCTAGAATGACTCAATTTTCACCAGTAGCTACAAAGTGCTGTCTTTCTGTACAGAAAAATAGGATCTTGTGCCATTCACCCTTCTTTCATAAAAAGCATCCAATATCAGATTTGATTCCCAGGATTAGATCTATCAGCAATAAAGCAACAGAGTTACTTGACTGCAAACTTAAGAAAGCAATTAAGTCTTCTAAAATTCACACTGTTGGTTTACCAAGCCAGAAATTACCTACCTAGCAGCCACTCCTCGTTCAAGAGCTAGCAACAGTCACCAGTAATAAGTTTCCACTACAGCTTAAAGAACATCCCTGCTGCAAAATCCAAACCCATAGCTACTTAAAAGTACTCTGTAGTTATTTTTTGTCTTTGTTCTTGAAAGCATATACGTCACAACTGCTTCTTGCATCAGTTGTCCTTCCATTGCCCCTGTAAGAGTCCTCAGACCAACTGACAAGATATTAGCATGTCACATGGCTTCGGAGTATTCTCGTCAAATCAAAACAATTAAAATGAGTATTGCACTAGAAAATTACTTTTAAAGGAAGTAAGATCTTGCTATGCATTTAGAATAGCAATTCCATCCAAAGTGTCTCCAGTGTATTAAAAACCTGACAATTTCCTGTACTATTAGCAGCTTAAGTGTCTTTTAAACACATTTAAAAATGGATTTTCCATCTTTGAGCCATTCAGGTATCATGGATATGAAGTGCATTAAAAGTGTATAACAGCCACCCACCATAAAAGAACATAACAATAAAAAACAGAATTCATCCATCATATGAAGTAGAACAGGAAAGGATTGTGGGCACACTGTCAGTGAAAAAGCCCTTAAAATTCAGGAGTCTGTATACACATTCATGAATCTCTTTGTCACCTGAATTTAGAACTGTTTAAGAAAAATGAAATTTAAGAGGAAAGTTAATAACCCTTTGTTTTTTTCCCCACAAGGTGATATCACAGCCTGATACAAAAATTTAAGGAGTATGCTACCAGAAGTAGGAGAAACCACTGCATGCCCAGGAAACTAAGGACAAGATCTGTCATTCTGGCTTCCGTAAGTTCTAGTTCCTTCTTTCTTCCCACTCAACCGTGGATATTTAAAAAGGTCAGGCTATAGTCTGAAGAGCAGACTACCAGCACAACAGTGATGGGAAGGCATCATACTGACATTGGGCAAAGCTATTTGACGTAAGATAATTTTTCTTTTTAGGTTAAAAATAATTGACAACAGCTAAATTTAGTAATTTAGATTACTAGTTATTTATTATTTCCCTCCACACACTTCTGCTTTCCAGCACACTAGTTCCTAGCTTCAATGTTAGATAACAGTGGCCACTGCAGCAGATTGGAGACACTGAGTATAAATGTAGCTAGCCAAGTTGAAGAAAGGCTCAAAAACTGAGTTGCGAATGGGCAGAAAGAAATCAACTCAGAAGTTTTGCTTCAAATAAACTGTAAAAATTGAATGAGCTACTTTCCAAAGCAATATACAAGCAACTTGATCACATTTTCTTACCCAATTCCACCTTGACCTACACACTTTGCTTCCAAGTCTACCAGGCACTTCCCACCTATTTTTAAATTAAAATCTGGAGAAGACAACAAAAGTTAATCCATTCCATCAGACCAAAGAGATCAGAGGCAAACTGAGAAAGAACAAGTTTCAAATGTTTTTATAACGCAGTATGTTCTTTTCCGTTTCCCTATTTTAAAGATATTGAAATACCCTATTCTTATTTTTGTTCCTTCAATTACACCAGAAACTGAGATTCTATGCACAACATATTTATGCTGAGAGAACCAGAACCTCCAACACAACTTCTGCAAGAATATAAAAGGCTGAGACAAGACAGTAGTAAGTCTGGTATTGACCAAACAAATAACACTGACTGGTTTAATCAACATCATGCTTCGGGAATCAAAACAAAGTTGTTTCAGCCACATTATCACCCGGAGTCTGTAGTTTGGAGTTCACAAGAATTGTGTACAAGTCATTTGCATGCTTTTGAAATGCCACTGTAGACACCTCAAATTAAAAGTTTGCTGTTGCGTTCTGAGCTCCGGTTACTGATAAAGCCATTTAGTTGTCACTATTGCCCTCAAAAGTAGTTTTGTTTTGAGGTAACAGAATCATAAGCCTTTAAAGGAATGCTTACTTTAAGAAGTATCTAGATGCTGCAAATTTTTGTACAATGAGGCCTAGTGAGGTCAATAGGATGAATAAAATAAGATGAACATGTAATGTAGGTTTACATTTGTGACCAACTTTTTTGTAAAATCTAAATAGATGGGGGCAGCATGGGACATTTTTAAGAGAGTATTATTACTGTAATTAGTGATGCAAAGATTTTCCAAGTTACTTTAGGTCATGTTGTCCCATTCTGAATTCTACAATCGGATACTCCCCCAGAAAAAAAAAAGTGTGTTTATGTTACACATTTGCACTTTTGTTTTGATGAATGAAAGCCAGAGTAAGTCCTGTTGTCAAGGGGAACAGGCTTAAGTTGAAGAGTACATTTCATTAGTACATTTGTCACATTATCGGAACAGCCTATCAAGCCACGCCAGCTTTTCACTAGGAAAAACTAACGGTCTCAGAGAAGCTCCACTGCTATCAAATGTACCCTGAAGAACCGATTTATCCATTGTAGGAGGCACCCAGCTACGCAGCAAGCAGTTCAGACTGGTTACTGGCGGTTGGGTAGATGATCTTCCTGGGGTTTTGCATGGGTAACAAAACAAAAGCAGGACATGCAGGCAATTTGTTTTATTACATTTTCAGAGTCCTTGAGAAGATCAAGGAACAAAAAGGATGGCCAATTCACAGAGTCATTAAAGTGTAAGTACTTTTTACCCCATAAGCAATTAAAATCCATCCAAAAGAAGGATAAACAGTCAAGCCCATCTAGCCCAGCATAAATAATAATAATAAAAAAGATACTTATAGCTGCTTACACACCTGAAAGACTATTTTTCTTTATTCCTGCATTGTTCCAGGAGGCAGTACAACAAACTTCTGAGTCTCCCATGCCACCCCCAGATAAAAAGTTTCTAACTGTCCTCTAAGCAAGGCAAGAAAAAGGCTATTTTAGAGATAGCCTGCTTAATTCCTTTTTCTGCAGTGTCATGCATAGTGAGCAGCTGCGGATTTTTCATCTATCTGTACAATACCTAGCACATGCAAACCACTTAGCTCAAGGCACCCGAGTTTTTAATGCCTTACTGTACTATAGTTTAATTACTAAAGAAAATATTCTGTACCTCTTACAGCAACAGGGAAATAAAAAAAAAAGAATTAAGACTACAGTCTAAGTTTTGCACTAATCTATGTCCTGGACTAACACCCACTATTATCTTTAATTGAAAATAAGTAGCTCAGCTGCCTTTGTCAGAACAGTTACCTGCTCATGAAAGTGGGACAATAAATGAAGAATGGGTCACAAAGCGCAGTCCAACAAAAGAGCTACCCACTGTCTGACAACAGCTCCAAATAGTCAGTGGGGAATTAGGTGATAAAGGATTATCCATGCCCTAAACCCAGCCCATTTAGCACGGTCATCTTTTAGTTCTCTAGTTTCTTTTATTGTCCTGAGTTAACTCAGCTGCTGAGAATCCCCTGGCAGATTAAGGAGCTAGGCAAAATAAACCCAGGAAAACCACAAGAAGTACCCAGGTACTCTGTGAAGCAATGCAGCATGGGATGTGCTGAACAGTAAAAGCTAGCTTTGCTTAGAACAATACTCGGATTTAAAAACTGTTATCATGTCTCCATAGCAGCAGAACCCTGAGGAAGAGGGGCCATAAGAACTAGAATTGCTGGAACATTCAATGCCACTGAATGGCTGAGAGAGATGTGGCTTTTATCAGGTACTGAAGCACCTGCTACTGAAGAGGGTTAGCTCTTCAGGGAAGAAAGGACCAGCTTTTAAGACCCAGCTAGGATTTTACAGCAACAAGCAAAAACCACACTGCTTTAACTATACACCATAACAGTACAGAACTCATACAGCAGTTACAGAACTCACAGAAGAAACCGTTGCAGTGGTTTAAGACTTACTGCCCAGGTGCTTGGTCTCTCCCCAGTGTACTGCTCCTGCAGCAGGACCATCTGAATGGATCATGTCAGTGCATCTCTTCTACTTTGGGGCAGCTGGTTTGCACAGCTTTCAGCAGGCAATTTGAGCCAAGTAGCACTAAAGCAGATGGGATATCTTTACACAATCCCTTTTTCTAACAGAGCACTTAGGGCTAGAGCACCTTAAAATATCACAATCATTTTATGTAATAAATTGCCTGACGAAGATGCAGTTTAGAATATTACAACCTGCTGCAGCTCAACAGTGCTCCTCTACAAGGGGCTGCTTTCTCAGCTGCTGGGTGGGGTGAACTGAAAGTTCCTCAATTCCCTTCAGGCAAAATGTTAGTTAAAATACATCAATCCACTTACTAAAACCATCAGCCAGCTGATTTTTTCCAGAGAAAAATCAGAGCTTACTCAAAGCACTGGGGGAAAAGGAAAGTGGTAACACTTTCAGTTGCTTATCTGTTTGCAAAGTGAGCATCCATCCATAGCCTGGTACAGAGACAGCAATCCTGGCTTCTCTACAGATGTCCAGGTGACTATCCTGCTCTAGATCCAGCTGTCTTGCCCAAAGACCACCAGTCCCAGCTGCCCAGCATTACTTCTCACCAAAAGCCAGCATCTCCCTGACCTAACAGCATTCAACCCAAGCAATCACTAGTCTGCTTCAAGCAAGGGACCAATGGATTGTCTTGAGCAATTAAAACCACTGGACTAATGATCTTGCAGCAGCGGGAACCTACAGCCTCTTGTATTACCACAGCAGGATCTCAAAAGGAGGTCCTCTGTCTCCTAATCACGTACCTAGCCAAAACATCCGTGTGGACCAGGCCTTTCTATATTACAAAAACATACTTAATTTATGATCCTGATTTAGATCAAAGTTTCCCTTAATGCAAGCAACAGACAGACTATGCTAAATACATTCCTAAAGTAACTGTGACATCAATTTTTCCAGAAACTTTTCCTTCCCTCCCCCAATAGCTTTGAGTTCACCTCTAGGTTAATGGGAACAATTTTTACCATTCTTTTTCAGAACTGATTCAGAGGAAATAATAACCATTGATGACATTAGTATACTTCAAAGCTTTTATAGCTGTTCAAAGGAGCTAAACTATCTAGCAGGAATTTCCAGAGGCCTTCTCCAATTATCACACTGTGCACGCATTGCAAAAGAAACTTGCATCTTCCGGCTAGTGAATGACTGGATGATTCAAGGATCATGCACCAACATTCCTCTCAACCGCAGCAAGCCCAGGCTGAACATTACTTGGCTGCTAGTGCAATTTGTTTGGAACAGTATTATCTTCTCACTCCCTCATCTCTTTCATAATTTCTACTTAAGTGGGAAGCACTATCACCATCCACTTTCCCTGTCTGGGGAAACTGATGAGCCAGTCAAAATGCATTTCTAGGGAAACTAGCTACAGCTAACTAAAGGACATTAGTGCAATGTTACATTCTCCGTCACAAGAGCACTGCTGTTGTATGATATCAAAAATAGGTGATAGCAATGTTTGTAGGTAAAGGGGGAGGGGGGAAGAGACAAGTTTGACATCCTTTAGATCCAAGATAGAAGCAACAAACTTCAAAACTAAACACAAGTTTACGATTTCTCTGAGCTTAAAAATTGTCCACTACTTGCATTTAGCTTAGAAGTTTGTTACTTCCATTTCCAAAGTTGTGTGTCTAAAAGCTTCTCTTTTGTGCCCCTCCCATCCCCCAAACCTCCCCACACTTACAGTAATTAGTGAGAATAAGTAATCTTGCCTCTAACTACACCTCATCTTGCTTGTGGTCTGCACAGTACCCTTAATCTCTTTTCTAAGGAAGCAATCAGGAAGAAAACCCAGAGCTTCTCCGAATGTGTTTATAACAATTATTGAAAGATAGGCTGCATTAAACATCCATCTTGATATGATGCAAACACCACAACCATTTAAAAAAATTTTTTTTTTCTCTACATAATTTTTAGAAGTGTAAGTGTCTTGCAACAAAGAGTACTTTTGCTGCAATCCTGTACTGAAAAAACTATGCAACTTCCTACAGTAATGCTTTGTGGGAAGTTCTAGTTATTGCCTTTGCAGTAACAGGCAAGGGACTAGTTTTACCCTTTGCTACAATGACAACTTTCAAGATTACTTCAAGATGATACTTCTGACTTACTGAGAATCTTTTACTATAAAACATAGTACAAGTTTTCTTCCATTTCATATAATTTTGAAAGTAAACTAAACACAAGAATTCCTGCTTACTGTAAAGTGGCTTTTCCTGACTTGACTTGAATCACTTTGAAATGCGCATACTGGAAAAGAACAACCTTATTGCACATTAAGATGGCCCAGACAGTAAACAACAGAGCTTACTGTGCTCCAAAAGTCTCCAAACTGAGCCATAGTATTTTAAACCTTATCTATACAAGTCAATTAGGCATTAATTTTGTGCAAAGCTGCTTTGGTTCAACTTTCAAGGTTTTGTTTCTACATGTTGGTAGGAAAGCTGGCTTTTCAATAATAGAACTTTTCCCCCCTTCCTGTAAGGGATGATTTAATTCCAGATCAGGACATATACATGCTACTGCATTGCTCTAATCTTAATTTTAGAAATATTCTCATACTCATTAGCTCACTAGATTTAGGCTTGCTCTTTTAAGCAAATTGCCTTTTTTTAAAAAAAAAAAAAAAAAACCAGGTAGAAGTTGCAAAACATTTCCCTCTAATGTTATCATAGGGCAGCTTGTGAACTTCCTTTTGCTTCACAGTTGCAGGGGTGGGCTAAAGTTGCATTTTACTTCAGTCATTTACATAAGGAAAATCTTGAAAGCTTTTTTGCTTCTTTTTAAATCCTAGAAGCTACAGAAGTCAGCAGTCCAGCTCCCCCAGTCTCATATAGTGAATCCCTGCCCAAGATCTTATCAGTATACCAACTAACAATTCATACAAGTTTGAGGGTACCATTTTCATCCTAACTTTGTAGCACTGAAAACGTAAACTATAAATTCTTCCTCTAAATCTAAATGAAAATACCTTATAAGAACTGTTGAAGCATCAATTTTATACTGGGGAAAACCAAAGGAGGAATATACTTGAAAGTGTCTGATTTATCTAAAGAAAATCCTGTGCTCTTTTCCTGAAGATACTTATCCATGCACTTGGGAAAACAGGAAAAAACCTCACAAAACCCAAAAAACTAGCAATGCTGCAAAGCATCTTGTAGTTATGAGGTTACCTCAGAAAAGAAAGAGAGATGGTCTGAAAGCTGAAGGAGTACACCTCTGAGCAGGCATCAGTCTCCAGGCTACCTGAACTTGGTATTTCATTCAGTCCGATATGTTTGAAAGTAGGGGTACAGTTTCATAACAGTTTAATGTCTCTGTAACCTAGAAACAGAGTTCATAAGTCTGCAAAGGAGGGTAGACTGCAATTCCTTGAGGCACCAGTCTTGCTTTTCCCCACTTGCACAGCCCTGGCTACAGAGAAGATTTCAAGAAAGCACTAATGACAAGCGTTCAAGATCAGTTGCTAAATCATGCCAGTACTGAAACTTTAGTATTACACAGCAATGCCTAGCTGTTTGATAGCAGCCTAGAACAAGCAATATGCATTCCAGCATCATCAACACATCCACTAAAGTGCCATGAGAAGCAAATTTTCCTTTTGGCTCCTGTATGAGAAACCTCTGATGTGCAAGGAACTGATTATGCGTAGTGATTACAACAGAGGCACAGATTGTCCAAGGACAGATCTCCAGGACAGGCTGCGTGTTACACAGATGTCATTCCTTACTACCAATTCTCCCATTCTTGCCACTTCCTTCCCACCCCATCACCCCCTGATCTTCATTGTCCCCTTCCACTGACCCAGATTCAGCTGCCAAAGCTTCCTCCACACATTGACACCAGCACATAGATGCAAGGTGCAAGCTATGCAGTTGAGCAGAGTATTAACAGACTGCTTTATACCTTGACTTGGACTTCATTAGGCCTTACTGTAAGTAGGTGGAAGCTGTTAACACAGAGAAAACACCACATGATATAGAAGGAAAACAACCATCTGCTCAGAGTTTAAAAAAAGCCTTAATAGACAGCAGCCAACTTACTTGCTAGGAGAAGACAGGCAAATGAAATGATGTGCAGCTGCTTGACAGTGATATCATAGCGATCCATAAAGAGGTCCAATAAATAGATAGCGAGATGCCGGGCCGTAGGGCAGAGATTGAAACGGTTGCTGAGGACAGTCAAGAGATCAATGAAGTATCGGCGCATCCCGATCTGTGGTGAATGAGCCTTATACATTGGCAACTTAAGTTCCTAAGAGGAGAAAAAAAAAAAAAAGGGAGTAAAGAGAGGTCCTGAAACAAATACCATTTCAGTGTCCTGAAGCCCATAACAACACCCACCGGCAGCTACAGCACTATGATTGACACAGAAATCGGGGCTGGATTATTCCGTGTTTTGGCAGTCAGTTAACCTCTAATACTTTGGTCATCCACGCACTTTCCTCATAAGCATTAAACACATGGACAAACTCTGTAAACTACAGTTTAACCAAGGAACAACTTGCTGTTGCTTTCTATAGAACACCATGAAAATTGTTCCTGAAGGACCCCTTTTTAATTTTGTCCACCCAAATTAAACCGTTAAGTAAGGTTTTAACAGTTTCACAGTCAAGAAGGGCAAGATACATTTCTCAGATACTGCCTTTTCCTCTGTTACCCAAGTTACTACGTCCTGGGCCAAAAAAAGGTGTAGCTCTTTAGAATAAAGAATATCTATCTAACATTTGTCCTGTGTAGAATGCTCTAGGAGAGCCTGCTTTAGCAGGGGGGTTGGACTAGATGATCTCCCCAGGTCCCTTCCAACCCTTGCGATTCTGTGATTAAAAAAAGTGTCACACAGTGCATGGCTGCAGCAAGAAACAAAAGTAGACATTAACAGGAAAAACAACATCAGAAAATTATTAAACTTTTCTAATTATAGCAAATTCCAGTATATTCTGTGCTAACCTACTTGAGCATTATAAAAGCTAACTATTGAACTGACAGACTGTATGTCACATGTAATATACAAATTTTCATTTTAAAGGTAGAGTTATGCAAGCTTTTGGTCTGCCTATGCTAGATCTTCACCTGGAAGGGTTTTACATGCAAGTTTGTAGTCACTATAAAAAGAGTAGTTTAAGGGAAGGAGCAAAGTTGCTTGGGAATACCTACCAACTAATGCCACATAAAAGTTGACACTTCAGTTTAGACATGGTCATATACTAGTGCAGTTGCCATGGCCAGACTCAAATCAAAATGGGCTGGATACATTTGATAGGCATGGATTAAAAAAAAAAAATAAATCATTTCAGCAATGTATATCTCCAATTCAGATTCTGCTTATATGTCATTTTTGTATTGCACATATTTGAAAATAGATTAGAAGTAGTACACTGCTGCAAGATAGATGTGTTTTATAGCCGAATGCAAAGCAGTACATAGAGCAGTTAGCTTCTCTGAATGCTTTTTTAAAAAGTCCTGATTTATTTAGTAGAATTATCTGCACTGGCTACCCCATTTACTGAAGCAAGAGGCACCACTTTGCACAGCCAGCATGGTGGCTGCCCACGCTCTTTTCATCCCCTGGAAGGGGACATTCCATTAGGAGGTTCAACTTACCAGGAGAAAACAGCTATGCAATCAGGCTCAGAGGGGCACACATAACTGGAAACCAGGGAGGCTCCAGAACGAGAAGCAGCTTACAAAGACAGCAAGCCAAGCACTGTTACGCATGATTGCTTCCCAGGCCTTTTTAAAGAAACTCGGTGAAAAAACCCACATTCCGGACTGAACAGACACACGCTGTGGACAGGCAAACAGCCCTTTGAAACCTGGGACAGCCTTCAGTGGGGGATTATAAAGAAAATCACCCACCAGTAACAATTTATAAAGCAGGGAGACAATGGAACATGTTCCCCCCTATTGTTTTATACCCAGAAAACCACCATAAATTTGATTTTTCGATTGCCTTATGTACAGAGATTTAAATCCATCAGTACAACTGACATACAGAGGTTCAGAGCAGGAGTTCCTAGTATACCCGTTACATGAATGTTCTGGGAGAAATTATTTTAAGCTCAGTGCTTGCATCAGTTAAAATAACTGCTTTTTTTTTTTTTAGTATGTCTATACAAAGCCCAAGATATCATAAGATCAAGTAGCAACCCTACCTCTGAAATATTTTGTTCTTCTCAGTGACTGGGAGCTTCCAGTTTTATTTTTTGAAATATCCTTCCTGTTTCAACAGCTATGTCTCCCAGCAAAATTATACTCCCTATATACTCGGAGGTCAGCATATCTATTTCATGTGAAGTTTACTTTTTAGACCATAACAAATGCAAGAAACAAACTAACTCCAGTTACACATCTAGCCAAAAAATCTGACATGTCTAAATGTTACGGTTCAGTGGGTGAGCTTTAAGACACTCAGAATGAAAGCAGAGATCCAGAGACTTGCACCTGAACCTCAGATGTTCAGAGGCCAGAACTACCCCTACTCAGCCCACTGCACTAGAAAATTCAAAGACCAGTCAAAGCACTTAAGTCAGTAGGATTATTCTGCTACTGCTTTAACACAGGCATTTAAGTCTCTGTAAGACATCTGCCTTTTTTCTTTTTTTTTTCTTTTGCAAATCGGTTAATAGTAAAGGGTGTTAAGTGACAGGCATTCTCATTTTGTGCACCAAAAAACCCTCATAGGCTTCTGTATAACGAGACTTAACAGCCCAGACAAGGTTCAGCTTCAAGACTAATGTTAGGAGGAACAGAGCCACGTGCTGTGGTTTCTCACAATATCAAGTTCCTCGGCATTAACTGATCCAGAGTAATTATCTGTGTACAGGCAAGAGCCTTGCCCTGCACCACATAGCATGAAGCAGCTAATAAGTAGTTCAATAGGACTGCTTTTACACTGGCAGATCAGTCTTAAATGATAAGATTTTCTTCTAAAGGAAAGCAAGGGGTACACAGTTTAATGCATGAGCCGAATAGCAGGCTTACAGTTATCAACACGGCTGTGAGTATGCACCCCTTTTCCATCACCCACCCCCCCCCGGGTTCTTTAGCATAAAATCAAGACAAAAATAAATTACTCCTTTGACTTAAAAAATGCCTTTGATGCTTTGGGAATACCAATGCAGGATCAAACACAGCTCTATGGAAAAACCTGAACTTTCGGGGAGCAAGAATAAAATAAGTCATTTCCATTGCTTCTTTCTTTTTCCTCTACCTCTAGTAAACCAACAGAGAAGTAACTGGGAGTCCTGCTGTCTGCTGGAATTGCCCTTTCATATGCTGCTTCTGCTTATCTTTGACCTGTTCATTTCTATCTACTTCAGCAACTTTGCTTTGGGCAACCGGGCAACTGAAATGCTAAAGGCAGCAGCAGGTAAGAGGCTCACAGGTGTCTTGGAAATCACTTAACAAGCTTTGCTAAACATATCGATCAGTGTCTCTCCACTGAAAGCCTCCAGAAAAGCAGAGCATGCATTTAAAGGGATCACCACTTAATCTCAAAACCTGAAAAGTAAGGCTTGGACTGAGTCAGTTTTAAGGGCAAAGACAATTTTAAAGCCGCCACCTCCTACCAGTTCCAAGACCCGATCTTCTAAAGAAGGGAATCAGCGTAAACATTTTCAAGTGGTGTTAAAGACAAATCTTCCTCAGCAATCACATCTGAAAGACAGCCAGGCTCCAGACATTGGCCATTCATTCACTGCAAACACACAGCTCATGATGGGTAACCTGACCAGGTCAGCTGGCACCACTCCTTACCCCAGCTCTGGAGACAGGATTTCAGCTGTGGTTCAGATGGCTTTGTAACTGGGCTGAGCAAATGCACTTCAGGATCCATCCCTAAGGGAGATACTAGGCAAACAAGACTTAAGCTAAAGCTTTTGAGCAACCACATGAACGTTAGGCTTTCACTGCCCATTTGAACTAAATCAGCCAAACAGCAACTGAAGTGGAAAGGAAGAAAACAGGATCATGACCTCCAGCTCCCTTGAAGCAGCAGCTGGTGCAGGCCAGTCTGCCCAGCATTTACCTCCATCAGAGTACCACATCAGATGGTTTGGTACCCAACATGGCAAGAAATTACACACACATTCTTTCTGTCCCTTTTCTTCTCAGTAAAACTGTTCTCCCACAGATACAAAGCCAGTAATGAACTGACAAGCAGTCAGGAAAAAAAAGTTAGCAGTAGAAAAGTTAGCAAGTGATGTGACATTACAGTAATAAGTCTCACTAATAACGATCAGTTCTCAGAACAAAAGTGCAATTCATTGAGGTATTTTAGAACAACTCACAGGTTTTTTGACAAGGAAAATTAAATGCTGTAGCAAATATGCCTCGGTTTCTGAGATTCAGGGAGATGTTGACTGAATCTGGGTTTCTATCATGTCAGAGCACTTGGACTTCAGTCGGGATTTGTTCTGTCCCACAGGTCAAACATGCAACATCTCCCGACTCCTGCAACAGTTCTGGTGTTCCTTGCCACCCTCCTCCCTCTCTCAGCACCAGCCATCTCAGCTGCAAGATACCCAGCTGCTCCACACAGGCATCTCCAGAGCCACTGCATCCTCTAAGGAGAGCCAGGTAAATTACCTTCTCATTTCTAGAGCAAAATGAAACAGCAAAACCAGAGCTACTCGGTAACAGTAAAGCCCATTCATCTAGAAACAGCTGTTACAATACTTGCCTACGCAGACACAGGTTCCATTTACTGCTGTGAGCTTCATACTTCTCTCATTATTATCCTTCTTTAATCTTATTATCTACTTCGGCTTCTAGGTATATAAACAGAATCCAGCACATGGCCCCTGCTACCACAGCTCACAGATCTTGACCACTGATCCTAAACCAAAGTCTGAAAAAAGGTTCCAGCTGATGAAAAAAAATTACCCCGTGAAGGTACATAACTGAAGTTTCAACAAGATCTCCATGATTCTTCTTAATCCAGTGTTAAAGTATATAAACCCAAGACAATACTTGTGTGATATCTATACAAGGCATTCAAAGTTAAAATTAAATAAATGAGATAAAGGAAAAAGGCTACTAAATATTTAAGTTTGAAAACTAGTAAAAGCCATGCTAACTGGCAATCATTTAGCTCTCTGTATGCTGCGTGCTCTGGAAAAATAGCATGTACGTGACCTCCACCAGATTCTTAAGAATTCCTGTTGTAAGAATAACAGATACTGCAAACTTGTTGCCATTAGAACAGGAAAAAGAAATGCCTGTAGATGAAAACTAAAGGGAAAGCTTATCTAGCAGGCTATTAACAGTTGTCCTTTATAGGAGACAAACTCCTTCCTGTTTTGTGTTCTAACCAGTCTTCCAGCTGTGGAAGAAAGATGCCAAATCAATCTCCTAAATATAATTATTGCACCATACATGAGAAACCACTAAAAGCTAACTTCTATTTATGCAGATGAAAGAAGATACACAGAGAAAAATTTAGACTATGCTATTTTTTATAGGAGCTTGAAAATTCAGAGCACTCTGCATGCTTCTTTGCAGTAGACTAGATAGCACGCTTCCAATTTAATTTTGCTACTAAGGCCACACTGTTGTCTCTCCCACACAGAAGCAATCCTCCTGCCCCTGCCCAGGCTGCAGCACCATGCCTTCCAGTAACAAACTGAGTCATACAAAACTTGCTGGTAAGGGTTTTTATGCTTAGGCAGCTGACTGCATTTTAATTAATCGGTCAGAAAGGTTAAGAGTTAGTGGGTCTGTGAACAGTCTGATAGCAAAGTACAGCTGACGCATTTGGCTTTTACTCATCTTCAAATTGGCCATGTAAACTCAAAAGGGAAGGGCAAAGCTACATGACAGGGCAGCGCTCTGAGGGTATGGCCAGCAGGACACGTGTCCTTGCAGAGCAGAAACACACGGTGAAAGTCTCTGAAACAGTCAGGCTTGCTTCATCTGTGCAAGCACGAGCCATGCCACCTTATAACAGAGAAACCGATGACTGTAACTGTTAGACGATACAGCAATAAGGGATGGTCTAGGATTCACTGCATCATTACTTCTCTTTTCAGCCCTGCCATAAGCATATCTCTCAGTCATGACAGTTACAGCATTTCCCATTATTTAAGCAACCTTCAGTTCTTTTAGACAAGTCTTAACCAGGCCCTAGGAGAGGTGACAGTCTTGCACAGCATCCGGATTCAGTATGTAGGAGGCAAACCCGAGAGAACCATGTTTCAAAAAGGATGTCAGATGGTTCCTCTCATTATTTCCAGTGAAAATTTAAGATCCAGATACTTTCTAATAAGGAAGGGTACATAGGCAATATCTCTTATTTTTCCCCTCATTCAGCAGTGACCGATCAGGTGGACAGAGCAACAGCTTAAACACACTCGTTACACTGCCTAGATCAGTGCTGCCAGCAGCTACCCTTACAGATTTATGATACATTCCACTGATGCATGAATGAAACACCATAAATTAAGATTTTTCTCCCCCCCCCTTACCACTGCTCCTGCATACTCAAAGGAGCAAATTCACATGCATCTCCCACAAAGGACCAGAACTCCAGCCACACAAAACAGAACCTCAAGTTCCAATCTTCTTGATGAATTTGGCTTACACTGGGTGTTTCACTTACTCTTTCAAAGAACAGTAGCACCTTCAATAGCTTCCTCCCCTTTACCTAGATTAAAGGCCATCTCCTGCTCTTCATGCATTTCCCCTATCACTCACATCTATCTTTTAAAATATCTACAGATAAGCACAGACTCCATTCCTTGAGATCCAAGCTTAGCATAGACACTTAAGGTTCAGGAATACTACTGAGATGTCACACAAAAAACCTGTGGCAGACCAAGACAGTATTTCAACTGCAAGTAAAAGCTTTTTGTGCTGGAATCCACTCTCCCTTCAGCATCCTCACAACAGTCCCAGGGATTCGAAATTTATGGGAAAGCTGAACTAGTATTGTGCTTGAAAAGCCATTACTTCACACGTTCCACTGTGGTATTTTATGAAGCATTTCATTAAGGCCTTCTTACACACTTCAAAGTATTCAGAAGTTCAGCAGCTAATCTGAGAAGGATCAGAGAAAGGAGCGTGAAAATTGTAGTTCCAACTTTAAGGAAAAAAGAAGAGAGATCATGAATAACCATGTACTTTATTAGGGCACCTGTTCCTTTCAGCTCCTTCCACATGCTGCCAGCTACAACATAGGCAAATTACAGCTAGCAACCAGTAATGCTATTGTCACCGATTTTCAAAAGCTAGAGTTTTTTGTGTGTGTTTTTTTCGTAAGTGAACAGATGATGCTTTTGTTACTGGGCTTCCAGTCCTGGATAAAAAAACCCAGATATTAATACACCAAAATGCCTGTTACACCTACTTTCTTTTACAGCCGATTCAAACTGGAAAGGTGCATCATAGTGAAAGGTTAATGCTTTATCCTTCTACTCAATTAAATGGGAAAGAGCCCAAAACCTTTTACATGTCCACAGGTATCTAGGAGCCCTGAAGTTCTCATCTAGATTTTGTTTTAAAAACAAAAAGCCAGAAGCACCACCTCTGCAATGCCCTAATGCCTTTCCTCTGTTCAGAGCATGTGTAACTGTCTAGTCCACACCAATCTGAATTTCAGGCCACACTAGGCAGATCTGAACATACCAAACCTACAAGGGATGACCAGTTTTTAAAACAACAGGGACAAGAGTTGACTTACAGGCTAAAAAATAAAACAGTACCTGTTACATCAAGACCTTCACACTACCAACAGGTCAAGTAAACCAGATGCTTTGGCAGAACTGCAGAAAATAAAGGGACATATGCTGGGTGCAGGGAGAAGAGGAAGAGACTGTTTTTACTGAACAAAATTAGTAACAGGACCTGCACTACTTCTAACAGGATTATTTAAAACTGCAAGAAATGCATTTATGGTGACAGTACTCAAAGACCAGTGAAGAAAAGGACCCTTCACGACAAACCCTGTACAGATTATGCTCCTGCTTCAGAGAATGTGGTCCAAGCTGACACCATGGACAAAGCCAAGCGCGACATTGCATATCAAAGTACAATGAAACACATCACAGTGGTAAACAGCATTTCCTTATTAAGATCTTTAAGCCAAGAGGAGGTGGGAGACAGGTGTGGAGGAGCTTTCACCTAGAGGAAATCACTCAGACATTTTTACCACTTTAACAGCACAGGACTGTTTGCTTTCAGCAGAAAGAGGATCAGCTCTCCTCACCTGGCTGAAAGTAACTGCAGACAGTAATTTGGATTGCCTTTAAACAGATCAAGTTACAATTATTAACCTTTTAAATTCACAAACAACAAGTCCTGTAAAATTTGGCCCTGCTCTGAAGGTATGCAAGAGATAAACAAAAAGGGAAATGCAGGCAGATCTAGTAATTCTCATTAATTGCAGGAAATTAACGTATCCTGGAAGGAAACAGCCCAACACAAGCACAAAAATGGGGGAGGAACAGCACACAGACATCAGATTTCTGGGACACTCAGGCTGCCTTCTAAAGCAAAGTATTTCATCAGCTTTAAGAAACAAGCACACACCCCAACCCTGACCTGTTACTCAGCTTTGCACACTTGCCGTGTATTCAGGGCTACTGAAGCAGAGAGAGCAAGTTTTGTGCAGGTGTTGCAATAGTTCCACTTCCATTGAGAGGGGTCTCTGATTTTTGGCATGGAAGTCAGCTGCCTGGCACAAGCAGCATCCTTCCCATTATCAGTAACATAGGGCCCTTGTAGAAGTAGTTGAAGTACCAGAAAACATCAGCGCATACATGCAGCACCTCTCCTGGCTTGGTGTGTGTTAGACTCTCCTAGCACAAACACACACAGTATGCTCCAATTTATATTTTCCTTCCTGTCTCAGTCTTGCAACAGGTTTAATGTTCTGGCCTAATCCAGGGGAATACTTTAGCCTCTCATTTAAAGTCTAAGGATGCATAGAATACTTTTGGAATTCAAGCGTTTTGCTCCACTAGGTCAGTGCGCTCAATAGCTAACACACTACAATCCCACTAAGCTAAACGCTACATCCCAATAATCACAGCACAGATATTTTACCAGTCAGACAATTCAGGGGCTATTAATTTCCTCCGCATTGAGCTAGAGCCTTTGGGAAGTCACAAAGCCTCACAGCATCTTTCAGCCCTCTCTGAATTAGAAGCCAGGTATACCACACGCATTCAGGATCTGCTCTCATGCAGAACATATCCATCAGATAGAGCAGACAACATCTGTCACAAAGGACACCAACTTTCGAAGAAGTTAAGAACAACTCCCAAATCCAGCTGGGGGGATGGGAGGGACAGCATAACGTTTTTTCCAGTTGTTAGCATAAAACCTGGGTTGTTGCGTAGTTAGACATACATCTCCTGTACTTTTGTGTCTAAAGTATTTTGGAAAGAAAGAAGTGTTTCTAGTGATCCTTCAGTTGTTTTTGGAAAAGAGTTGTGTTATTTAAAAGGGACATTTTATTCCTCACCTTAAACCCAGACTTTAAGTGTGTTCTTCAAAAAAAGGGGGATAGCCTACAACACGCATTTCAGCTTCCTCGACGAGCATCTTTAACTCTCCTGTCAGATTCACGTGCTAAAATTAAAATGTGTTTATTCTCACCCAAGACCAGAGACACACACTGTTCCAGACTAGGACTCCTCAGCAAGTATCTTAAACCAGAGGGGTCATCTAGGCTTGAGGGTATTTGCCCGATTTTTCTGTATTCCACTATTAACATGGTAATACACTGATAATGCACTAGCACACTAATGCTCCAGGGGGGATGCCATTATTGAAGCTTATTTTGTTTGATGCAATGGCCACAGGCATCCCTAAAACTGGTCCATGCTCGCAAAACTGACTTCAGTACCTCAAAACTACTTATCTTCCCAAACTTTGCTGAAGGATCCTTCGGAGAAGTTCCATGACATTCTACGGTAAATTCTGACACTTTAGACATCAAAAAAAGCAAACCTTGGCAATATACTTAAAAGTTGTTTCTGCAGAACATTACTTGGGGAAAAAAAATTACAGAAAACAAACCAAAGAAGTTTTAGGGACTGTGATTATTTTTGCTTTATGTACTTGTGCTCCAGATTCTCATGTAGTAATTACTTCAAAAAGAAGGGTCATCCTTACGAGGTGGGCGGAATTAGGATTAAAATTGCCTAAGCAGGAAGAGTTGTAGACCTTCCTCAGAGCAGAAAAAGCAGAGCAGCCCAGAGGCCCTCCTCCCTCTTTGCAGGTTCTTTGAATTCAAACAATTGTCTACTCAGCTGGCCTCGGTTAAATATCCATATGCAAAGAAGTTTTAGCAATCTAGAGTCATCAGATGCATGCAGATAGCAGGCTGAAGACTGAAATAGTTGATTAAAAGGCAGTGGATACACACACAAATCAAATCAAAGCTTCCCCCCACCTTTTAACACCCTGTTGATTGCATTCTCTCAGTTATTCCTGCCCCCACGGTAGGGCCAGGAAGCTGGAGAGCCAACCTTGCTGAGCGCCGGCAACAATTAACTCACCTGCCATTTACTGCTCAGCGCCTGGGAAGAAACCAAAGGGAACAGAATGCCCACAGCATTGGCTTCCCTAGGCACACCTTCAGTAACTTGAAAGCTGGGTCAGGTGCCGGGAGCCAGTATTTGCTGAGTGTTACCCAACTGCCTGCGTTCTCCATGAAAAGTGAACCAACAGCCTCAGTTCTGCCTGCTCTCCAATTTGTCAACACCGGCCGGGCTATTTTGCTTATAGCAGGACATTTTACTGTTTTCCTAATCCATATGCAAACGATACACTAACTTCTAGGAAAGCCATGGTGAGCCACGCCTGCGCATCTCCCAGCTCCTCTCCAGTCTGCCCGGGAACAGGAGCGAACTTGACTTTCACTTGATCTTTAGCATTTATCTGTTGGAAAAGAAGTAACGCTATTTCTTCAGATCCTGCAACACGCTGACTTTTTGGGGGTCAGCACCGGCACCCTCTGAGCATTTGATGCAGCGGGTCATCGCCGTCCCGGCTAAGTTAAAGCTACCGAAAAGCTGCAGGCGGATGTTTTTAGGTAGCAGCTCTCACAGGTTTGGTTTCGAACAAGTCTCGATCAAAAAGCAGAGGGAAGAGCTCCGTGCAAGCCCGCTCCTTTCAGACCTGCCGAAGGCGAGCTGCCCCACGCCGAGCCCCGGCCCGGGCACCCGAGGAGCCCTACCCCGGCAGCGGGAGCGAGGAGGAGGAGGGAGGGGGG
>NW_009260839.1:2367284-2404296 GCF_000687185.1 Egretta garzetta | reverse complement strand
GGTGGGCGCGAGGTGGGGTGCGGGCAGGGGGAGCCCCCTCCCAGCAGCTGCCCAGCAGGGGGGCGTTAGGGCGAAACAGCAACACCTGGACGCGGCTGAACGTGTAGATGTCTTCCTAGCTGGGCTGGAAAAGGGAGTGCAAGCAAAATTGCTGGAGAAAATGAAATATAATGCTTTTCCCAGTAATGAAGGCTCTGCATACTTAATAAATATCCTCAGTATTAACAGAATAGATTGACTTTTTCCTTGTTTTATGATTTCCGATACAAGATGCCTTATCTTAAGCAGCCAGAAGCCTATAGATAGAAGTCCTTGCTTATGTCTGGGCGTGAGGTTTGGCAGGAGCACAGCTCCCTTTCAGGCCACATGTCAAGGTTTCCCTCTCACGGTGCCAGAACGCAACTCTGTCCCGTGCAGACAGCGAGCTGGGACTTACTGGAGGGATGTGCTTCCCCCCATTCTCCGCACCCCTGCCATCACCTGCATCCCGCGTCCTTGGGACAGGCCCAGTCCTTGTGATGCAGCAGCGCGCAGCACCCGCTCTAGTGGGACCCTGATGTGCTGCCACAGAACTTGGTGATTCATAGTTCGCCATCAGAGCTAAACTTCAAGACTGGGTGTCAGTCCCTGCTCTGCCCCAGGAGCCCAAGGACCCGCATCCTTTCCAAGTTTGATACCCAAATTGCCCAAGAACCAGCCAGGAGCCACATAGCTTTATTCCCAGGCCTCTGAGGGCCGTGCTTGTAATCAAGTGGATATTTCAGCGGATTGAACCAAGATCTTTCAATACGTCTTAGCTTCAGCAATTCCAGGAGCCAAAAAATCACCACATAGCCTGCTTTATACCCAAACCTCACTGGTGACACATTAAGGATGAAGAATTTTCATGAGAAAGTTTACCAGGCCTAGCAATGGCTTTCCCATTTAAAGAACTAAATTTCATTTTTAGAATTAGGTGGGGTTTTCTAAAAAAAATAATTACCAGTCATTTTGCACTCAAATTTGCAGAAGAACCTCACAAAATATTTGTCCCTTGGTTGATTTCCTGAAGGAAAGGAACAACAAAAATCTGCCTGCTTCAGTCAAAATAAATACTTGTGTTGATTTTAATGTTCCTGAGAAAATATTTTTGTGATCAAAGAAAGTTGTTGACCAAATCTTCTGGGGAAAACATACCCCAGTTGTTTACGGTCTATGTTTGCTGGCTTGTCTGCTGCTATAAAAGAGAAGCAGTGAAGTTAAGTGGCAACAGCTATTAAGCCCACAGATAAAAGCTGCCACCAAGTGTCCATCAGAAATAATTTCCCCCTATTTTCTTTTAAGTACATCCCAGTAGCCCTTAAAGTACTCAGGTGCCTTAAATTAAAGCAAAGAAAAAAACCTAGCTTGTCTTTTTGTTTAAAACTGATCATGTGCTTAACTATTTTGTTGAATAACAGCTGGAACCATTCCTTTACAATTAGTCTGTTCATGGTTCCTGCAATAATATATGAATTTTCTATAACAGTTTTTAGATCCATGTATTACAGCCATATAATTCTCCAATTTTTTACAGTGTAAATCAAACCAATGGTGTTTTTTGAAAGAAAGTATCAATTCTTTGAAATAAAGTTTCAATAATATGAACATTGTATAGATTTTCAGAAATTCATGTCCATAACATCTATTGGTTTAAAATCTGAATTATTTAAATAAATCTTTCTATGTGAAATAGAAAACTGTTCCATGTAAAGAAAACTGTTCCATGTAATGTTTGGTTTAATTTTGCAGCCAAAAGATTTTATCTTTCCAGAATATGGTCCATGTGTTTCCCTTGTTCCATTTGAAAATAAATTAAGTCTGATGTATCAAAAGTTTCCTTCAGTAACTGCACTGATGTTAAAAATGGAAACAAACAATGAGCAAGGTTCTCCTTTCTGCAGCACGGCTGTTCGCAGGGCTCAGACCGCCCCACTGATTTAAAAAAAAAATCCAACCAACAGTGTCTTTGATATCATAAAATATTCACAGTAACAAATTAGAGAGCGCAGTAGCTCTGGACTTGATAAGAGCTCAGGCGTAGCCTTGAACCTTGGAACTGCTTTATTTTGAAGGAGGGAGTGCCAGCAAGGCCACATACATAAAACAGGGAATCCAGGGCTGTTCTGTTGGGGAGTCAATCAACAGCACAGACATTATCGTGAACTCACTGATACTGTAAAAATTGACTGCAGCCACAGCATGTCTTTCTCCATCAAATGGGCTCATTCAAATCCTCATCAGGTGCTGATATAATGGATAAGGCTCAGGTTAAAACGCAGGCTTTAGCCACACCAGGACTGTGTTGATTTAATTTTCAAGTGTTTTAAAAAACAGACTGAGAGAGATCTAAAAGTAAAATCCCATGGAGATTCCCAAAGTAGGCTTGCACAGAGTTTATATTAACTTTGAGAAGTTTTATATTACTCTTTCATCATCAGTAAGTCGTGGTTGGGTAAAGCACAGGTCCAGTCAGTAAAACTTTACTGGTACAAGATGAATTTGTAAGTCAATGAAATTGTTAATGTTGAAGATTTTTTCCCCTTAAAAATCAGTTTAACTAAGCAAGTCAACACCTTTATCACTAGTGCTACCGTTCTGCGTGCTGGGGCAATACAATTGCTTTTAGGCGACAAAGCTATCTGAAAATAACTGAGGACACCAGCCGCAAAGCGACCAGAGAGTGGCTCAGGCAACACCCACCTTACCTGCCCGCAGGAAGGGCTCAGAAAAGGCAGGGCCTGAGCTGGGGAAGGATTGCAGTAGAAATATTGTGCTGAAGAGATGGCATCCAGCACAGAGGGAGCCTGTGCCCGTGCCAGCAAGGAGCTGGGCCACTCTTGGCTAGCCCAGGTGGAAAAAATGGGCTTTTTAATCAAGTCTCATGTATAACACAGGCAGCACCAGCATCTGCTCACACCTGCACCCCTGCCAGGGAGGCTGTGTGTGTCAGGAAGACATCAACAAGCCACTTGTTCCCCCCTCTACCCCTCAACCTCATCAGCTACTGGAGATGAAGAGGAGCTTCCCTGGCACCTGGTGAGGAGGCCAGAGCAAACAGGGACCCACATGGAGCCCAGACCCCCCAGGGCTCCTCCTTCCCCAGGAGAGCAGCCCAGCTTGTTGCTGCCCAGGTGCCTCCCCTTGCACCAGGACCCCAAAGCTGGATTGGCTCAGCAACAGCTGTAGCCCTAATTTAAGCCAATTTCAGTGCTTTTATACAATGTAATTGTTCCCTGCTGAGGAGGAGGGAGAGCTTTATCAACTCTGGTTCTCCATGTCTGGCTGTTTGTTCCACTGCCCTGCCTGTGTGGTTCCTCTGTTGCTCCTTATGGGTTTTTTTGTTAGTTGTTCTACCTTACTGAACCTAGTTTTTCTACTGGGTTAGTTTTCTGCAATTTTAAAGAGTAATATTGGTTCATAGAGGGATCTGAAGCCAGCACAAAGCAAGCAGTAAGGAGGTGGCAGCCCCAAGCAGCTAGAGGTAAGCAGAGCTTCTTCCTTTAGCAGTATGGAACTGGGATAATGTGATCTGGGGAGCTGTGCCCAAATCTGGCTTGTCCTGTTCCTTCTAAGAGCTAGTGCTGGAGGGCCTGATCTAGAAAAAGAATGGATGGGGAAGATCCTGTAAGCTATGTGGAGCTATGCCCTCACTTTACTGACTTAGCTGGACCAAGCTTAATGCAGAACCATTAGCAAGCTGATCAGAGGTGTGGGAGCTCTGTGCCCTCACAGAGATGAGAGCTGGGCTGCCCCTTTCCATGTGGGGTTCATGGGTTTGGAGAGCTGCAACCCTGCAACCTGCTTTCCTCTGCTGTTGGCAGAAGCAAGATATGAATGATATTTTTTTTTCTAAATACAGTGTTGCAGTATTAGGACTGTCCTTAGGAGTTGTATTTACTAAGTCTGGCTGGCTGGTTTGAAGAGCTTTAACCCCTGTCAGCTGCTGTTGGGTGTGTATCCATGCCAGCCTAAGCCTGGGATAGTGCAAGGAGCGAAAAATACTACAGATAGTATTCTGGGGTTTAAGGAAAATATTGCTGTGCTGCTATGTACCTTGAAGAGCCTGGTTTATTCAAAGGCTTTTAAATGGTTGCAGTTCATAGCTTTCTGCTGATGCTGGGTGGGTTGAGCCTGGTTGCTTGTGCATTGCCTTGGGCACTGAGAGCCTGAAATATCTGAGCTTTGTGCCAGAGAACTGGCACGATGCACAAGCCAGCCCCCCTGAATTTCCCCTTTGAGCATACTATCCCCCCTCCTTTCCTTGCTCCTCCTCTCAGCCAGTGGTTTATGTGGAAATTGGAAACTCCGTGAGCATGCCCTTCCCTGCAGAGCTCTTTCCCCTCTCAGCCTGCCTGTCGGGCACCCAGGGGACACGGCCTCTCCTGCACGCAGTCACTGAAAAATGCAGGGGGGAATGACAGGGCCCTCATGGGGGTCACAGCGGTGCTGGAGCAGGGCATGGGGAGCTGCGGGGCACGGGTTTGTGCCGTGCTGATGTGCCTCTGCAGCGGGGTGCTGACAGTCCAGTGTTAGCTGGTGTAACCGAGGGCGGGCTTGCCTCTGGAGCAGGGCAAACCAGGGCAATTGGTAAACGCACCTGGATCTTGCTTAGTCCCCCAGAAGGAAGATGAAATCAAGACTTGAAGGTGTCGATCTGCTCAGCTGAGTGCTGGAGCTCAGCACCGCTGGGTGCTCAGGGCAGTGTGCCGGGCATGTGGGGGGGCTGGGCAGGGGAGGGGGCACCTTGCTCTGGCACCTTCCCTTTGTTTCCAGCTGTGATGTTGCATTATTGCTTTCCAGATACTCCATGTACATTGAGTCCATGGTTAATGCTAATTTTCCATAGTGAAAATATTTTTTATGTTTATTTTTTCTTTTCATTGTTAGCATTGAAATATATGGTTTAAAAAAAAAAGAAAATCCCCAAACCAAACCCAACCTTGAGGTCCTTTTGTGTAGACCAGCCCTGAAGTGGAGGAAAAGGGCTTTTTTGGGAGGCTGAGTTAAGGAGTCAGAAGCTGCACCAGGCAGGAGGAGTTGTCCTTGGGCTCATCCAGTGCTGAGTGGTTCCCACCCTGCTGATGTTTGTGTAGAGTGCTCGGACAGCGTGAAATCACAACTTCGCCTGAGCTGGAAGTGCATTGCAGCATGGCATCGGGGATGGATGCGGGAGGGAGACGGCTCCGCACCTTGGAGGGCACCTGGGCAGGCACGTGTGTTCATAGCCAGGTCCATGCTAGTCTTTACTGAGCCACAAGCTGAACCAGCTGAGCTTTTTCTCCCTTGCTAACTGAACACTGAAGGTGGGTGCTCCTGCCTTTGCTTGCCTCCCTGCCCTGGCATGCTGGGTGTGCTGGAGGGACTTGCTTGTGCCAAAACGTGGTGCAAAGGGCAGCTGTGACACTTGCAGTGAAGAAGGATGCTGTGGCGTAACAGGTCTTACTTCAGGGTGGCAGATGTAGGTGGCATCCTGCTCAGCTGGGACATTCCTCCTTCCTCCCTTCCTGATGGCATCTGCCCATGTGCTCTCCCTGCTGCCACCATTCCCGGCTCTGGTGCCAGAGGGGGAGGCAGCTGCCTGGGCTGGGGTGAGCAGCCTGCGTGGGAGCGGTGCTCTCCTGAGACAGCCTGGCTGTGAAAACCAGAGCACTCTATCTGGTGGTTTTCCAGAAACTTTGTGTTTCTGGAATGAAGAGACTTTTAAACTGAAACAGAGTTTTATATAAAACAAAGCAAATAACTGCTTGGCTGGAGGACAACAGCGGCACAAACCAAAATGCAGCCTGAAGATGCAGGAGCAAGCCAGAATGTGTTATTTGTGATCTCTGAAGCCCCAGCCCCTTTTAATGCTTCAGTGAGTGGCCCTGTAGTGGCCCAGACACACGTGTACCTTGCCAGCCGCCTCTCCTGGGTGAGGGGGGAGCCCACAGCTGCTTGGATGATTCTTCGTGCAGGATTGAGCTGAGTGGAGACATTTTATTCAGCATGCAAGTTGCTCTTAAGGCATCCTAAGAGGAAATTCACCTTTTTTCAGAGGAACCTGTGCAAGAGGGACCCTCATGCATCACTTCAAAAGCTCATGCCTCTTTCACAAGAAATACTTAGGCTATGTGGTATCTTTAAATGACTTCAGCCCAGTGGGAGGTTAAACAATCTGGAGAAGCTGTTCCTCTCCCTCTTGCCTGTTGTATTTTATTAGTTTGGGGTTTCCATTGCTCAGCGTCCCAGATGGCAGCAGGTGCCTGGGGCTGGGGTTTGAGCTGTGCAGCGCTGGAGCCCGCGGGCCTGCGCCGTTCCTGCGGGAAGGACCTGGAAGCCCCAAACTGAAAGCAAGCGCTAGCGCACTGAGCACTTGGCGGGGGTCAGTGGTTCTCTTTATAATTTGTGGTTTGATATTCTAGACTTAAAAGGCTCATTTTCAGGTTTTCCTTGTCACTAGAATAAAAAGGACGCTTTGCCGGGTGGTTAATAACTTCCCTCGTTTCTCATCTGGGGAAAGCAGCTCGTGTCCCCCTGGGAGGGCTGGCACCGGGGGAAACGTTCCCTGCTGGGGCCTTCTCTGGAGATGAGAAGGGAAGGCTGAGCTGAGCTAATTGCTCACTGCTGCTTCCCCACCGCCCTCTTCTCGGGCTTATCCCCAGTCGCGCTCTCCCATCCCCTCCCAGCTCTGGTACCTGCCTGGTGCTAAGTGGCTTCAGCTCATAAAATCAGTGGAGAACTAACTTGACTACAAATAAAACCCAAACAACAAGAACACAAAAAGACTGCTCCAAAAATACCCACTTTTGGGGATGGGTAATGCACTGAATCGAGGCGAAAGAACCGAGGAAGGAAGCAAGATTTCTGCTTTTTGGCAGCAGTGGGCTGTGAGTGCTGGCTGGATTCATTCGAGCTGTACTATGTAATTTCCCTTTTGGGTGCAGCACAGCTGGGTGGTGTTGGGGAGAGGCAACATCCTCCCGTGTGTCTCACCACCTCCCTTGAGCTGCCCCAAACACGTTCAGTTGCTGGGGGACCTGTGTCGGCGTGGAGACCCGCGTGCAACTGCGCCCAGCCAAAACGTGGTTATTTCCCCCGCTGGGCTGCCAGGGTAGGAGTGCGGAGCTGGGTGTTGAGGGAGAAATGCAGTTCTTGAACAGCTGCTGCCTTTGGGAAGCTGCCTGCAAGTGCACCCCAGGACACCCTAAATGATGGAGCTTTGAAAAGGGAAATATATTATATATATGTTATATATATATATATCGCTGAGCAGCCACTGTCAGGGAAAGGATGCCTGCCATCCAGGTGAGCAGCTTCAGGGGAGCGGACAGATCCTGTTCTTCGACCTTGCAGGTTTTCTTGCACAGAAAACCCTGTGCACTCCCCAGCTTGCTGGGCTGGGAGGGGGAAAAATACTCCTGTTGCACCAGCCCCTGCAAAATCCATTGCTAAATCCAACAGTGTCTGTGGAATCTGTAATACGGTTTTAAAGTACCACCTGGGAAACCACTTTTATAAATATTAGGACTATTCCAGTAGTACTTTTGTTCAGCTTTATTTTACAAAATGTATTTGAAAAGATTTTTGTAAGATATAACACAATTACTGTATTTCACAAAACCCATGCAAATACTTTGACTTGTAAAAGGAAGATTGGGGAAAAAAAAATTTGTTCTTATTGGATATCCCTTCAATGCCTAAATATGAGGATTAGAGGAGCTGGAAGTTTGTGAGAGTTTTCACCAAGTGATAAAGGAGATGAGAAATGTGACTGGAAACCAAGATGATGTGTCTGATGGCAAGGGAGAGATTCCTTCCACCTGGCCACTGGGACGGAGACCCAGTGTTAGGGGTGTTGGATGCCCTGGGGCAAGGCAGCCAGGCTGAGCAGCTTCATAGCAGGGGAACTCTCCGCTCTGGTAATAGCGAACTATTTTGAGCATGTCCCTGTATTAGCTGACACAGAGGAGGAAAAAAGATTGCTAAGCTCAGCTTGGCAAAAGCAAAAAGCTCAGCCAAGCAAAAGTTCAGCTTTTCACTTTTCTGTGGCTTTTTTTGCCATACAGTTTAGAACTAAAACATTGATTTTGGAGCATCTGTGATATTTGACATGCAACATCAAATAAGCAAAGCAGCAGTAAGATAGGGTCTAGCTGCAGCATTAAGCCCTTGAGGGAGGATCTTGGCAGCACCATAAGTATCTCCTTCCAGCAAAAGCCGTCAGGGATGAAGGAAGGGGGTTATTAATGAATCTGTTTCTGGAGTGAAGGCTCATGCTGTCTTTGACAGTTTGTTCTTCTCTGCAAGGTTCATCCTCCCCCCTGGCTCGGAGGCTCATGGGTATTTGGCTTGCACAGACCAGTTTAGGCTCTGGTCACAGTTTACCAACGTGTGTCTGAAACCAGATGCAGGGCTCCAGCGCTGGTATATCGAGGCTGAAATCTGAGAAATGCCAGTGGTGATAAGTGCAACAGCTTGTGTCTTACGAGGAGCCTTACCTTTAACCTTAAAAATGAGATCTCGCTCTTGTGCCATTTCCTATTTAGACCAGATGCCTTTGCTTATTAGTACTGCTTTGATGAGGCTGAGAGCTACTCTTACTTTTGTAACTTTAGCTGACAACTTCTTGACTTTTAAGTAGCTGTTAAAGTGTAAGTCTGTATTAACAAGGATTATTACTCTTACGGGGTTTAGAGGGAGGAGGCGCAGTGGTACAGTCTCCAGCATCAATGGCACTTCTTTCAGCTCAGCTTTCAGGAAATGGTTGTTGGTCTCCATGCTTTATAATAATACAATAATCAAAGCATTCTGCACCAGTATTTGAGGTACATGTCCATGGCGTGTTGGAATCATCATGGAAAATATAATGAGTGGCTTCGAGTTTTAGAGATTCATGAGGCTGCTTGAAGGTGAGTCCTACTAGTCCTGGTACCCTGTGGACTAGTTGATGACATCAAGTAAATGCTTGAATAGCCAATACAGGCTGTTAGCCCCAAAAATGTGGAATTGTATGATAATGCCACACAAGTCCATGTACAGGCTACACTTTGCTGGACTGAGGTCTCATGCGTTTTCTGCTTTTTCCCACAGGTTAGTTTCTCATCCTATATTTCATTGAGATAATCTTGATCAGGATATATCAGGAAGCCAGTAAATAAGCTGTCTGTCCAGTAGGGATCATAGAAGAGCCCATTTTGTTCCGAGTAAAAGATCTGCAGCCATACCTCATCCTCCTGCTTCAGAGAAAGGATGGTTGATCCAGAGGCAACGTCATGGTTCCCAGTGTTGGCATCAAAAGTCTTGATCCGGTACTGCCCGTTGTGGACTAAGCCAATGGCCAAATGTTTGTTGGCCAAAGTGATATCGTAAGTGAAGTAGTAAATACCTGGGATGCTGCATATAAATTTCCCACTGGAAGCATTGTAATGTCCTCCCTCATTCATCAGGATCCTGTCAAATTTGATGGGCAGCCTTTCCCTTGGGTAGCTCTTTGAGACTGCCACAGAGAAGGCAGATTTGGCTTGGTTGGCATTACAGGTGCAGGGTCCTGGCATCCCGGTCTCACCCTTGTTCCCTTTGGGCCCTTTCTTTCCTGGTGCCCCATTTTTTCCAGGATTACCCTTTAAACCCTTGGGCCCTCGTGGGCCTGCCTTGCCGACAGCTCCTGCCTTCCCCTTCGGTCCTGGCTTGCCGGGGTTTCCTGTTCTGCCTTGTGGACCTAGAAGACAAATAACTTTGTACATTTTTCAGTGAAAGAGGTGATATGGCAAGTGGAAAGGGGTTGTATCATTGCACCAGTAGATTTCCATTTAGGACAAAAACCTTGCTGGTGAGCATCCTGATGAAATGCCACCTGGGGCTGGGCCTCTGTCAGGGCTGCCTGACCGTGCTGGGTAGGTAGTGGGCATGGTGACAGTGGGACTGCCTGTCCCTTTTGAGGACCAAAAGGCTGGTTCAGTTATCTGGCTCACTTGAGGAAGAGGAATAATTAATTATAAAGCTAGCCAAGAACAAGCTTTAAATGCTTAGGTTTTTCAGAAGTGGGACAGGTTTGTGAAGCTTTTGGAACCTAGCTTTGAGCAGATAGAGTACTTTTAATCTCCTGTCTCTTTTTTTTTTTCCTTAATTTAACATGAAACTGTTGTTAAAAAAAAAAAAAAAAATTCTAGGTGTAGTTGAAAGCCCAGCCTAGCTGGGGGATGAAGCAGTCATGCACCAGAAGACACCCGGTGCAGGGACTGCCTTGAGATGGGAAGTGAGTTGGGCTGCCGCAGCAATGCCGAAACTGCTGACTCGTGCTGATTGCAGCAGTGTCTGATACAAGGCAAATTCACGGGGATTTATACCCAGTCTCTTGACCTGCTGTGGCAAGACTAGATTTAAATGCAGCTGTGGGTGGAAACCTGTTCTCTGGATTCCCTGTTTTGGGGGTGGGAGAAGAGAAGCTGATGCAGCTTTGGCACGCTGGTGTTGCGCTGAATCAGGAGCGCGCTCCAGTGTGGCGACGGGAAATCACTGTTTTCCCACCATAGCTGGTCCCAATGCTTACTGACTGCATGGCTGGGTCTGGAGAGCCCCACCTCGGGATTAAAGAAGGTGGTTGCTTGCTTTGATTTAGACTGAGTGTGGTCAGAGCAGTGCCTGGCACCCAGCTGAGCGCTCTGGGGAGTGAGTACTTAATTTTTTCACCTTTGTTTCACTTGAGAGCAGGGGCCAGAGACCACTGGTTTGCCATGTCCAGAGAGCGTATACCAGAACAGGGAAAATCTCACTTCATAAACCAATGAAGCCAATAGGAATTGCATACAGCATCCAGGTGCTATCAGCAAATAACGTGAGTCTGAACCCCCCTGGCAGAAGCTGACAAGTGTGAGGGGGGAGGAATGGAGATTTCTATGAGACGTCTGTCCTGAGGCTCAGATTTGGGGTGACACGTTGCCGCTAACTGGGCTGTTGCACTATTGCTTTTACATTTTACCCTTGTTGTGTTAAGAAGTGCTTTTCTCTTACCTTCATCGCCGTGCTCGCCTTTATCCCCATCCTTCCCATCCTTGCCATCTTTCCCTGGGAAGCCCATCCTGCCAACCGTGCCTGGAGCCCCGGGTGCCCCGGGGGGGCCGGGTGGCCCAGGGGGTCCCGGCAGGCTGCAGGCCAGCTGGGGACCCTCCTGCAGCGCTCCCTTGGCAAAGCCCCCGAGGATGTGGTTTGCCACGCAGGGCACAGTCCAGAGGAGGAGGACGGCGGAGATCATGGCATAGCCTGTGAAAAGGAGATGGGACATAGCTGGCATGTGTGGGTACGGTGGTGACCCCTCCGCTGGGACACTGTGTTGTAGAGACTTGCATCAGAATGGGAGATAATTGGGATTTTTTTGGCAGGGTGGGGGAGCTGTTTGTTTTGGTGTGACGTGAATTCAAGGATTTGGCTTTTCTAGGTCTGATCCATATTTTTTTCAAACTTGCTCGTCTCTGAGACTGTATCTGTGGCCATCCCTTGTTTTGTTCCCTGGGCCTCCTTTTCCCCAAAACACAAGTAGCGATGGCAGATGGGGGTAGAAAGCAGCCTGCTCAGGATTAGCAGAGTGGAGGAAGAAGAAGGGGTTTTGGTGTAACCTTTTCTGGTAAGTCCTGCCCTGCGGCTGGGTCATGAGGGTTTCTTACCAAGCACAAAACCCGTCGTGTGATGCGGGGCTGAATTTAGAAGATAGGCTCACGGAGGCTTTGGGCCAAAGCAGTCCCTGCTGCCTGACAGTATGAACTGAGCCTCTTCTCTAGCTGCGAGAGTCCTGTTCCTCATCGCAGCTTGGCTGCGCAGCTCGGCACAACCTGCAGCCAAATCACCCGACCAGGCTCTGGCTCGGTGTCGGGGTGCAGCCCCCCTGCAGCTGTGACCGGCCCCGCTGCAGCCTCGCCGGTGGCTTCCTAACCTCTCGCTGTCCCAGCCCGCCTCGCCGTGGGAGCAGTAGCTCAGTCTTTGTTTGTTGCTAACAATCACCTTGGAGAGAAAGGTAACTGCTAAAACCCCGGCTGCTGTTTGTCTCCTGGCTTGGTAATGCAAGCCATTGCTTAAGTACAGCAAATGCCAAGGGCTTTTTTGGAGCATCCTAGGCTCTGCCTTCATTCACAGGGGGAGGCTGAGCCTCCTGGGCTTGTCTTGCTCCACTCCTGCATGGGGAGATAGCAATAGAAAGTAAGTTCTGGAATAAAGCTATTCCCATGAACCTGCTAATGATACAGAGCAGTTATTATACAGTAAAATATCCCCCAGGATGTCTGTGGGATGGAGCTGTTTGCAAATAGCTGTGCACCATGTGCCACTCCTGAGTAACTCTGCTGCATCTTGAAATAGTGCTCGGATGTATCAGCAGCTTAGAGAAGATGCTCAAAATCAGGATGATTGACAAGAACCCATCTTCATGCATGACCCACCCCAGACTCTGGCATTTAAAAGAGAATTTGTGTTCTGCACATGGTTACAGAACTAGTAAAAAAGGGGATTTCCCCTACGGTATCAGCTTCTGACTACCTGTGGGTAAAGGTGCTCTTGCCATCCCCTCCCCAGGACAGAAGGCCTCCCTGTGCCCAGGCTGAGGACTTTGTCCTCCCTTTGCTCTGCTGGTGAGGGAGGTTATGGCCATGGCCACCAGCTCCCCAGCAGGGCCAGTGCTCCCCGGTGGGCACTGACCCTGGGCTGAGGGGGGATGCTGGTGGAGTCGGGCACTTTTGCAGTTTTATGAATATGGAAACCAGCTGCTGGGGGATGAAAGGCATCACCTGCCCCAATTTCTTTCTTTTGGCTTCTGTGGCTGGAGAAATGAGACACAAAGCCTAAAACTGCTCCAGACAAATCTGAGGCTGGTTCACTCTTTTCTCAGTAGCTCTTTGATTAGGAGAGATCAAGCTAAAGCCAAAGGATTTTTTTTTTTCAAGGAATTAGCCCGGGGGTAAGAGTTGTATTGGTGATAAATGGCTAAGAGTTGCACACTCTTATTTGACGGAAAAGACTCCTATGAATTTTAGTCTTTTCCCTTATTACAGCTACCTCTGATGGTAGGGAGTTAAATATTTTACGAGAATCATCTGTTTGCATGGGCTTTCTTATCACATCCTGAAGAGCTGCTAACAAAATCCAGAATATAAGCAAGGATTGAAAAGCAAGCAAACTGCCTTTCACATATTTTTTCAAGCTTTGGTGCTGAAGCAAATGTGTAGTTAAACACAGATGCAATAGAGGATCAGCTGGGATATCCCAGACCTTTCAGTCTGTTAGTGGCAAGGTCCTGCCTGGCATTAAGTCAAATACCAGGCGGCTTTAGCATCTCCCCAGTAGTGTTATGTTTAACTCCTGCACTGGAAATAAGATGCTTAAAGTATTGTATAAATTTCATGTTGGCCTTAGCGCTCTTATCCTGGTATTGGCTCCTGAAGGGGGTGGAAATGCGTATTACACGCTCCAAATCCAGCGAGCAATATGCTACACATTAATGCTGAGTGGGAGCCCCCCAGTTCTGTGATATGTTATAATTAAGAACGTGCAGAGGAGTGGGAAATGCAAAACAGATCGCCAAGCTGGATTTGGCTGCTAAGTCATTTTGTTCTTCAGCTTTCTTTTGCTTTTCTTGTACCTAAGTTTATTTGCTGCTGGTGAAAGGTGTTGGTTTAATGGCCTTATGAGACAGAAATCACCAACCAATATTAATGTGGGCAGTTGAATAAAGGCTTCTCGGTTCACAGAAAGGGAAAAAAAATGTTAAAATACCTGTGGAGCGGGGAGATCCCAAGGAAAGCTATATCCCTGCTTCCCAGTAACCACCTCAAATGGGGCGGAAGAGAAGCGAGAGGCGTTTGGAGGTGGATGATGCTAATAAGTCGTGGCAAGGAAAAATGTCATTGTGGAGCATAACCTGGAAAAAAGCTGGGACTGCTTCATGTAGAGGAAGGAACGGGTATGAGGGAGCACAGGGCAGGAGGGCAGCTCCTTCTCCTAAAGTTTCTTACCCTAAGTACTTCTGTTACCTTCAGCCAACCCAGCTAGCTGACCTTCTGGGATAAAAAATGGTGCAAACAAAATACCCCAAGGCTGGGAGATTTGTAGTACCGATACTTGGATAGATGGGGAACATTTGAGTACCTGGAGCCTGGCTCTGGCGCAGCTCCCAAGTCAGTGTTAATTAACGGCTCCACAAGAACATTTCATCCCACATCACAGCAGTGCCTGTGGGATGCAAAGCACAGTCACATTCACAAGAGGGTCTATAAATATCCTCTTAAAGAAATCTCTTTGAAAGAAAACAAACCTTGTGCTGTTCCACCTTAAAAGGAAAATTGCTCCTCAATGTAGAACATCCGATGAGCTCCAGAAAGCAAATTGGAAACAGATCAGCATCTTTCCTCTCCGCAGTACAGGCGCCAGGCCTGGCACTGGAGGCCACGCAGCATGGTTTTAGCTGAGGTCTTACTTTTCTAATGGCATTTTAATTAATGTCTTTGTTAATAGGGTTTTGGAGACTCTTTGGCCATGGAGGAGCCTTGCAGGCAGAAGCCTGGGGGGATGCATCTCTTGCCACGTCTCCCATATAGCTTTGGCTGCCACAGTGTCCCTGCTCCGCGTGGCTCCTGCAAGCCCCTGCGTGACCACCTGCAGCACTGAGCTTCCCAAGCCACCTCACAGTTAAAAAGCCAGACCAACTCTATAGATCTATATGCATTAAAAAGGTGTTTCTGTAAGAAAAGCCTTTACCTGTAAGAGTGAGCCCCAGGCTCAAAGGATCAGTTGTGCTGCCTGGTGCTTACAGGGCAGCTGGGCTGAAATCCCGTCAGAGGGAAAATCCCCAAGGGTTTGCCAGGCGTGGGGTGGTTTGGTGGCACATGCGGTGGCCGGTCAGTGATTTTTGGCCAGGGAAGCCACCCTGTGCCATGTGGTGATGGCGTGAGCCTGGCTAATGGGGAGGAAAAGTGCAGTGGGGGAGAGGAGAGGAAAGAGTCGGGGGGAATTGCTGCTTGGAGGGAGGGAGGAGCGGGATGCTCCGATAGCCCGAGAGGGGACCCAGTAGTGAACAAATGACCGTGACTTTCTACTCTGTTTCCTTTCAATACTTGAGGCTTTCTTAAACAAAACAACCATCTTCCTGCTTCACAATTTCCCAGCGTACCTCAAGGCATCTTAATTAATCTTCAAAATAATCATTATCCCCGTGAGCCTAATTCTCAGCTCTGGTGGTTGCCCTGTGGCGTCCCTGAGGTGGAAGCACAAGGAGCCCTTGGGCACGCAGGGCTGTTTTAGACCAAATAAGGTGTGCCACTGGTGACAGCAGCTGGAATGGATGCATTTAATTTCTGATACAAGCCAGTGAAGTAGTTACACCAGATCAGAGTTTGATCTGTTATCTGCTATTGCACAAAGCGATGTCAAGGGAGAAAAAGGAGAGTGGTGCATCTTCTGTGCCTGAACCTGCATCGCCTGCTCAGCTTTAGGCAGCCAGGGATGCCTGCGGCAAGCCTGTGCTAGCCCTGAGCTAAAGCCCTGTTACAGAAGCTGCTGATCGGTACCGGAGCAAAGGGAGAGGCTGTGGTTTTGGCTGTACAAGGTGGGTGCTCCCAGCAAAAGTCTGAGGAATTCCTGGAGTATTTCTTTTAACTGGCGACTGTTGCCTTTATGGATTCCCATGCAGGCATTGGAAACCTGAGCGCTCAATGATTTAGCCCTTATTTGGTTAAGTTTTTGACGTTAAGGTTAAGAGGAGGGAGGAAAAAAAAAAAGGAAAAGTGAATCTACTCACCAAGACTAATCTCTTCAGTGAGATCTTGACAGGCACTGGAAACCCACACGATTTTAAGCAGATGTTTTGCTGCAGCTCGCTGTCACGCGCAGAGCCCGAGCCCTGTCCTGCCGCAGCAGCGTCCTTCTGAGGGGTGTGTGGTACTGAATTCGGGCTTTCTTTTTTATTAATGTTTTACTCCTTTTTGTGCAGATTGCTAGCTTCCTGCAGCAGCTCCAGGTTTTGGCTCGACATTGCCAAAGGCATATTTTTATTATTGTGTAATGGGTCTGCGCCTCTTCCTCCGTCACGTGGCATGGGAAGAAATTTTTACGCACATATGGCTGGAAAGCTCTTGATGCTTGGGGAGCTTTTCCCTTTCTCTCTTTCTCTTGCAGCCTTGTATGAAAGGCTCAGGAGTTGCCTGGATCATTTCTGACCAATTCTGTCCCTCTCTGCTGTAGCTGCGGCCCGCACAAGCAGAATTTGTAAGGGGATGGTAACACAAATCAAACTAGGGAACAACTTTGATGGTTGATCCTGGAGCACTAGCAAGGGAAGCAAATCCTGTTCTAAGGGTGGAAACTCACTCCTAAAACAATTTAGACCAACAGGTAATGGCAGATCACTCCAGGCTTGAATTAAAGGACATCATCGGGAAGCAGCAGCTTTGCAAAGGCGAATTTTGAGAGGAAACTGCATGTACCTCAGTGCTGCTTCAGGTGGATGCGCAAGACAAAACATGGAGACTTTGCCATGGGGATGGCAGGACAGGAATGCTTCTGTCTTTGGAAAGGGTTGAGGTTTTGTTTTAAGCTTGCAAAGTAATTACAAACCCCCTAGCAATTGCTTAAGGTAAGGCAGTAACACCAGAAACTGGCTGAAGCCAGAGTTTGGCTTTAGCTCTGCCGCCCCCGAAGTGTTGAGTCGCAGTAAATTCCTGTCGCTTCTTGTTTCTCCGCTGCAGCAAGTCATGGTGTTACAGCTCCCAGCAGTGTTGATATCCCAGCTTATCCCAGCCCATTAAATCCACAATGTGTAAATGCCTTACGACTCTTAAAACTGACAGTGCTTCCCTAACAGCCCCCGGGGAGGGGTTTCCTGACCCCACTCCCCCCTGCCCATCCCCTCCTTCCCTCCCTTCCTCCCTGCTTGGCAGGACAGTTGGTGGTGCTGCCAGGGTTGGTATGGGCCAGACTTGTCTTTTTAAGGGAGTGGTGGGGAGACCCTAAACAGGAGCTGCAAGGTGACCCAGACACAGAGCCTGGTCCCTGGGCTGGCAGTGTGGGAGGTTATGGGGGACCTGACCCCCTGCCGGGAGGGCAGCGATTGCCCTGGAGCCGTGTCACCCACGCAGGGTGGGTTGCTGGTGCTCCTGGCCACGGTCTGTGGGTCCTGGTTGTGGGTGCATGGTTCCTGCTCTGCCCTGGCTAGGATCCTGCATGGGGCTTGGGACAGGCGTGTGCTCAGTGGCCGGGCTCCAGGTCCTCCCCTGCTGCTCTCCAGCCAGTAAATATTTTCTGCTCAGCGCAGATTATCAACTGATTGGGAGTACACTGGAGGTATCATTCCTTACACTGACAGAATTCATTCTTATCAGAGCTGTTGTGGGTTTTTTTTTTTTAAGCTCTCCCCTGCACTTGTTGTTGGAACATGGTGGGAATGGGTGTAACATAAAAATGAAGTATGTATACAGTTTACTTTGTGAATTGTGAGCAGTTCAGCTGCTCCTGGGAGGGGTGGGAATGCTTAGCTGAGGAAGTGCAGGGCTGTTTTTGTGCTGTCCCGCAGAGCTCCTTCAGAGCTGGCACCCCAGCTCCCTGAGGGCTCAGCAATGTTCCCTACCATTGGACAGATCCTGCCCCCCTGCGTCCCCCAAAGCCACGCAGTCATCACCTGAAATCTCACTGGGGTAGGGGCTCTTTTGGAGAAGCTGCCATACAGCTGCAGAGCTCTGCTGTGCCCGTGGGGAGCTGGCCCCCCGCATTGGGGTGAGCACAGGTAGGGGCACCCCCGACATGGGCTCTGAGAGCCGCTCTCCCCCAGGGCAGCTCTGGTGATCGGTTGAATATGAATTCTCACTTTTTGCCTGTTTCCATAAAGTTTGTAGGAACCCAGTTCTCTTGGAGAGCCTCTTCCACCTGGGTGTGGGGCTGGAGTCAGCCAAAAAGCTCAAGGCATTGCACTTGCTCAGGGCCTGCTGCAGGTTCCTTGGGAAACCAGATGAGAACTTCCTCTGGGCTTTGCCAGGGTGCCAGTCAGGTTGGCCTGGGAAGCCACAGCAGTTTCCTTATATGCTAATGGTGTTGGAAGAAAAAGCTCTTATGTTTATCCCAAACCTGTCCTATAGCAGCTGTGCTGGGGCACTGGGGCTTTGGGATGGGTGTGAAATGAGCCAGGGACGAAACAGTGCTTGAAGATAGAGCAGCCCTGCTGGGCAATTCAAGGTGTGACTGGGGAAGCAGCAGATATTGGTGGTTTGTGCCCGGAGCCCCAGGGTGTTGAAGGCAGCGAGAGCCTGACCTAATTCAGCGGCGTGGGGAGAGGCAGCGCTGGGAAGCTCCCGCCAGGCAGATGGAAAATATGTCGTGCTGCAACGCCGAGCCGAGCTCACCCGGGGTCCCAGACAGCTCTGCTGGAGAACATGTTTGGCAGCACATTTTGTAAAATAAATAAACTGCCCGTTCACAGTGAAACAGAGCAGCCCTGGGTCTCGGTTCTCAGTTCATTTTTTTTTCAGCTAGCCATTGCAGAGAAGCGTTACAAGAGATTGTGTCCCATCTGTGCTGCTTTTTAGCAAAAGCCTTCTGCCACGACTATTGCGGTTTTCCCCATTGATCACGGGGAAGGCGGCTCAGTGCTGCAGTGTGGGGAGCCAGCTCGGGCTGACGTCTGCCTTGGCAGACCCCTGGGGGACATGCGTAGGGCTGGGGTGCAGGTCCCCACCGTGGATGGGCTGCTGGGGCTTGTTGTGGTGCTTCCTCCTTGGCAGCAAAGCTGTGCTGCCCCTTGTTGTCCCTGTGCTGGCCCAGGTGGTGCTGCCTTGCCCAGGCTGGATGCTGCTCCTGGCTGGCGTGGTCCTGTCCCCCTGCCTGCATCCCCCACCAGTGCCCCCAGCACAACGTGCCGTGGCTTCATATCCTTTAGATGCAGCTTGTGGGGGGAACGCATGGCTCGTGTGGCACGGGAAAGGCGCATTGTCCAGCACCTACAGAGTAAAAAGTGTAATTGTCGTTCCGCTATCTCCTGTGCACGTGCAAACGCGAATGCCTAAAGGTGAGCGACCGCTGGCTCCCACCCCGGGACGGCAGGACGGGGCTGTGTCCCAGCGAGGATTTCCCCTTGTTGGCTTTCTGAGCACTAATGTGTTTTACCATTACAGATACCGACCTTGCAGCAATGACTTCGTAACCAAATAAAATGACTCAGCAAATGTCAAAATAGCTGCAGCTCACCCAGAGGCTGGAGACAGCCTAAAATACAGCCTTCCTGTTGCACTGGGTGATGGCAATGAAAGCGTACCTCTCTTCAAAGATGTGTAGGTGCTTTGGGGTTTTTTTGGGGAGATGCTAATGGGAAGGAAAAAGCATTTTTCTACCCGACAGGCCTCCTGGCTTAGCGTGGACTGGTGATTTGAGTAATTTTTATTGCCCTGCCTAAAAGTAGTTTGGAAGTCTGTGAGCAGTCTTCAGAGAGTGATTGTCTCCCTCCAAGAGCCCCCATAAAAATGAGTCAAATCTCTGTTTAAACTTAAAGGATGCCCTTGAGACCATTAGCTCTGCTTAGGAACTGCAGTCCTAACCCATTAAGATAAAAATAAATAGAGCTTATTTTAGGAAGAGGGAAGCAGGAACCAGCCCAAGCACCAGTGAGCCACCGCAAGCACAGTGCAGATATGCTAAGGTTGGGTTTTTTCTTTTGTCTCATGCACCTTCTGATTCAAAGTGAAATTCAGCAATCTTTTTGACTTGCCACGATTGCCTTCTGCCTGGGTATCGAATAACAGAGTTAGACAAGAAAAGACTCTTCTGAAGATGTCTTTATTGTCCCAAATACAAAAAACTCCAGCCCCGCTTCTGGAGTCTGTAGCATCATCGTTAGTGGCCATCCCAGTACCTGGGGACATGGGCAGCATTTGCCCAAGCCAGGAAAGCCAGCAACAAATGTCACTTACCCATGTCACGGTACAGTGCCTCTGTCCTTCAGGGCAAAGCAGCAGTCCCCAGAGACGAGTGAAAAATTCCATTGCGTGCAAGCAGTGACAGTCTGCGCAGCTACAGATAAAATTCCCTCTCCTGCTGCTGCTTCCCAAACAGTGAATTTTGCCTTAGAGCTGGCTTTTCTGTTCTCAGAGAATTGATAATTTGATAAAAATGGTCTTTCAGCTATTCCCAAAATATTGAGAAAATACTAGTATGTTGGCAGAATATACTGTCGGGCTGTGCTGCCTCTCTGGTGTTAAAACCTGCAGCCCAGTGCTTTTGCTTCTGCGTGTGCCCAGCATGAGACTTGTTAAAGCAAGAAGGGATGGCCAAGTAAAACCAGAAGCCAGCTGAAGGCACCATTTTCCTTCCCCAGCTTGGGTCTCGGGCAGCCCAGAGGCTGATGGCATAGCCCCCTCCCCACCAGGATGCGTGGAACCAGGAGCGATGCTAGCGCGAGGAGACTCCTTCCCCCGGGCTGCTGCGACAGCCGCCTCGCGAGCAGGGCGCTGCAGCAGGCGACTTCAAGCTCAGGCCTTGCGATTCCCCAGTGCGCTGTTAGCGTACGTCGTAGCAGCTTGCGAATGAAGAGCAGCAATGGGTTAAAACTCTGCTGTGAGGTGGTGTTGGAGCCAGAAGTGTAGTTCTTAGCTTTATATTAAAAATCAAGAACAAAGGAATGTGCAAAGGCGCTAAGGAAGTAAATGCATCTGCAAAAAGGTCCCACTCCTAAGATACATGGTGGGAGCTTATCGAGCAAGGGGCCAAGGGCTGTGCTTGGATCCAAATGCAGTGCAAATGAGTGGCTGGGTGGAGGCTGTTTCTAAAATGCTTTAGAATTACTGGACTTACTTTTAAGACTTTGTAGCTTAGCAATTTTGCATTTGCTAATCTGTCTGCTGAGCAAGGTCTTCTCAGGCAAAGTGATTTTTTTCTCTGTTGCACCGAGGTCTGAAATGCATTTTGCAGAAGCAAAACCCATCACTATCTACTACCCCAGAGGGCTTCTGGTCTGGTCATCTAAGAGACCTGAACAAATTTGTTTCATGTAAAGTATCTAAGTTTAAGTTAGGATGGTATTTCTGTCTCTTTCTTTGTTGCATCCAGCAAAATGAATGCAAACAGGAGCACTAACAGAACAACAAGGAGTAGCCTGCACGTAGTTTAGGCCACAGTGTTTTGGTCTGAGTAGAGTAATTAAAGTTATACCCCAAAGTGGTATGGAAAACTGCAGTTACTGGGTTGCACTAGGCACTAATGGGCACGGAAAATCCTGTCTCTTCTGTTGTTTTTTCTTTTTCCTACAAGTTGAACTCTATTCCATCCTTAACTAATTCTCAACAGCCTAAAACAATTATGCTCACATAGAACAGTGCATCTCTTTCATTAACCCACTCAGGAAAGCCATAAAGATCCAATTACAAAGAAATATGGAGCCAGTAAAAGAACTACCTTCTGGCATGCCTTGAAAGATAGCACAGAATGCTAAACTTTTCAGCAAAAAAATAGAGAATGTTTTAATCTACATGTTTTAAAAATGCAAATGTCTTCAGATCAGCTGGCTAGCGCGTGGTTTGCAGACTGAGCATGCCTCAGCCAGCCAGCACTCAACAGGATTAAAAATGAGGCAATTGAAGCAATTGTTGAAAAGGGAGTTAAGAAAATAATTTTTGAGCTTTGCCAAGGGCAAGATTCAGTGAAAGCTGCCCTGACTGTGCTGGGAGGGTCTGTCTCGTGTTATGATTTGGGAATTTGACTAGTCTGTGTTACCAGGCTAAGGAACGGCTTCTTGCCTTGCTTCTATCCCTGGGCAGCAACTCCACTTCAGTGCCTCTTGCTAGGGTATGCTCATTTTCATTGTACGTTTGTTGTTGTCCAAGCTAGCCTACAAACTTGTTGCAAACTCATTTTTGAAAGGAAAAATTCTTCTTGTGCAATAGGAAGCAGTCTTTGGATATGCAGTCATATCACCTGCCAAATCCAAGGGGAAGCAGATGGAAGAAAATTAATCCTCGTGATCAGATCCACAATGTTCTTTAACATTTAACCTTTATGATATAAATAGGACAAGTTTTGGGCTTTATTTGTCCTTTAACTGTTGAGACCGATCCAGACGCGATCTACTCTGCATCACTCACAAGCTCAAGGAACTGTATTTTGAATAAAACACTACCAAGCGCTTTTTCCCCTAGAGCTGCCTTTCTGCTTCACCAGAGAGAAAACTGGTCCATCTTCCCCACAAGGTCTCTCTTAGCAGAGGGAGCCAGGGCATGCTAGAAGGTACAGTCATGTCTTCAGGTATTGAAAAGAAAATCCATCCACATGAGTATGCTTAAGGTGGAATTCAGTAGGTTTATTTGCAATAAACATCTCTCTGTAGCACTGAACACGTTATGTTGGTTTCTAAAATACAGGTACCTTTTACTGTCTCCCCATTTTTCTCTTGAACTTAAGAGAAATACTCACTAAAAAAAAAAAGTTTAAATCAGAACTTTACAGGCTGCCTAGACTGGCGAATTATTTGTTCTTCATTCTGAATTGTCTCCTTTACTCTATAAAGAATCAAGTCTCTAGCTACTTTTAGAAAGGTATCTATCTAAATATCTCAAGGAACTGATAACACAGACCCTTCTGACATCTGATCTTCCCTTGAACTGAACTTGGCACTAGGACAGCAGCAGTTGGTATCTCTGCAGCTGGAGGTATGCTGGCCAGAACTTCCGATGTTACAGCCCTGAGAAGAGCAATAGTTCACAGTTCAGCCAATGCAGAAGAATCACGCAAGGACAGTTTGCATTCAGGACGTACCAGAGGATCTCTGGAACACAGCAAATACTCAGCCTAAAATTTTGATCAACCATGAGAATATCACTGATAGTTTTAATACAGAACTACATTGCAGGCTAATGCAGAATTTCCATTATCAGCATTCCTGTATGCGAAATTATAATACTCAATTCTTAAAGCAGCTCTGAAATCACACATGACACTTAAATGTATGTTTATTGTATGTAATTAATTGTGGAAACCAGCCGTTTTCCCTTGAAGTTATCCTTAACCTAGAAATGTCAAGACATGAGCTGATGTGGAAACCCTGAACGTGACTCACTAGTATAGCAGAAGGAAAACTGTATCCCTAATATTTTTCCCCCTCTGACTGTCTAAATCCACATTGTTTGTGAAAACATAAAAGCAATTTCTGCAAAAGCTGATTTCTACTCTTTAGAAGTTTTTCCTTCCTGGTACTTGGTTATATTAACAATTCCACCCCCAGATCTTTGATCTCACTACTTCGTTTGTGTGTTTTTTTTTTTTTTTTTTTTTTTAAGCGCTAGGAAGATTTTAAAATCAAGTTTTATAACATAGAAGTCCACAGTCATATTTATAAGTCTTACAAAATAAAGTCTGCATTCAGAATTAGTATTTCTGTACAAAAAGGGGGAAAGCAGACTTGGAGAAAACCTAATAAAAAAAGGAAACCAGCTTTACAGGTGGAAATTATAGGTACAACATGTTACAGGCATAACATACTGTTTCCTTTGCTTCTAGTAACTTTAACTTCCTTCCTTGTTTACAAAGTGGAAATCGTAATCAGGTTCTTAATTTTAAAAAGAAAAGCCAGGATTAGAGAGTCTTCCTTGTCCTACCATTCATTAATACAACCACATTACATGTGGTTATAAAAGCCACGTTTAGTAAGACAATTTAAGCCTTCCAACTCTAAATTCATGCTGTGACGTTTTTTACCCATTTCTTCAACTTTTCATAGTTAAAGGAGAAAACGTAAGGACTAGTATTGCCAAAACAATGCAGATGCTGCTTCACATTATCATAAGGTATTAGCGCCTGACACTTGGTATTGCACCATGTAACAGGATTCTGGGAGTTTTAAGGGTAGGATGAATACTGTTATCAAACAGAAAACCAAAGAACTCACATCTCTGCAACTGAAATTTTTATGTTAACACCTGCAGAAACAGAATTAGAATTTAAAAGCTCTCCAGTCAGATTCTCTTAACCTCTTCATTAAAAAGGCTGGACAGTATTTAAGACCTTTATATTAATTTAACCAAAACTGTACAAAGCAATCAATCTTTACGTTTCCAAAATACTTACTACAAAGTGATCAAGAAACTTTCTCCTTTTAAAGCCATGTGACAGGCAACTCCCCTTACAAATATGAGGCCTCAGTAGCTGTATTGGGTTTTTTTCAACAATTTTTGTTCTATATTGACACCTGCTGACCATTTCTTTTGAGTAGTCAGTTTTACTGAATGTATCATGACTTTATGCACATATTAGTTAACCAAACAAACCTAGAATTCCAGCATCAGATTTTTTTCTCTTCCAATAAAGAATTTACAGAGTAGGTATAAGTCTTTTATATATACACATAATTTTATGTATGTGTGTTTATATACTTGTGACTGTATATGTACACATACACACACATATAAAATTGCTTTAAGTACTGGACTGCTTACGTCTGTTGAAAGAAGTTTTCACCAACAACTTTGGTGCAAAGAAAGCTCTCTCTATTTCTAGCACTTGTTAGATATGTGGAAGGTAAGCAAGTGTCCACAGAGTTGTAAACAAGTACAAAAAACAGTCTTGTACATTGGAATGATTTTCACCGTGACTACTGTCCAAGAAAAGAGGCCATGGGATCATCAGGTCTCTGACGTTTCATTCTATAGGCTTCCATTTCCTCTTCTGTTGGCTCCCTGGTTTCATATACGCTGTTGTATGGTCTCTTCCTCTCATCTAACTGCATGATTTCTTTAACATGGAGAAGACGAGCCTCTTCTGCATTTAGTGCCTGAAATAAAAGCAAAGGGAAAAAAAAAAAAACCCCACAATGAAAGCTAAGCAAAAAATCCAGTGCTAGTTTGTAATAGGTGCCAGTATAATGAACAAGCAGCAGGCAGAATGGTGGGATAAGCAACACACATCTGTCTGGCCCACCTACAGCACACATCATTTAATGCTCATTTTTTAGTGTTTAACATAAAATGATGGTAAAATGATATTTAGCAAACAAGATACTTTAATCTCTTTCCAGTTGTCCAAATCAAGTAAGAAACTCCTTGGCTTTACCTAAAACGTAATCATGATCCAGCAAAAGTACAAAAGCAGACAGGCAACCATGTGATCTTAGGGGGTTGGCTTTGTTTGTTGGTTTTTTTTTTTGTTTGTTTGGGTTTTTTTGGTTTTTTTTTTATTTTAAATGCTTTTTAAAATACGTATTATCCCATTCCTCAAACTACTATGGCTGCTCCTTCTTGCTACTGAAAAGAAGTTGCATTTGTACAATGCTTTGATTAACCATAGTTTAACATTAGTTTCACATGCTGAATATCCAGAGGCAGGCTGCTGTGCTTGTGGAAGGGCTGTTCAGCAGCAGCCACTAGATAGATAGCTCGGTGAATGGATTCCTTGCATCAGCTGTGAGACTGGGCCCAAGTCTGGGCTAAAAAGTGCTAAGTTAAGCTTTGACAGCGCCTTTGATCTCTCTATCATTCTTCAATAACCAAATTGTGTTCTGCAATGTCTTTTATAGATCTAAAGCTATAATAGGTGCCTAGAAAGGAAGTGTTCTATATCTTCTAAACCAAGTCTTCCAGAACTAAATATTTATTACGTTTGCCTGAGAAATAGGGAATGTACTTTAGAACATCTAACAGCATTTTAAATTTGCTTTAGCTCAAATTAGCATCAAAGAGCATCCCACAGAATACCACAAGAACTGCACTACAGGCTTCATAAAACTGACATTGTTGTAAAATGTCTTTCAAGATCTTTTTGCCACAAAACCACTAAAGAATATAGTGCACCTTTTTAAGTTTTTCTTGCTTCTTTTTCTCTTCACCCTCGCTATCCGAATTTGAGCTCTTCTTGTGCTTCTTCTTTTTCTTCTCCTTCTGTTTCTCTTGGTGGATCTGTAAGATGGAAAACCAGCTACTGTTAAGATTCAGCTTGCAAACATTACTAATGTTCAAGCCATTAAATCCCAAGCGTCTGTTAATGCTATTTGAAAGCTTAGTTTTCAATAGAGATGTTAATGATCTAATAATGCAGTCCAGTAATTTCCAGAATCATTATGACTTAGATAATTTTGTAGTTATACATATCTTTCCATCTCTTAAAATGGTGAGGAAAAATATCTGCCTTATTCAGAAAGGAAAACGACCTACCTCCAGCAGTGTTTTGGGTTTTGTGATGTGTTCTTCCTCCCTGGGTTGCTCTTCCAGTAGGCTTGCTTCAGTATTCTATATAGTAGACAAGAGGAAGGATACCCATTTACTAAGCACATTTGAAAGCGGAAGGATAAAAAAACCCCCCAAAATCACAACCCCCCCAAAAAACAAACCTTCGCCCAAAAAGCAAAACAGTCTAAGACTTAGGTAGGATGATGAATGCTTTTTAGCTCTTTCCAAGTGATTGATTAGGACAAACTTACAGCAATTTCTTTCCCAGCTTCTCCTGTACAGTATGAGTATTTGACAAATGAGTGGCAGCATTTGTAACCCCACTTGCCTTCTTTCCAGTAAGAACCCCAAATACACTGCAAGAGAAGACACCATAGCAGTTATGTCCACAACAATACTCCCATAAGAAGCAGGCTGCAATTTATTCTTAAGGTTATATTGTGATAAGTAAATTGTTCAGACAATCCGGAAGGAAAAGTTATGAGAAATACTTTTGCAATTTTACATTAGCCTTACAGGTACAGTTTCAAAAAAAGAAAAAAAGCAACAGGATGTGGTCAACTCATACTCCAAGTCAAAGGGGAATACAGTAACTTCCCGTTCAGTTTAAGACTGCCATCGCAACTCCTCAAATTCACATCACAACCATGACAACTTGAAAGTCATCCTTAGTAGAAAAGGGAGAGTGTCACATCTGAGACAGGAGAAATTTATTTGCTGTATTAATTATATTGTGCTGTATCTTACCATAGCTCATTCCCTTCCAATGGGAAGGAATCTAATTTTTTTTATAATTTTTACATGAGCTAGGACTTACTGTATGGTTGTTGATCTTTACATCCTCTTCATATTTAGAGCAAGCAATAGCTTTCTCTTGGCCTTTGATGACTGTTCCATGTCTAGAGTACTCCACGTAATCTTCTGTTTGAGCTAAGAGCAGTTCAGCTGGTGGGGCATCTAGATGTTCTTGTCCTCCATACTAAAATACATACAGAAAGAACATATAATAGTTTTGCAACCCCCTCCCCACCTTTTGTGTAGTTAAACATATGTTCCAAAATCTTCACCTTCAGTACCTTCTAAAGAAGACACAAAAGAAGTGGACGGAGACAGTTTAATCTTTAGTGAATAGGTGAGAGAAATACATCTCCTCCTATGGCCACTGTGGTGGTTTTGGGTGGTGTTTTTTTTGTTTGCTTGTTTGTTGGTGGTGGTTTTTTTTAATGCCTGGAGGGTTACAACAGTGATATTCCTCACTGAAAGCAGAAAAACCTTTCAGACCAAACCAAAAGGCTCTGGTATAACCAGAGCAGTACTTCCTGTCCCCCTCCAAACTTGAATGTTGACATGGCTAGAATCTAAACGGGTTATTTAGTTCTTTATAGGTTGTACAAGAAACCAGTAGCAAAATATAAAATAAGTATTTATCTAGGAGACTGCACCCAAAACTTGAAGTCTGAAAATTCTGCTTTTCACGTTTAAGAGAAAAGAAAAATTTAAAAATAATTTTGGGAGAGAGTTACTTTGGTATTTTACAAAAGATACCACTTTTAAACAGAGTTACTTCGGTATTTTACAAAAGATACCACTTTTAAACAGCAAAAGAATTTTTTCAACCACTCGTATTATTTAAAAAACCCAATTTCTCACTCCTCCTACATACTGCTGTCAGATTTTTCACTGGAGAAATTCTGACAGTTAAGGGAAGAGCTCCCAATAACCCAAAGAAATACCAGCAGATCTTCAAAGGTTCCTGTATTAAATAAAACAATTAATCCAATTGATGATATAGCATATATAGATATAAAAATATTTTTATAAATCTAAGCTGCTGAGAACAGCTGATGCATTTTCACGTAGCTTTAGTAATCTTATTTGTTCCCCAAGACCCAGACTTCTAACTCAACAGAATTGTTGTTAAATAAAAACAAACGTCTATTACCTTCTCTAGGATGCTTTCTTTCTGCTGTGCCTTGAAATCTTCTTTTTTCACTTTGAAGGATTTATAAAGTAGCTCTAATTTTGTAGGGTCTGCTTGAAGATGAACTTCAGAGCCTTTGTCATAAGCCTCCCAAGCAAACACTGTGTACATAAGAGGTTTCACTCAACATTTATTCCAAAACTGACATGTGCATTCAAATTACAATCTTTAATTCTGTAGTTATCTAAAAGAAAGCCTCAATCTAAAAATATTTATTTCTCTTTTGCAAGAAAGAAGTCTTTGAAGTCCATTTCCTTAAAAAAAAAAACCCCAAAACACTTACACTGCGTCTGCGCCATTGAAATGGTATCTCCAGTGTAGCGAACAAAGTTGTCACCTGCGTAACCAACTCTGCAGAAAAGAACAATATGATTCTTAGCATTCAAGTAACAAGATTTCCTTTTAAATACAATCATAGTACATCAATAGGAAAGTAAAAATTCTCTTTTGTGCCCTGAGAGTTAAAAATGGGGGAGAGGAAGGAGCATTCAACTCAATACACGAAATGAAAATCTAGGGTCCCCATAGAGTCATGGAAGCATTAGACAGCAACTTGGAATACTTGATGCCTATGTTTATATGGAAACATCTCATGACACAGACCTGGAGCTTTGTCTGGGATACCAAGTGCCATGAATCAAGCTTACATCTAATTGCACAATAAATACGCATGAATGGTAGGCGATATTCTAGCATAGTGATTTTCAGCTCTTGGACTTGTGAATTTCTCCTCCTGCCCAGACCCAGTGTATTTTACTGGGTTAAAGCCTGGCAATAGCTTTACTGCTCTCAGTTACCTTTTGCACACCCTTTGAAGAGATTAACAATGAGTATATGAAACACAGGTTGAAAAATGAAATAAAGTTAACAATTCAATTTCCCACGCTTTTCTTCTCCCACTCTGAAAAATTTACAGCCTGCAATGCTGTGGCAGAAACACAGATTCAACAAAGGTCAAATTATGACCCTGGAGAGAAATGAAAGCATCTGCATCTAAAAAAAAAACAACTGACTGGCATTATTCTAGCTGGGGGCAAGGGGAGGTAGAAAGAGCATTATTTGCTAGCATTTAGCCACTGCCATTCTATTTCAGGCAGCAAGCTAAGCCAATTACTGTACTCTAAATAAATGTTTCTACTCACAGCCTGTCTACTCTGTATGTCCACAGCACTACTCAGGTCACGGCAGGGTCATAGCTCAAGTGCTTGAACTGGGTTTTAAGTGAGACAGCCTTATGTGCAGCCAAAAGCCATCCCATGGCATTCTTTAATTAAGTTGCCAAAGCTTTCAGACCTTTTCTATGCAGACCTCATTAATATATGAAGAGCTTTTGCTCCTAATTCAGGCATTTAGTTAGGTACCACAGATAGCCCATGCTAGTCTCCAGTGCTGAATGCCTCCCAACAAACAAGGGATGATACTTAACATTTGGTTACTGAAATACTTTACATAAACATCACTATTGTTTACAGGTATCACCTCTAGATACAGCAGAGTGTTCTAATCCCAGATCATTACACTGAACAGCGGTCCACATACTCTGAAGATTCAGGGCCAGTATTACTTGAACATCGCTTTTACATACTGAAAGTGCTGATAAATAATACAATGTTGTCCACGTTTACTACTACTACTATTCATAACTGACTACAGATTCATTAGTAAAAGACATCAGGTAAAAGAAAATACAAAACCATTAATCTGATTTTTAACAGAGTTTTGTTGGATACACAAGCATGACCCTGTTTTAACTTACTCGTCTGGATTCTTGCCTGTATTGGCATACGGGTTCTCCCTCATTGCTCTTGTTTTGGGATCATAATAAGCAGAGTTTGGATCTAGATTCCTCAAGTACTAGGAAAAATACAAGATACTCAATATTTATGATTTTAAAAGAACTGAAGTTACTACTGTATCCCTCAGCTTAGACATTTTAAAAAGGAGTATCTGTGTAAAAGGATGACCTTGAAGTCATAACATGAGCAGGAATAGAACAGAGAACAGACCTTAACATCCAAACCCCAAGACCCATATGCAAACTTAATAATAACTGAGCAGGCAATTTTTTGAAATTAACTCTCATAAGTACTAAAGAACATCTGTAAAGAATTCTTTACTCACTTTAGCAATATCTTCCCGAATACGTAAATTTCGAACTGTGATGCGTCTTTTAGAGTCAAAGTTCTGCCCAGGCATATCAATGTCATCTGCATATTTATCTTCATCTTCATCTTCGCTGTTATGATCTCTTTCCTAAGGAGAGATGGGAAACTTCTAAATAAAAGAGGACATTCACTCTAGAGACAAGTACGAGAATATGATTCAAGTGGTTTCATTAAAAATTCTGCAATCTCTGTAGTTAAAAGTTAGCATCATTTACTTAGGCTCAAGTGTGCTATCATGCTAATAACATGCTAATCTAGCCACCAGTTTTTAGAAATACTCTTGTTAAAGGATTTCCACTTCCTCATATGGAAACAGTTACAAAAACATAACTGTTTTCTTAAAATCATCACAGTTATCTTTGACAAAACATGCCACGTATTAAAAACTAGTTATTTGCTTGCGTCTCTAAGGTTTGACAACACACAGGAGTTAAAATAAAACCAAAAACCCCTCTATGAAATCCAACCACCTCTGCCCAAAACAGGCAGCCAGTGTCATGAACCCAACATTGAAATCCTTATGCCACCCTTGCTTCACTGTTCCACTAACGACTGGTCCTTTTTTCTGCCCATGGCGTGATGCAGTGGGTAATCATCTTACTGTCTGTGAATTTGGTTCCTCTTCTCCCCACTGGTGTCTTGGGGAGTTCTGCAGCAAACAAAGAGCACATCAGCAGACGAGACAGGATAGTGGAGAAAGGAAAGATGGCAGGGAGATAAAGATGCAAAATACAATTTACCTGTGGCACAAAATGCACAGAGACTGCTATATTTTGAATGTTCTCTGAAAGAGCTTATAAGTGTCTCTATTACAGACATGTGCTGGAGACCTTTTCACTGTATTCCCAACTAAATTTCCAAGCCTTTGCAAGAACAGCAAGTTCTAGAACTGTCGTTGTTATTTAGAGCTTGCTACGCCTTTGAATACTAATGGTTTAAACTAGAATATTTCATATCATGCAAATATAACAAAGATTCAACTCTGAAAGCTTAAAAAAAATAATTAAGAAGATATGCATATGCAAGTATTTAGTTAGGATTGACAGGAATACTGAGCATGAATCAGAAGCCATAATTTAATCTGGAGAAACATAGCCAGAGTTTATTTTTTTTAATCTGCTTTTAGCCTCTAACAGGAGAATACTTGCAGTGGTAAAGGCGGAAACAGCTGTGAGACCTGGGAGACTGACCAGCAAATTGGCAAGAACCAACTATACAAATTGGCATCAGTCTTGGTCATCTCCATCAGAGACAGTTCTTATGTTTCAAACGTTTCTTCTTTCAGATCCATTTTGTAAGGACTAAGTATATGAAGGCAACAATGTTGCCTTGTGCCGAAAACAGGCATCAAAAATAGAATCGTTTCTATCAGGAAGGTCAGAACGCTGTAGTTTGTGGTGGGTTGGAGATTAAGTTCACTCTGCCATCTAGTGACAAAATGCAACATGACAACCTCTGGAAAATGGGAGGCCCAATTGGATGTGGTCTTTTGCTCAGCATTTTCTTTCTTACCATATTGATTAAAAAAACCCTACTTCTTACCAGTAGCAATCTCTACTTTTTCCCCATTTTATAAACTTAGAAATGTCTTTTAAAATTGTAATTTTGTAATAGGAACTTATAGAAGTTAGTGAAAGATGCAAACTTCACAGAGTTATTATAAGCCAGAGGGAAATATATATATGCTCATCCTTCAAATAACCAGAGGCACTGCAAATAGTCATAACAATGACTGAAAAAGAAACAAATTTGGTTCTAAGATACACAAAATGAAGGTATTTTCTTCATCTTAGAACCAGACTTGTTTCTTCTATTCCAATTTATACAAAGCATTACTAAAACAATCCACAGTCATGTAATAGTCATTGCCTCAACATTAATCAGATGTAACAATCTTTAAATACAAAAAAGCATTTCAAAACATAAACAAAACTACTACATGGAAAACAAGTTTTTCTGACTGAAAAATCCGTGTCGTTAATTTTAGCAAGAATAACAATCACATAGAATTTTTGCCCATAAAGGAAAAACAAAGCCACTCTCATTTGAAAGAAGATGCTTCTAATGCTTGAACATGACACAGAATATGCCGGTGCTAGGAAAATCTTTAAATTACTGAAGGGCATAAAAAACAATAGCAGATGCTGTATAGAGAATAAAAGCATCAGAAAGCAGAAATAACCTGCTGCATTTTTATTTGGCCTAAATAAAAATTAATTAGGGATTAGTTTACTTACCACTTGCTCCAGCTTTCCTGATGCTAACTCTTCCTGAAGCTTCTGGGCTTTCAGTGTACGTTTGGCCTATATATCATGAAAATGCATTTGTTTTAGTATTTCTTTTTAATAGCAAGTGTGTAGTAATAAGCATCTCTTGTGACTCCTGTCATTTAAAATCTATTCCTTATTACAAAAAAATGAGGTTTTAATTCTCTGGATGCTTGTAAGAAATCAGCAGCCTAGAGTTTCTCTCCTCTACTCCTATGCTTTACCATACTGTTTTTTGAGTAAAGGAAGCTACATATATACTAACCATTTCACTATTTTATATTATACTGTCAAATAAAGCAGTTTACTAGAGCTCATGAAGTTATACCATTACTTCATGCATCCTAACTTAAGAAAGAGATAGCTTTAGTTCAATAGTGTTTAAGAACAAACATGTTTTATTATTGTGTCCTCATAACCTAGTTAGGAGCTCCCAGTGCTTAAGGTACTTAATGACTGATGCTGCAAGCATTTATGTTTCGTCCAGGAAGCACCAAAGTCTCAAGTGAGATTCTAAAGTAGCATGTAGTTTGACATCATAGAACCACAGAACAGTTGATGTTGGAGGTACTTCTGGAGACTGTCAAGGACAATCCCCCTGCTCAAAGCAGGCTTGCCTAAAATGGGTTCCCCAGGACCATGTCTATTGCACATTTTGATTACTCCAAGAATGGAGACTCGTCAGCTTTACTGGGCAAGCTGTTCCACTGTTTGATCACCCTTACAGTAGAACATTTTCTTCTCACGTTTAAACAGAATTTCTTGTATTTCAATTTGTGCCCACTGCTTCTTGTCCTGTCACGAGATACTACTGAGAAGAGCTGTCTCTGCCTTTAAACTCTCCCATTAGACACACTGATCAGATCAGATTTAGCATTAAATGTTAAAATTAAATTAATTAAACCATTAGCTTTCCTATGCACTGTAGGAAAATACTGAGCACCAGGCACTGAAGGCAGTTAGTTAGGCACCTACCTATCTTCTGGAACTGGCCTAACTTCCAGCCAAGGTAGTGAACAATTATTTTTTTTCTTCTGAAAAGTTTATGGCTTTGGTGCATAAAGACAGAAAGTTAAGTGCAACAGCAAGGTGCTGATTTGCACAGAGACAAGCACCGTCTACTGCCCCATCATGGTAACAAAAAGCATTCGTAAGGAAAATAACATGAATGAGGTTACAAAATAGATATAGATTTATCGGTTCTAATACAGCCAAATAATAAATTCCTTTCTTGCCTGCAATTCAATCTGCACCTTGGGTAATAAATTCTGAGGCTTGTCTATTAAAAAGTAAGCAATCTGGAGAGATGCTTCACTTATTGTGCAGACCCATACTCGGTTGCCAGTTCTGATCTGAATTTTCAGTTTAAGCAGAGTTTGCTATCAAACACAGAATCCACCTCGCTTTTTCATTGCGAATACAGCACAAGTTCTAACATTAACAGAACATATAACAAACATTCCTCCTCCCAGCCAAGCCAAACACTGAAACTTTCCCCTGTAAGGCATAGCACCTACATACCAAATCAACCTTGGAATATTCCTCTACAATCTTCATGTGCTCTTCTGGGTTATAACCATTCCAACGATCTCGCTTTCCGTCATAATCAAACATCAGTTGAGGCTGCACATGTTCATCTGGGGCAATATTCATGCCTGTGTATTTTGCTCCAACTTTCCTGGGTCTCTGAAATGAAAAAAATTGGCTAGATCAGTCCATTAGACTAAAATATGTTACTCGCTCAGATATCCCTTTAAAAACAGTATCGATCAGGCTCTTCTAAAGCCAGTTAAATTAAGCACTACAAGCCTGTGAATTGTAAATAAATGCAAATAGTTAATTTCTGTATTTTAAAGTCATGCAACTCACGCCAAACCCCATCAATTTCTAACTATTTTCCACAATTAAGAAAGCAATTAAAACATTTTCTGGGGATGGCTTCTAGCTGACATGAAACAGACAGACAGGCACAGCAGCACTTGAATTAAAACAAATTAACATGAAGAGCTAAACTCTTTTACCATTTATTGCAGTGCTTATCACAAACAGAATTGAAGAGCAAAACCCTGAATAGTAACATTTTTCCCTTCATTTTTTCTACAGAACAATTTCTTTAGAAATTTTCAATCCACCTTTCAATACTTTTAACCTTTTTCAAAACTAGTAATTTTTATTTATAGCTAGCTATTTTTCACTAAGATTAGAATTCACATTGTTTTCAAAACCATTAAAACAGAAGTCAAGTTTACCTCCATGCAGTCTTTCTTTTTGTGTGTCAATGCACCACAGTTCTCGCAAGCTCCTTTACGGTATCTAGTTGCTATAGCATGCTAAACAACAAAAAAAGAGAGCATTGTACAAACTTATACAAGATTCATATACATGTTCCCAACAACTAATTCATTTTTTCAATAAACCTGAAGTGCGTGTGGTCTACCCAAACACAGAACATGTATTTTGATTATTACAAAACACTGTGACTTGCCTGATGAGAAAGTATTCCCAGCTCTGGTCCCTCTAAAAACATGCAAGCAGAGTTACATCTTTATAGGGAATCAATGTCTCTTCTCTTATTTCCTCGTGAAATCAAACAAAATCTCTATTTTGTGACAAAAATATTTTGCATACCTCTTGAACTCCTCGCTTGTACCAGTCTCCAGAGGAGCTATACTGTTTCTGCTTCTCTGGCTGAGGTCTCTGATGCTTTAGTGTAGGTCTTTTAGAGGGATCTATGTACCATGGTACTGAGGATATGTACTGAGGAATATGAGGATTGATATCCCTGTAAAAGATGTTGTGTAATAAATGCACAGCATATGGAAAAAAAACCCACAACAACTTAGCCTAACAAATAATTCTCCCATTAAAGTTCAGTGCTTTAGGAATGATAATAAAATAATATTGTTACAATGCATTGCAAAATAAGCTCTAACTTAACTAGATAAACACAAGTTTTCATTGAGATTTTGTTGCCATCTAATCCACCTCAAATCCTGACTCCAAATCAAATACCTTATTCTATGCAATGTTACTGAGCATAAAACCAGTAGTGTTTCTCTTCTCAGAAACACAAGCCTTGTAGAAGCAAGAGAGAGGGAACAGATAAGATATACAGCAAATTTCCCCAGTACTACGTTTTGATCACTTTTAAAATACGCTTGTAAGTAGCCACATAGATGGGACTTTTTAGCAGCACCATCAGTAGATCACAGTAAATAAACATTGAACCTACATTTTTTCAGAAAATATCCATTTTCTGAGGATGACTAGAATGTTAAAAGCAAATTCAGATAGTTCAACTATTTACTTCTGCAATGACTCACATAGAAATCATTTATCACCCTGTCACGGTTTAACCCTGGCCAGCAACTAAGCCCCACACAGCCCGCTCACTCACTCCCCCCTGGGGGGGATGGGGGAAGAGAATCAGAAGGGTAAAAGTGAGAAAACTTGTGGGTTGAGATAAAGAGAGTTCAACAGGTAAAGCAAAAACTGCCCACACAAGCAAAGCAAAGCAAGGAATTAATTCACTCCTTCCCACCGGCAGGCAGGGGTTCAGCCATTTCCAGGAAAGCTGGGCTCCATTACATGTAACGGTTACTTGGGAAGACAAATGCGATCACTCTGAACGTCGTCCCCCCCTCCTCCTTCTTCCCCCAGTTTATAGACTGAGCATGATGTCATATGGTCTGGAACAGCCCTTGGGCCAGTTGGGGTCAGCTGTCCTGGCTGTACCCCCTCCCAGCTTCCTGTGCCCCTGGCAGAGCAGAGGAAGCTGAAAAGTCCTTGACCAGTCTAAGCACTGCTCAGCAACAACTAAACCACCAGGGCGTTATCAACATTATTCTCAAAATCCAAAACACAGCTATTAGGAAGAAAATTAACCCTATCCCAGTTGAAACCAGGGCATACCCTCATGATTATTCTGTAATCACAACAGGAAAAAAGACATTTTTAACTAGCAGCTTTAGAATAACCCTAGCTTTAATAAAACTTACTTTCCTTCTTCATCCACTTCAGCAGGTGCATTTCCTAGTTTTCGTTGTTCTTCTAATTCCTTCTTTTTCCTCCAGTCTTCCCTTGTCATCTTCTTTGGTTCCTCCAGGCTTACATCATTTGATCCTCCTGAAGAAGCACTGTTTATTACCGTCCCTGATGCCATCTTGGTTTTATCCCTGTAACTAAAAAGAAAAAAGTCTTATAGTTCAACTCTACCTGACAGCAGTTTTTCAACGTGGTTTTGCATCGTTGCGTTAAACCAGTTATGCTATATTACGCATTTTGACGTACGTTTTTTCACAAAAATACGCACCAGTGCCAAAAAAAAAAAAAATTATCTCATTAACGTTTCTCTTCTCTAACGATACATGCTGGGGACGAAGAGCAGCGGCTCTGCATACAGCGTCAGGACGCGCGCTATCGCCCTCCCCA
>NW_009260839.1:2303526-2366731 GCF_000687185.1 Egretta garzetta | reverse complement strand
CGGGTAAAGCTGGGGTCTCCTCTGGGTGCGGGAGCAGGGGCCTTCTGGGGCTGTGAGCAGAAGGTGGCTTGAACAAGGGAGGCGCTGAGCTATGTAGCTGTAAGGCTTGCTTTGATTTTATGATTAAGCTTTTGACTTTAAGCCATGCGAATCAAAAGCAGCTTTTTCTGTGGACTTTTCTTGAATGAGTAACCACTTGTTCGCTTATGTAATGATAGTGGCAAGCTCCAGGTGGGAGCTGCCTGGCTGTTTGTAACTGCAAGGGAGTGCTCTGACTTTTTGTCTCAGGGCTGAAAAAAAGCAGTGGAATAATTATTTGTATAAGGTGTCCTCTAATGGCTTCTTTTTCTAGTGAAAAGCTGTCTCTGCTAGTAAAATAACTGGAATTGCTCCTTGATGTTCAAGTGCTACAAGCTGAGCTAAGGCCTGGATTGCTAAGCTAGGAGTAGTGCTCTTTCTTGTACTGAACAAACAGTTAAACACTACAAAGAAGTGACAAAGCAAACCAAAGGTATTGGATCTTTCTGTGTAGGACTGCTAGTGAGACCTTGCCACTTCCCAATCTTGTAGAAGCTCCTTTCAGGCTATGAACCCACCATGTGCACTAATAATGGCTTCAGACATAAGTGTCTGTAGCTAAACTACTATGAAATAGTGTGAAGTATAGGCTTGTTCCCCCCTCCCCATGCCAGGAACCAGCATATGGCAGCTATGTTGTGTATAATGTGGTTTGTTTAAAACGTGTGCTGTAGTAGAAGAAACGACAAGAATGATTTCTTCTTTTTCCTGTGTGGACTTTCCAGGTCACATCAACCTGAAGATGGCAACACTGATCCTTCTTGATAAAGAGAATGGTGAAGTTGGTGCTACTAAGAATCAGCTAAGACTCCCTTCGGGACCTTGTGTGTATATGCTGCCCTAAGCCAGTAGCAGATCAAGTGATGTGTATAAATCATGTTTTTTTATTCACTGTTTGGAACAGTAATAGTTTTCTAATATCTACTTATCTAACCAATTCTGCTAAGCTCATTGATTACTATAAAGATGAAAGTAACTCTGTGCTTTTGTCATAGTTGAGGCTTATGTTCCTGAGTTAAAAGTGGTGAACAATGATTTTTATGAGAACTGGTTTTCCAGCATGTGCACTTACTGAAGCAGGCTTTAGGCTTGATGTGGTGCTGAAGTTTGCTTTTTTCTTCCCCTTTCTCTCCAGCAAAAGTCTTATCTGAAAGAACACAACTTAACACTCCACTTCCTAAAAAAATAATCAGTGTATCTCCAGCCACATCTCACTCTGTCAGAAAGGTTCTTGGAAATGTGAATAGAACTGAAGAAGTCACAAGCAAGATGAAAAAGATAAGACAGAAAAAGCAGCCTTTCACTGCAAATGAAGTGAGTACAGCATGCTTGGGGGGGAATGCATAGTTTATCTACTGTTGTGGCTTAACCCTGGCAGGCAGCTAAGTACCACAGAGCTGCTTGCTCACTCCCCCCTCAGTGGAATGGGGGAGAGAATTGGAAGGGTAAAAGTGAAAAAGCTCATGGGCTGAGATTAAGACAATTTGGGTTTTTAAGATTTTTAACTATTAAAACCAATTTCTTACTACCAGCTGACTGATGCCTTGCCAGTCCCTGAGAAATGGCAGTCCTGGCAAACTTCCCCACCAGTTTTCATTGCTGAGTATGACCCTATATGGTGTGTGGGGTATCCTTTGGGTCAGTTGGGGTCAGCTGTCCTGGCCATGTCCCCTCCCAGCTTCTTGTGTGCCCCCCAAGCCTGTTCACTGGTGGGGTGAGTGGCAGAAAAGGCCATGGCTCTGTGAGCACTGCTCAACACACAGCTGTTTTGGGTATTGCTATCAACACTGTTTTCATTATGAACCCAAAACATAGCATCATATGAGCTACTAGGAAGAAAAATAACTCTATCCTAGCCAAAACCTGTACACCTACATAGGCACAAGGAATATAACAGCTTAGGGACTATCTAATGTCAAAGAACTGGCTCTACAGAAAGTAGTCTGAGTTAATGTCTTGTTCACATGTTGAGTATCAGGAGTTTAATATTATGAGCCTAAATGTTCTACTGCAGTGATCTGTTGCCACTGTATATAGTACTGCACTGCATAAACTCAACTGAAGCATTTGCCCATGTCCAACTTATTTGTGCTGAGTGTATTAGAATTTAGGCATAACTGAGTACTGTATGGCAGGCATTGTCTGTAGACCTGTATAGCACAGGAAAGCAACTACAAAGGTACTACAGCTGGAAACTACAATAGCTCAAATAACATGGCTTTATTTTTAAGATCACTGAAAAGACTGTGGGATTAGAAAGGTGTGATAGAGTGGCTGAAGAAGACTATCCAGAAAAAGAAAATATATTTCCTTTTGATCCTCGAGGTAAGACCTATTGGTGTAACTATTAAAATGAACAATCAGGCTTTCACAAGCATTGACACTGTTGTAAGACTTTGGGCAAGCTATTGTAGCAAACAAGCTAGCACTGCATTTCTTGAGTCCTTTTGTCAACATAAGGGTGCTTGCTACATCTGAAATACCATGTCATTCTTGTTTAAATATCAAACTTGCAATTGCTGTGCTCCAGATATAAATAGTCTAAGTCTGTTATTATGGTGGCAGGAAACTAGTTCCAAATAACCATGCTATAACCTTTTAATTCATCAAAGGGCAACTAGTAGACAAGTATTCAAAGGAACACTTAAGAGGGGTCTATTCTTCAGTACTCCTTAAGAGTGTATTCAAAGATGGCAATCTGTAACTGAAGAGATTCCTACTGCTGTAGCACATAATAGTTGAAGATGAAACTCCTAAAGCTGTTCTTTTAATATCTGCAGTGGGCTGTGCTTTCTCAGTCCTTCAAAGTGTGTCCTTAAACCATCCAGTTCATGTGGAAATGAGCGTGCAAAAACTATTGTACCAAGGACTGCTTGATTGTTGGTGGAACATGTATGCTGTGCTTGATGAAGTTGACTTAGTGTAGTGATTGGAAAGAAATTACTCAAAGCTCCTGCTTATATCAGGAGTTATGTTACACAGTCTAGTCTTTTTTGGTAAGTGTAAAACTGCAAGTAAATACCCCATACAAGGGGACTGTTGGGTTGTGTTGTTTTGGACCTGTTCCCACTTCATTTAATCTAGGAGAACTTGCAGCTTCCCAGGTTACTGTTACTGTACACATTATTAAACTACAGGGTGTCTTTCTCAAACAGACTTTGAGAGTCTTGATCTTCCTGAAGAACACAAAGTAAGTGATATCAGCCTGTGCGGTGTTCCCCTCATGATGTTTGAAGGGACATACGACACATGTGTGAACATGGTTCCTTCACCTGTGAAGATTGAGGAGATTTCATGGGAGTCCAGTAAGTGGAAACTTAGCATGAGTTTCAGTACATACAGTCCTTATCAGTGGTTTGGGAGGGAAGCTAGTTGGCGGCAGTTGTGGACTGCCACTACTGTTCTAACTAGCAGAATAATGCACTAATATCAAACCGCTTTTGGTGTATAGTCAAACTGAATTTAACTGGTCAACCCTACTAGTACAAGGAGTAGTCTCAGTGATGTTGCTGAGCAATCTCTTGCAGTGCATTGCTAACTGATCAGTTAGGTGGAATTGGCTTATGCTATCAAATCATATTTCCCTCAGCCTTTCAAGAGGCTTGTGCTAATCTGCTGGGAGCCAGCTTATGTTAGAGTATAAATTCTGGGTTTCATGAGAAACTGATTTGCTTTATTTCTAACTTTCAGACTTGTTACAATCAACTGCTGACTTCCTTGCTACCCTGGATGAGATCATTGACATGCCACCTCCAAATTATGACCTCTAATGCATATTCTGAAGCTTCTATTGAGTTTAAATTTAATGTAGTTCTGTATTTTAATAAAGGCTAATCTAACCTGTATAATACTGGACTTGTCTATTTTCAGTAGAACCAAGATGTAGGTAGTAAAATAGTCCTGTGAAAAGGAGGCTATCTGACAAGCAATTAAAGCAGATCTTGGATAAGCTTCTAAGGAAGACTGTAATTCACTGCTGTGAACCATATCCAGGAGCTGGTACCTGCTGATTAGACTGTGTGGTCATGATAGACTAAGAGGCCCTTCTCACCTCACTTTAGGTGACTTTATCTATTGAACATGCAAGGGTTTAAAACTAATCTATGTAATCTAGTGTAAATTAAGTACTAGAGCTAGTATTCTTGGCATTTTTCCTTTTCTTAAACTTGTTTGCTCTTCATAGTGGTTGCCTAAGATGTTGGATTCTTATGCAGCTGTAGACTACTAATTTAATTGGTCACAGCATTATGTGGCTCTGACTAGGTACTATTAGTGCTCTGAGTAAAGCCTGGTGGAACCCCATCCTTCAAATTATAAGTACACAGGTTCAATAACCTTCTCTTGCATTGCAATTGCCTCAACTCCTATTCTTAATCACATAAGACAAATAATTTGTAGATGTGATCAGCCTTCACTGAAGTTAAACTGCTTTTGTAGTTCCTGAGCAGTACTCTGATCTAGTTGGATTACAGCAGCCTGAGCTGCCTTCAGCTTTTAGCTCATCCTTAACATGAATCACAGTGCTGTGCCTGTGTTCTGGTCACCTGCTAAGGTAGAAGGGCTTTCTGTTCTTCTGTGATGCACTTGAGCTCTGAACAGGAGGCATTTCCATGTTAGGCTTACCATTAATATGCTGGCACTATGTAACTGCAAGCAGTGGCAAGATCAGCTTTTTGGCTCACACAGTAGTGTCTGAAGTAACGAGAAATATGCTTTAATGATTGCAAGTTGACTAAAATAGGACAGCGCTGTAGCTAAGGAATGGGGTTAATCTGGTGGGGGTCAGTGCTGCATCCCACAGTTCTGTTTCTTGGGAGGCGCACCATGGCTGCAACCTGACCTGGTTTGCAGGTGCTAAAGGCAATGCATTATGTCTAACCATACTCCTTTCATGCTGTTTCTAGGAAACCTGGAAATGCAGGTAGCATGGAGCCCTTGTGTTTTCCAATAAGGTGTTTGGTTTGCAGGTGCTAAAGGCAATGCATTTGCCCTGCTGTGGTGACATAAATAATGAAGGCTCCTTTTAATCTTGAAAAAGGTTAACAGAGCAGAGAATACCCATTTTTCACTGTTTTCTGGTTTGGGATGTTTCCTCAAGATGTTTTGCTTCCTTAATAGTTTTTGATTTTGAAGTAACTTGGCCATTTTGGCTGAGATTGAAGTTTGATGGGTATAATCTACCAGCCACATGATTTAAGTCATAGTTACTATAAAAGTGACAAAATGAATCTGACTTTTTGTCTTTACCAGTTTGAATGAGCTAAGCCCAATTTTGTGGAAAAGTCTAACTAATGCACTGAAACTGGTTACACAGTGCCATCATGTGGTTGTTTGTTACACAGCCACACAGGTAAAAATAGTCATTGGTATGCAAAACACCAGATAACATGGTATGAGATACCATAAGGATCAGATGCTAAATCATCATAAATGTAGCTTGGAACTCTTTGTATGTACAAGCAGACATCTCAGACACTAGAACTTTGTATGTGTTACAAAAGTTTACCATGGCAAAAATAGTTCTTTTGTTGATTTAAAATATTCACTGTTATCAAGCACCTAGATCTATTTGAACCTTCAGAAATAAGCTTTTTATGCCACATCCATGTGTCACAACATTTAAAACATGCTTGCTAGTTGCAAGATTTCATACCAAAATGGACCAGCATTTGTATAATGTTTGTTAAGGTGATAATTAAATTATTCAAGTAGGCCTCTTGGTACTGAAACTTTGATCTTGAAGCCCAAAAGCTTGTTACTTTGTGGTGACAGTGGAATGGGTGTGCAGAAAGCATGCTGTGAGTTAGACTTGGGATTACTGCTGGTCTGTCTGCATGAGAATAAATGCTTCTGCAGTGTAGAGCATAAGGTAATAATGCTAGAATAAACTACATGAGTTCACACTTGTGTAATCTTGTTTACTTAAATTATTAAATCCTTTCAAGGTCTAGGGGAAAGAGATAGTTGTAGGTTTTAGTACTTTCCTTCACCCACCCCAATTTTCTTTTTTCTGTAAAATGATGAAAAGGTGTTTTGGCTGCAGAGGGATGTTTTCTGTGGGATCCTCCTTTCTACAAAAACTTACAGCTGCTGGCAAGCAACACAAGCCAGGGAAATTAAGAAGCAAACAAGGTTTTCAAGATTTTTACCTGTAAGTGGTTGAGATCAAAAAGGTATGTTTGATCATGTAGCCCATCTCTGAGCCAAAGCAGGAGTGTTGCTAGGAGTCTTGCGCATGGGATATAAATCTGTGTTCAGCAACACAATGCAAAAATCAGTTTTCTTTATACTACCACTATAGCTAATGAATATTTAGTGTTGAAAGATTGATTAGCTTTTTAAAGTGTTGGCCATGATCCTTTTGGTTTGAATGATTGAAATTGGACATCATCCATGATAAAACCCAGAGTTAAAAAGTCATAAAACCCAGAGTTAAAAAGTTTCTGCAGCAGATGAATGATGAAGTTAACTTCAGTTTTGGCTAGATGATCATTCTCAGCACCAAATTTTAGGTGACTGGGAAGATTTTTGTTTCCTACTGTAGTGTACCTCATCTGGGGCTTTTTGTTCTCATTGGGATTTCTGGTTAATGCAGGTTCAAGTTTTTGCTTTTACAAAGCTTTATTTTGTAAACATTCATCAGAAAGATCCATTTGTTTTGGCTGGCTTTTATGTCCCCCATTTCATGTAATTTTCAACTCAGCTGGATGGGGTTAAAGGGAAATAGATTTTTCCTGTGACTTGCATGAGAACAAAGCTGTGATGAGACTCAATCTGTGGATTGAGTTTCCTGTTTGCAGTGGCTTGAGGAGATCAGTCACAACAGCGTAGGCTATTTAGAAAATGTCAACTGTCTTAGCCTTGGAGCTGCAAAACTAGCTGGTGTCAGCCCATGAAGTGTTGGCTTCCTGAGACACGGGGAGCCCGGTCATTGGGAATTTTGTACTGCTTCATGCCACTTCAGTTAGGTGTTAACACTGTTGGTGACTGAAAAAACAACTTCCTGAACTGTTTTAATGTTGATACATGCAGCTTTTTATATGCATAAAGCTTTATTTTGTGTTGGGGTATTGTCAGGAATAGATGCAACTTGAGTTCAAAATGGTGTCTGAGCACTACCCTGCACAACAGAAGTCCTGTTTAAAACTGCTTGTAATGTTTTGGTTTACTTGCTAGATCAGTTTACGCTTCCTGCAAAGATCTGAGATATTTGGAGTTTTAAATGTATGGCTGTGACGAAAACAAATGCTTGCTTGGTGGCTTGTTCTCAGTTTGAATGAGCCTTAATAGGCCAGTGTAACTGTGTACCACGATTGGGAAATCTGGATTGTAACCAAGTACACAAAGCAGGTACCTTTTTAGTTGGTTATCACTCTGTAAAGCATCTTCTCTGACAGCATTCTGACTGTGAGAATGTCTTTAAATCCTTACCTGAATTTCTGTAAGGAGAACTTGAAGATTCATATAAAATAATCTCTTAGCAGGCTGAGTAAAATTACTTCAGTGCACATCAGATAATTCATCCTATTTGTAATGTTCTGGCAGCGGGTGGCACCATGGTAACAGCATGTATTACAGCTCCTCACTCCCGCAACCTGACAGCTGTGGTGTGATGGTGTTTGCCTTTGGTACATCAAGCACAGTGTAGGCATCTGTAATGGGTTTCATTGCTTCATTAATGTGAAATGGAGGACAAGAGTCAGCACTAAGGAATTCAGTGTGTCTTTACCCCATGACTAGAGGGAATAGTATATCAGCCAAGGGCATTTTTACTTTTTGTTGTTTAAAAAGAACAGAAAATTAGAAGCCTGAAGGCAATTGGTCTCTAGGGTTAGCAAAGCCATGAATCTTGTAACTTTTAGTTTCACTGTAGTTTTATTAGTGTTAGCAAAGTACTGTATAGAAATAATGTCCCTCTAACTAGCCCCAAAGTGGTACTTGCTGTGCTCCAAGAGACACAGGCACTGATCAGATCAACATGCCTATAACTAGGTTTATACACAGTTTATATGTTTATATGTTTAGTAACTGGTTGTTTAGGATCTAACTGTGCAAGCATGTTTTTGCATATAACTTTGCAAAGCATGTAAGAAAAGCATAGTTGATAAATTTACTTCTAACTGCAGTTTGGGAGAAGTTAAAAGCATGGTGGGCCTGTTGTGCTTGAATGATCTACAAAATTAAAGAAAAGTTATAAAATGTGTATTTTCTTGCAGTCATATTATGAAGAATGCCCGGATGAAAAAGCAGTGTGCAGACAACTTACTGGGGTGGGTGTTTTGTGCTTTTCTAACAGGTGAGGTAATATCTCCCAGTTAATGAAGCTGGAGGGAGGTTCATGGAGCTGAAGGCACACTTCTAAGTCTAGATACAGGGTTTGGTTTTTTGTGCTAGCCAAATTATTTCCATAAGCTGTATGGAAGGTGGAGCTGATGGAGGCCTTCAGATGTTGGTCTTCAGTGGCTCAGGCTGGGTGTCCTTTGAGCACTTCTGCTCAAAATATGTAGCCATCTTGTAAGTCCCCCTGTATCACATGGCCAGTTTAAGTGAATTGCTACAGGCTCCAGTAGAAGTGATTAGTCCCTTTCTATTAGTCAAGGGACAAAACTGAGGTTATTATGCATAGGGAGAACATATAAAGACTGGAAGAGAGAGAGCTTGGAGTCTATATTTTCTTTGAAAACTGTTCTGAGTCAATATTTTTCCTGCAGATCTGAATTCTTTGCTTACAGACATATCAGGTATGTCCTTTGTGTTTGATATCATCTGAAGTGACCTGAACCCATCCCAAATACTAACTTTGGAAAAGTTCAAACCAGGAACAAGATCAGACTTTGTTTGATCTCATTATGACTAATGATAATTTACATAGCACTGAAAGATTTAAGATCCTGTCTGCAAGTATATCACTTAACTGAGATGCTAAATTTGTCTTAAGAGTTGCTGAGGACCTTTAAGATCAAGTAAGATGGAGGTACTGTTTTGGTGATGGAGATTCTTTTTCTTGTATCATTTTTCAGTTACTTAAAGTGGAATTAGAGATGCTTCCTTTGAGATGGTATAATGATGGCTATAGCTATACACAAAGGGATTTGAAAGGGGAAGGAAAGCTTTTTTGCAGGGGACACTAAATCTTCAAAGAATAGCCAGAATAATGCAGGGTGATAGGCAAGATGTGTGTGGAGACATAGCCTTCTTGGTGGCAACATGTCCTTCATTGTATATTAAATTCAACTTTCAGCTCCAGTGTGGCCTTACCCACAGCCTCTTCAGAAGTAAACCTGCTCCAACATGGCCTCACCCATGTCTGCAGTCCCTCCAGGGGCATACCTGCTCTGTTGTGGGCTTATCCATGGCCACATGGTTTGAGGTGCTCCAGCATGACATCATCCACAGCCACTGATGCTTCAAGGTGTACCTGCTGCAGCATGGACTTATCCACAGCCACAGATGCTTTGAGATGTACCTGCTCCAGTGTGGACTTATCCTTGGGCCCCACTCCCTTCAGAGGTACATCTGCTGTGGCACAGACATAACCATGGCCATAGATGCTTTGAGATGTAGCTGTTCTGGTGGGGACTTATTCATGGCCACAGATGCTTTGGGGTGTCCTGCTCCCACATGGGCTTACCTGCAGGTCACAGTCCCTTTGCCTCAAGTTCACACTGGAGTTCCAGCCTGTCCAGTATTGCAGTGATGCCCTGGCCATCTGCCAGCCCAGGCGCGTGGCTATGGCTGTTATCAAAATGTTCCCAGGCACAGCAGAGTAAGATAAGCAGTACAGCACTACAGCAAGCAGCAGAAGCAAAAACCAGCCCACTGACAAGCACTAGGCTCTAATATACAGTAAGGCAAGCAAGCCCCATGGCATGCACAGGAGCTTACTGATTGATAGCCAAACAGCAATGACAACTATAAATTTGATATAGCACATTCCAGTCAAACCTGTTATATTGAGCCCTTCCAGCCCCATGTTGGGTGCCAAAAGGGACTGTTGTGGTTTAACCCCATCTGGCAGCTAAGCACCACACAGCTGCTTGCTCAATTCCCCTCCCAGCAGTGGGGTGGTGCGAGAGGCAGAAAAGGCCTTGGCTCTGTGTGAGCACTGCTCAGCAATAATGAAAACAACCCTGTTATCACCACTGTTTTGGCACAGCTCCAGAACATTGCCCCATACTAGCTACTGTGGAGAAAATTAACTATCCCAGCCCAAACTGGCACAGTAAGCTTCATAGATCTTAAAACAGCCAACAGAATGTTCCAGAAAACACTGATATTTTTTTTTTTTTTATATGAGGCAAAACCTTTTTTACCTTGCCATACCATTGAGGCATGTTCTGGCAGCAGTGCCCAGTTTAGATGGCACTCATGCTTCAGCTCACAACTGTGGTATTTCGGGGTTATTTCCCTCAGGAAGCCTAGTCCTGGAGAAAATACCTGACAAACAGCTGTTTTTAGAGCTACTTAAACATTTAGGAAAGAACCTTTTACATTTAGTCATTCAGTTTGGCTTTAGGTATATGCATTTGGTTTCATTTTCAAAATTAACGCTGAGCCTTCTTGATAAAAATGTCTTTTGGAGCTGAGCTGTCAGACAGCCTCTCTCTGTGGCAAGAGCATATTTCTAACTTGAGAAAAGGTCCTGCAGAAAAAAATAAAAATGTGGTTGGGGCAGCTCTAAAGGTAAATTTGACCTCATTTCCTTGCAGTCTGGAAGTAAAACACCAGCATAATTAAAAATGACCTTTGGGGTGCATGCTGTAAATCCAGCCTTGTGAATGTCACCACACTGTGAGGGGCCATGCCAGGGCTGGCACAGGCAGCCCCTTGGGGTAGCGGCCAGACTGGGAAGGTGGGACTGGGAGAACTGGGCTGTCCTCACCACAGCCACGGGGTGGGAGCTCCTGATGCTGGAAAGAGAGACAGATATCATCCCTTCTGGGTGGAAAAACCCTTCCTGCCAGACTGCTGCCTGTGGGGAAGGCTGAGCCTGTACTGTTGCAGTGATGATCATGAGCTCAGTGTTTATAGGTCCAGTCTTCATGCACGAATACAGAAGAAGCTAATATGAACTTAAATATGGACACATTTGTACAAAATTACTGCAAAGATAATTGTTTGTAATTCCTATGTCATGAATGAGTGCATTGACACAGGAGTCACAAGGCAGGACATTTGCTGTCTGGTGAGGTGTTGAACTTGCTGCATTGCTGTCTCCAGCGGACGGCAGAGCCAGACCCTGAGTAAAAATGGAAAACTCAGGGTGGGAGCTTTGAAGGATGAGGACAAAAGGCTGATGACATGATTTGGGTTCCTTGAGGATGACATATTTCACTGGTGATAGAGGGCGTTATCACTGCGAGTGATTGCATAGGATGGCTGTGGAAGGTTCCAGAGACCTTGGCAATGGCATCTGAGGGGCTTCAGCATGGGGCCTGTGAAAGGCGAGAGGAGAGGGGTAAGTGGGTGGCTGACAGCTCCTGCTGTGAGGAAGGGTAAAGGGGGCTAAAGGAGCTGGGGATAGGAAGTGGCACCCCCGCACCACCAGGGGTGAGCAGGTGGCAGGAGGGGATGTGGGGACAATGAGGCTTTTGGCAGCCAGGGTTCTCCTGGCTGTCAGCCAACTGTTCCTGGCAAGCTGAGCCACTGGAGGGAGCCCCTGCTGCCGGCTGGCAGGAAAAGGAGGACAGAAATAAGCTTTTCCTAAATTCCTCTTGTCGTGGCTGTGCCCCCGAGGCCTTGGCCCCAGCCTGGCTGCAGGCCTCAGCGCTGAGGGAGGCAGGGCAGGGGCAGGCCTTAGGCTGGCAGCCCCCACCGCTTCGCTGGCTGCCACTCGCAGCAGGACTTCCCCGAGGTTCCCATTGCCATTTCTTGACATGGCCGCAGCAGCCTGCGAGCGTGGCATGGATCCCCATAGGATGGAGAATTCTCCTTGATCCTGAATTACAGACCCTTGCCTTCCCAGGGGGCAGAGGTTGACCCTTCAAAAACCAAACACACACATTTTCTTGTGAACTGTGCCAGTGTGATAACTGTGCAACAACAGAGAGTGCCTTTTAATATTTCTCTGTCACTTTTCTCTCCACTGCTGCTTCTCAAATGTCTTCTGACATCCAAGCAAGATGCTGCTGTTAATCTTCCATAAATAGCCAGCTGGGATACTAGATATTAGTGGATTTAAGCAAAAATCCCTGGAAACGTTCTCATTCCCCACAGTGCTTTTTTCCAGCTTGCAGTGTGAGTGTGCACCTCGGAAGATGGAGACAAGATAAGCTGTGCCTCAGTGGGAGCACAGGGGAGAGCAAGCAGAGTTCCTGGGGTCATGAAGTGCAAATCAAACTGTTCTTCCGTCTCTGGTAAACTCCCAGCTATCCACAGAGACACAAACCCAATGTGTGCCTGTCCCTGCAGCGAGGGATGTCCCTGGGACTGTTGCAGGTAAATCCCAACTGCAGGCCCTTACTGCTCCCCAGAGCAATGTGCAATTCTCCAGCCTGTGGGGTGAATAGCGTGGCCAGCCTTCCTTCTGAAACAGCTTGGGTAGGTGTGAGAAGTCCATGTGGTGAACAGGTCCTTGATGGGGTCTGAAGAGCAGCACCAAATACTTCTGCAGGGCAGCGATAAAACGGCTGTTCCACGCGCTGCTGAGTCGTCTGGCTCGAGAGGGATGGGCTGCAGCATGTGGTAGGTCCCAGCAGGCACAAGCACCCTCTGTGCTGGGATGTCCCCATCAGGGGATATCAGCTTTCAACGGAACTGTTTCCTCAACAGGAATATTTTCTTTGGCTGTTGTTCCAGTGCAGGTTCTGCAAAGTCTCTATGACTCAGTTTTGGAATGAGAAAAAAACCCCAACAAAACCATGCTTGAATCAGTTATTGTTTGCCTTCAGTTTTCTGTAAGCCAGGTGAGGAAAACCATTCCAGCTACAGGAATCAATAAACTAACATCATGATTATCTTGTTCCTTAATCAAGTACAAGGTGCTGCTGGAACTCATGAGTTCAGAGGGTTTTGCATTTCATTCAGCATGGTAGCAACCTCCTTTTAAAAATCTAATTAGCCAAAATTGGGGTTCTCTGTATCTGCTGATTGTGGAAGCCTCAGGCAGGAGAAATAAGCTGTGATTCTCTCTGATGGAATCTGTTTATTTTCAGGGAATGTACCAAGTTCTGTTCATCTAAACATATCCAGCAGCAGTGAGTGATGGTTTCTTTGCTCTGAACCTCTTCTCAGCTTGCAAGCTTTGTCCCTACAATTTTCTTCCTGGGGCTGTTTAGGTATTGCCCAGTCCTTGCCCATATAACCTTCCTTCTCAAAAAATACACAACCCTTGAGAGCTGTTTTTAGCCGCTGCATGATCCTTTGCTTAGAGTAGAGCCTATTATGTTTCATCTCCTGGATTTTGTGAAGGAGCTTATAAATTCTGTTTAGGTATTTTAAATTGTCAGTTGAAGTGTCCCATTCTTTTGAAACCAAGACTTCTAATTTCAAAGCTGACTTACAAAATCTTACTCTGAAAAATTGAGGAATGAAACTTTATTTTTTAAATGCAATGCCCCCTAGTTGCAGAAGCACACTGACCTTTCAAAGCATGTGTGAGAGAAAAAAATCAAAATCAAAATGGAAACTTTCCTGTGGGAAATTGATTCCAACAGCACAGCACTTTTCTAAGAATAATTATTCCATTGGAAGATGTTCAAAACTTGCAAGTTGCAACCAGGTACTGGATTTTGCTTTTTACCTTCGACCCAGTCTTGCCCCAGCCTTTTTTTTAGGTAAGTTCTCAACAGCTTCTTTCAGTGTTAGTAAATCTTCTTCTGAAGTGTTTTGTTCTTCCACGCCCATCTTCCCACGCCTTGTTCTGAGTTTCTTTTGAAACTAGGAAGGATCTGGAAATGCGTTGCATTGCAATCTAATTGCCTCAAGGAAGCTCATATTTTACTTCAGTTGTGTGCTGGTTCCCTGACCCGGTGTATGTGACCATGCTGTGACTCTTAAGTCTCTTGCTACAGTGGTTTGCTGCTTTCTAGAAGATTATTACTGGGAGAAGCAGAGGGACAAAGGCCTTTTCTAGTGTTGGAACTCAGCCAGTTCTGTCTGTCCTCCAGATTTTTTTCAGTGGCAACTAGCATCCCATTTTTCTGATTAATACAGAGAACAAAAAATTATTTGTCCTCCTAATAGCTTCAACAGTATGCTTGAAACAGAGGCCAACACATTAGCAACCTGATGCACTACCTGTGGAACAGCTAATTCTTTAACTATTTTGCCCTATTTAGGAGCCTTCAAAAGTTGGTTGGTATTTGTTACCAATCTAGGGTCTCGGTGATTGTGTGACTGTCCAGGCTTAAGGGCTGAGCATTATTTCCTGGTACTGCAACTGGGAATGCAACGTTTTTATGTGATGGGCAATACTGCCAAATATCTAGAGTATAACTTTCAAAGCTGTCTGTGTGACTTCAGAACCCAGGCTCTATTTTTAGATATAATTTGTGTGCCTGGAGGTGCACCTACAAAAGGACCCGAGTGTCTTTTGTACCTATCCCCAAAATGCAAATCCTCAGAACTCCTGCCATAATGCTGCTGAGCTGTGTAACACTGATGGCTTATGGCTCTTCTGTTTACTTCACATGAATTCTCTGATAAGCATCTGTTTCTAGGCAAGCAGCTAGAGTCTCATTTATGCCTAAGCCCCACTAAGATGTTCCTTGGCCTCCTGGCTCTGTGGAGGCTGACGTGACAAGTGTTTTCAGAGCAATTTCTTCTCATCTGGGACGTGGGCAGAGTAGGACGGCAACTGAGGAGGAGGTGTTGGTGTTTCTATTTCCAATAGCACAGTACTTATCTGAGTGTGTGAGAGGCCAGTGTTTGAAATTCAAGATGTTCCACGGGACTTGAAATCCCGATCCCAGCTGAGTTATTCTGGAAGGCTCTTCTCAGACTCTCCTCTTGAGCAGAACTGTGCAGGAGGCTTTGGTGTGCCTGGCCAAGGAGGAGATGAGCTGGTGGTTTGGTGGTTACGCTGCTTCTACAAGGAGAAGGAAAACTGGTTAGAAGACAATCGTCTGCACGGAGAAAATCTTCTCTTCTTTGGGCTGTGGTTGATGGAGAAGAGTCCCTTTTCCTCTCTGTTCCTGCCCCACTGGTGCGCTCTGCTCTTGGGCTCACTCCGGTTCTGGACATCCGTGCACATGCCCTGTGGCTGGGTGTCTGCAGTGGAAGGGGGTGCTGCTTGCTGTCCCTCCTGCTCGGGGCTGACTCACTTCCTGCCTTCGTAACTCATTTGAAACCTTCCTGTTTTCTTTAACTTCTGACTGCAAAGCATCTAGTGAAGCCATCTATGAAGCTTGTTACAGAAATTGTACTGTGCTGCCTGATAATACCTTGCATCATTTCTTTTCACTCAAGCTGGCTGATAGGGCAGCAGTAGATTTCTTTTACCCACTGAAATACTGCATTCATCTTAGCGAGAGTCATTTGTCACAAGCGCAGGGTGCACGCAAGCCCAGTGCTTATCACAGGCAGCAGCTTTCAGGCAGGAGCGAGGTAGCAGAGGTGCTGCAGGCCAGGACTGTGGTGCGGCGGCAGATCTGTGGGTGGACTGTAGTTTGTGTGAGGTCTGACTGTGTTGTGCTGGCTCTCACAGTCTTGCTTTCACAGATGTTAAAGCCAGTCACAGCAAAATAATTAAGAGAATGATAAACCTGAGTAGAATAACTCTGGCAGGGTTTAAGACACTAGGACAGATAATCTGGCTGTCGTGGGGGACCCTGAGCAAAGCTGCAGGGGTTGTGGGCTGTTCTGATAACATCCAAGCATTCTGTGCAGTTATGGAGCAAACTTCTTCCTTTAGGATAAGAAATATGTGCATGTACATGCACTCACATACACAAACAGATTCTGGGAGGAAGGTTAATACCTCTGTATGAACCTCTGCAGGCATTTCCTACTGGGAATGCTTCCCAGTTTAGAAAAACATGTCATGGAGGGTAGCTGCAGCTCTCCTGTCTTGGTGTGTTCCTCCCTCTTCTGTGAGCCCTGTCCATGAGCAGAGCTCTGTGGCTTCTGGAGGCTGCACAGGTCATCGTGAGTAGGCAGAAGGGCTGTTTACCACCCTCTCTCCACTCTGCTACCCAAGCATGCCTGCCATAGCTCTTCACTGCTTGCATAAGGGGTGGGAGGACTGTGTACTAATTTATATGCCCATCACAGTGCAAGATAAGAATTGGCTAATCAAATCCTACCTGGCTTGTGATGTGACCATAGCCTTTGTAAATGTGCAGAGTGGTCTATGAAAGATGCCTGATTTATAAAGTATTTCCTAGGGTTCTCTGTCAGACGAATCTCTTTTGAATCGGTTGTATTGGATATTAAAGCAATGAGACAGAAATCAGTAGGAGAGCTCATAAAATTTTGTAAGTCAATTCAGCTTAAAGAAACCTGACAACTAGATGCACAAAAGCAGAAGACTATATATATATTTGTATAAAGCTCTCTATCATAGAAAAAGAACCACAGAACTCCTCTCTCAAGGGAAGCCAAGAGAAACTTTTAACAGCATTGAAGAAGGAATTCCAGTTTCTTCAAAAGTAATGTGGATTTTGCCATAGTTTTCAATGGGACCAAGCGCCATCTCCTCTTGGAATTCATAACTCAGGGTATTATCTAACTGTCTGTCACAAAGAAATACTATAAGCAGGGATGGAAGATTTATGAAATCATGCAAGAAGTAGCTGTATGTCTACTGGGCTTTCTGAAGGCCATATTTTTGTGAAAGAGATTTTATATACAGGACCTGCTTTATCTCTGATGCTTGCATGTTTTATACTGCTGTAAAGATTTGAGCTAGCTTGGGAGAGACCCTCCTTTCTGGGAGGACCTTCCTCTCTAGTGTCAGAAGGAAGTCAGCCCTTTATGTTTATACAGAATACAGTTAACAGCAATAAATAAAGCAGAGAAGCTGGAACTACCTGGTGGTGATGATACCGGCACCTGGGCTGTGATTTAATGCTTTTAGAAAGCACTGCGTGACCATGCACTGTGTTTCTAACATTGTCTTGTTTGGCCTAACATAATATTGCCTCAAGAAATTCCAGCCACTGAATTAGGGTAAGATCTAGACTTCCTGTCAAAAACCAAATTCAGTTAGTCAAAACTTTCCAGATGAGATGCTAAGGTGATAATAACCATCCTGACTGATGTCAGCTGTCAAGAGCAGTACATGGTATGTTGTCTGTCTCTTCCCTTATCAGTCACTGTGTACAAGCTTTTCCCTGCCCTTTACTCTTTGCTTTTGTTTCACAAAGCAAAGTGGAGAACCTGTCCTGTCATCTTTCCTTTCTAAAGGCCTTACTGGTCACTTCTCTGCTTTTGCGTGGAAGATGTGCTGAGGACTGAGGAATGTGATTTTCTCACCATGGGACTCAGGTTGTGTTTAGCTACTTTCTGCTTTAGGTTATCCAGGGTGACACATGCACATAATGAAACCTACCTTTTGGGATCCAGGAAACTTGAATAATCTCTACTTAACGAACCAGGAAGAATGTCTTGGTCAGGAGGGAGAAGATTAATTTAGTTCAGTGTCTTTTACAGAGAGGTTCTTAAACCTGGGGCTGGAGCAAGGATGTGTTTTGAGTGTTGTATCACTGAGCACTGCAAGTACAGCTGAATCCCAGCCTCAAATATGACTGTTCCTCTCTTCCTGTGCAATGACTCATGCAAATTCACTTAGGCGTCCTCATTGATAAGTCCTACTAGGGCCTTTGCTTCTCCATGGCCAAACTTGACCCAGGGCAGCACCTGAGAGCTCAGACATAGTATTTTATTAGCCAACACCAAGTCTCTCATGCTGCTGAAAAGCAAAACCCCAGTTCCAGATGCTTTTGAAACTTTGGGATTATTTCCTGTCTGCATCTGGACTCAGTGTCAATGGATCTGGCTTCCAGCGTTAATTCCTGTTGTTATATATTTTAACATGGGTATTAAAATGTATTCAGTTCTGTGTCTGAAACCTCTGCTCATGTGAAATGCATCTTGTGTGTTAGCCTAGTTGGAAGTCTGTAAATCAGATCCTGGGGCGAAACAAACAATGGTACATACTTTTGCCCTGAGTATGGACAACCTGAGCCTTTGTACTGACTAGGAGGAATGTGGTTATTAACAATAAACATCTTCTCAATTTTCCTCTTCTCCAAAGTAGCTGGTCCATACATGAGCTTGTTTTTGTGGTAACCCTTAGGGTGAGTGCAGCAGAAAACATCAGAGCTCTCATGGAAAGCATTTGATATGTTTTATACTCTGGGAGTGGAAAGCAGATTAAGCCCTGACTGCTTGCAGACCTGCAATACCTGGGAAAACATTCCTAGTTGCTTCCAGACACGTAGATGGAGTGAGTTTCTCCAAGATCTTCAGAAGCTGTGTGTGAAGGAGAACCTCCTGGAATGAGGTGAAGGAGACCAGTGGAGTGGGAGTGACTTCCTGTGGGTGAATCCTGATTCCGTACCCACCTGAATTAGAAAACTCTGGGGGTTCAGAATGTGGTGGTGGAGATTTACTCTTCCAGGGCTAAATCCACAGATCAAAGAGTAGAGCCTGCTGTTAGTCTGCGGTGAGTGGCTGTGAAATCGGTTTGGAAACATCTGTCTAATGCCGGGTGAACAAGTGTCTACACTGAACAAAACAAGGATTGGCACACTCACCAGCTTTGCCGGAGAAGCCTGTGGGATGAGTCGGCATCAGAGTTTCAAGCAATCCCTCTCTCTCAGAAACAACCTGCCTCTAGTCAATGGCGAACAATGTTCAGATGGAGTAAGCATTCCGTGCTGCTGCTTCTGCTGCGTTGTTTATTTGTGGATAAATAAAGGTATTTAATTAACCAGACATGTAATTCCACTCCTTTTTAATAAGCTTGAATTACACACATGGAACATCTTGATGCAGGTATGGAAAAGTAGATTTTTTTTTGTATATGCTGGTTTTAAACATCAGTCACATTATTTTGGATACCAGCGATGTTAGGTTGCAAGTCTAATCTCTTCTCCATTAGGGGCTCGCTTTTTATTTAGATTTTAAAACTGTATTCAAATGAGGTTTTGACCGAAACTGAATCACTATGTACTTGAAAGCTAAAGAGCTTATCAGGCATCTGATAATGTTTTCAGGATTTCCCCAGATTAGACCGCGGAGTGTACAGACAGGAAGCTGAAGTATTGAGCGCCTGACCAGAGCTTCCTCCTGCACAAGAGTGGGGGTTTCTCTGACTTGAATCTTTAGCTCTACATGCATGGTCTGAGCCTTGAAATCTAAAGGATGAAAAGCACCCACATCTCCCAATTGGGTCCTCTGAGCAAAGCAAATGGAGCACTTCATTTAAGCCCCTCTTGCAAGGTCAGCAAAACAGTTCTCACCTCTCCCCGCTGTTGCGTTACCTTCCTGGCTCTTTATCAGCCAGGGAATCAGAAAGGGACTTTCCAGAGCTATAAACATGTGAGCTGAATAGATGGAATGAACCCGTATGCAAATGAGTTTTGATTCCCTTCCCTTTATAAAGTTAAAATGTTTTTGAGAGAGAAACAGATTCTCCAGAATGTGGGTGTCTGAGATTGTTACCTTGGACTGGCTGTATCTCTCTCCCTGCTGTCTGTCTGTCCGCCTTTCTTTCTGCCTGTCTCTCTTTCCATTGTAGAGAACAAAGCGGAGTGATGTAAAATAGAAAATGAGAAATGCAAACCTGTGGTGATTGAAGAGGAGGAAGGAAAATGAAAGAGAAAAAGCTGAAGAGTGGGAAAAAGATAAAATAAAATGAATTTTGGGGAATCCACTGTGAGTAAGAGCTGAAAAAAACGTAAGCTGATTTATTACATGCTTATCTTCTGCCTGAGAGCCAGTATGTTTTGTATATGTGAGAGGTAGATTACACATTAAAGACTGAATCAAAACGCCAAATTCTTCCTCAATTCCTCCAGCTTTAAACCAGAGTAATTCTGTCAGCTTCGATAGATTTACGTTTTGTAAACAGCAGCAGAATCAAGATCAAGTGTTTTAAGTCATTTTGAGTTATATCTATGCAAAAGTGATGAGAAATGTAGAATGACTTTTAAATACTGTTGTGTCAGGGAAGCTGCACATTTTCTAATGCTTCTCTTCACTGGGCAGGAATTTTTTGCTGTTGTCCTTCCAGCGCTGTTATGACATTATTCTGAATCCAATGGCAATTCAGAAACAAGGGATGGTGATAGTGTTATGTGCATTAATATTTTTCTTGCATTATGATTTATGTATATCCATTTTTTCTTTTAAATCTGTGTCTTAACCCACTTAAATAACAACTGTTTAAACAGGGAGAGGATGAGAGTTAGTTGATGTATGTATTTTTTTCTCTCTTTCCATCAGATGCCTCTGATTTTGAAAGTACGATGTTTGATTTGCAGCCGAGGGGTTTTACTGGCTATACCTGGTTTTCTTTCACATCAATCCTTTACTTTTTTGAAAATGATTTATTTATTTTTTCCTGTATGTGCTCTGAGCTTATCTAGGCATCCAAAAGTTTGTTTTAAAGTATGGGGAAAAAAAGGGTGGAGGAAATGCCACAGCTTTCTGTCGTGGAATTTCCAACAAATTCCCCATTGGGTTGGAAAGGCACAGAGATGGGTTTCTGGAGCCTTTAGGATAAGGCAGCTCTCATCCCTCCATCTTTTAGCCTGATTAGAGACAAGCAGCTACTTTTTTCTTTTTCTGAAGAGTTTGCTTGCTGAAAACTGCAGTTTTGAATGACCTATAATTATTTACAAAGCTCAGCTGAGCACAGCAAATAGTATTGGGTGAATAATCAAAAAGTAAAAATATGTTAACATTTTCAGAATTAAATCTTAATTTTTTCTTTAAGAATACTGTTTTCATTTCCTTAATTGCCCTCATGCAATAATGGTAACAGCAAAAAAAGAAAGTTTTTTATTTTAGGCCAAAAAATACCTTGTAATATACCTAAAATGAGTATGTCTTTCCTCAGAAAATAATTTTAACACCCCCCCAAAATCATTCCAGGTTCAGCCAAATGACATTTTTCTTTTGCCTTATTTTTCTTGAAATGAAAAAAAATTTCTAATTGCCATAGTTTTTGTGCAGAGCATTATTGGGACCAGCTATATTTCACAATCATCTGGGAGAATGTTGAGATTTTATTTTCTGTGGGAAATGGTGATGAAAATGTGAATTATTTTGATGATAAATATGTATATTTTACTATCTTTTTATTGGTCAAATTAAACACATTATTCACCTTTTCCCATAACTAAAAAAGAAAGGAGAAAAGTAAATTTTCATTATTGAAATAGATTTTGTGTATGATTTTTTAACTAATTCCCTAATGTCTGCAGCTTTTCAGGTATCCATACTCCATCTCAATTTCCTTCAGGGACAGGGCTTCACAGGTGCTTAAAACAGTTTTGTTGTTGGATAAGCAGGATCTGGAACTTCCCGGGGGAGTGGGAGTTTGAGGATTGCTGTCATGGCAGGACAAGGGCGTGAGGTTGCAATGAGGACTCTTGGAAGAATGAGGTTTCAAATATGCCAATGACTACCTGTGACCTTCTTGGGAGGATTCATTACGGAGAAGTCTAAAAAAAATGATTCAAAGCTGCATTTAATCCTTTAGTGGATACCCAAGTCCCGGCTGGCAACTCTAGTGATCTTATGTTAAAAGTCTGTGCGTGCATCAAAGAGTGTCTTTACTTTTCACTGTAATCATTGGCTGTAGTCAACATACTTCACTAAATATTCTAGATGTCATAATGTTGAATCTGAATAACACCTAAAATTATTTTCTTTAAAATGAGATCTGATGAGCTCCAGGGGATCCTGAACAGGAGGCGAACGTATCCCAGAGGAAGGGCAGCGTCAGGTCCCCGTGGGCTGGCTGTGTCAGCGTTTCTCAGCCTTTTCTAGTGGAGCCCCTTTGAAATAAAAATCTTGGACCATTTCACATGCCTGAAAAGGAGCCGTCTGCACCTGCAGGCAGTCCCTGGCAGCATCCAGAAAGCGGCTCCCAGCTCTGTCTGCCAGTGCCTGTGCATCGCTGCCAACAGCATGGGCATAGATGCACATTTTTTTAATCTTCTAAACGAGGTTGTTCATGGGCCAGTTTCTGGTGTCTGACAGCGGTGGTCCACAGCCCATAGGTTGAGTAATGCTATCTAAACAGCTTGCAGGGACTAGGGTGCCTTAACTGGGTCACAATTCATTGCTCTCGGACGACTTTATTCATCGCCATCGTCTGAATTAACTATGGCCAGTTTCCACAGTACTTGAGCTGTTTCATTATTCTAATATTACACCAGTTTATTTCAGTGAATTAATATTGAAACAGACTGTGTATGTATTGAAAATTTGTTTGCTATTCATAGACTACTTTATTTTCAATAACTACAATATAGTTACAATATATAATATAAATACACTAATCTTTTATATTTCAAGTATTTATATATTGAACCTGTTTGAAGAAAAAAAAATCTCTGGCTTCTAAGGGGTTACTAACATTACAGTTATTTATTACAATATGCTTTTCCAAATAAACTCCTTGCTTGGTGATCATCACATTCCTTTTTTAAATAATGGGAGGGTTACAAAAAGGTGAATAATAGGTGTTTGCCTGTTTTTTTTTTATAACTGCTTATACAGAGTTTTGGGTTAGTAATATACAGTATAGTAGTTATGCAGTGACAAATACTGTAAATATCTGTGTTCTTTCAGCCGTTGAAACATTGCCAGATCTTTTGAATTATTAATTTCCTGTTTGCTTTTTTCCCCCCTTCCTATATTTTTGGGTATTTAGTTCTCATCTGAAACATATGGATTGACTAGTCATTTCGAGCTCACTCTGTTCCACTACATTTATCAGGACTTGATTCAGATGAACAGTTCATCTTACCACCCTGCCTGCCTTTTCATGGGCTGGGAGACAGCATGTGCGTCACCTCTAGCATCTGCCGTGGGTACGGTGATCAGATATCCTGACCAAGGGAGGAAGTATCGCTGGGCTTGGAGACAGCTCTGTATTCGAAGAGGTAGGCCTTTTCCTTCATCCTCGTTATTAATCAGCTGGTATGAAGCTTCTTGTCTGTTTAGAGTAAAAAATGAATTGCTGAAATTATAAAGAATAGATAGAGATGGAGTTTCACATAGTTGCAAGGGCTTTTAACTTCTCAGTTCTCATTACCCTTATTAGCATGCCGAAAACTGGCTTTCCAGCTATCCCTCCTGTTTCTTACAACATCTGGGCACTGTTAATACAGCTGTTACTGCAGTGGTGTCAATATTCAAAATACATGTTTTAGACTGTTTACATTCCTCTACACTGTGTTTCATCCTGTCATCCGAGAACATATATTAAAAAAAATTATAGAGCCCATTAATGGTGTATTTTTCAATACAAAAAACTTGCTGAAATTATTTCCAGGGCTGTAACCTATTATGGTTTACTGTGAGTATAACTGCAACTAAACCATATTGTAACTATACTGTAAGTATATGCTATACAGGTTACTAAAAATAATACTTAGTATTAGAAGTATCTATTATTACTGCTGACGGCCAGAGCATTTAAAAAATATGAAATAACATCTTCATTATGCAATTTTCCATATTACTGTTTTAACCAGCCACAGTGTATATAGATGGCTGGTTAGGTGTAAATATATTTTTTTTTTCTAGTGATTTATGCCTGGTATGTATTCTGCCGTGTATTTTTTCTTTAAATTAGTGAAAAAATGCAAAAACCATCAGTAAATTTTAGGTCAAAAAATTAAATGGAATATGCAATCATTTTTATCTTTCATGAAGGAAAATGGTCTGTTGCACAAAGTACTGTGTTGTTGGAAAATGTGATTAAAATGGAGACAGCAGAATTGAACCTCCAGATAAGCAGAGTGGAATAATTCTACAGGAGAGGAAATTGAATGTTTGTTATTCGTGACATAGACATTGGCAGTAGAAATATAACTACTGCTTGAAATTAAAAATGCATCCAGGAAATAACTGGGAGTTTCAGAAAGCGTATTGGGAACAAATGCACTTGCTTCTGCCAAGCCCAAAATATGGGCTTGGGCTAATACTGATTCATTGCGAGATGTGATTTTTTTTTTTTTTTCCAAATACAAATTAAGCATTCCAAATTTTTTTAAACCTTTTTTTTTTTTTATAATTTTTGGTGGGTGGACAATGAAAGTGTCTGTGTAGTTGCTAGGCTGAAGGCATTGTGGACCTCATACATTTGACATCTTGAAGGGTTCAGGAGAAGGAATACTACAGGCAGTTCCTTATCTGATGTTGCTGATAGTCATCACTGATGTGGTGAGAGGCTGGGCTGTAACCTTGGAGCAGGGTGTGCTTAGCACCAATGTGTCTATGCCTGATGTGAACTGTTAGATACTGACAGAGTTTAGCTCAAGAGCAGAGCTCGGGTGTACTTTTTCTTTAAGCTTGTACCAAAACTTTGGTCTTGGATTTTTCAGTGGTGAACATGATTTTTATAGAGCATGGAAAGATTAACAGCTTCTCTGCACGCGAGCACTCTTTGCCTGTAAACATGCATATTAGCTTTACTGAAAGGGACTAGCAGTATTTAAGGTGTGTTAAGATATTGGCAGTGTTTGCCTTGTACCAAAGCAATGGTGTCAAGGCTTCCTTGTTGATCCTTAATTCATGAGCAGAGCTGCTCTGCTGTTGGTAGGAGCGATGGAAGAAGACCCGGTCAGTGTAGAAAGGGACTGTTTTCAGTGTGGTGTGACGTAACCCTGAGCGGGGACAAGGCGGGCACCCCAAGGCCCAGCACACCATGCAGCTCCTGTAGAGCAGAGTCGGGGAAGAAGTTTGAATTACTGTGGAGAGCAAGGGAAGCTGCCTGCTCCAGGCTGAGCGGGGAGAGCCAGGGCCAAGGCAAGTAGCCAGCCTGGCCGGGGGACATGGGGACACTTCCTCTGTGGGAAAGTTCAAGAAACGTGGGAAAAAGGGAAAGTCAAAGAAATGGGGATTTTTTAAATGGAGAAGACCAGAAAGGTCAGGTAAGGATTTTAAAGGCTGATGGTCTGGGTTTTAAATGCTGAGATCTGGGTTCATGGTGCTGAGCAGAAGTTTCATGCTGACCAGTGCCCACCAGCAAACGTGCAGGTGGGTGGGAGGCTGGTAAGCAGCTGCGCCTGCAGTGCTGTCACAGGGTGAATGAGATCTGCCCAGCCAGCAAAATACCCTGCTGCTCTGCAGAGCTTGCAGCCCATGGCCTCGCTTCCAAAACCCTCAGCTCTCACACCCGGTGACGCTGTGGGCCAGTTTTAACCTGAGAGCTTCTGCCCAGTTTGAGTGTATGGCTGCCTCTGGTGTCAGTCTGGTCATTTCTGGCTGTGAGTTTCATTTTTTTTTTTTATTTCAAGATCTCTAGAATGTCTTCATCTTCCATTTTGCCCTCTTGCTTCAACTAACCAGATGTCAGTGTAGCTGTGAGATATGTATTTTTCCACTGGCTGTGGGGTAAATGTATTTAACTAAATAAGGGTGAAGAAGATACATTATGCTCCTAATGAAATGTGACCATATTCATATTTTATTTCAAGTTCCCCATCGGTGTTAATTAATTACCACCCATGATAAGCTCATTTGAATACTGTCTGGATTTCATGCGAAGCTGCAGTAGATCATTGACTTGTTAAGAAGCATTAAAATCTCACTCTTTGGTTGTATGTTCAGACAAACATAGCTGTTGTATTAAAAAGAAAGGTAGTGATGGCAACATAAAGAATGAAAATGGGGATAATGGGAAAATGCAGGAAATTTACACATTGCATTAACTTGATGGCTTTAGTATCTTTATGTTCTTCTGTTAAAACATATTTAATTCAAAAGGAAACTTACGGAAGAATAGTCTTCAGGCACTTACCATTACTTTAATCACTCTAAAAAGGTTTGCCTTTTGTTGTAGCAGTAAAACTTTATATGATGATTGCCTATTAAGTGTCTGTCCTGTAGGAATAATTAATTCTGGTGTAATAAGATCTCCAAGCTATGAGTACTAAGTGACCTTGCTGGAATAGGAAAAAATAATGTTTTTTCAAAAAGTAGATTTATGGCCTGTTTGAAAAGACTCACCTCCTCGCTGCTCTTGCAAAGGCAGAACAATATAATTTTATGGGCTGTGTTCTTGTTTGCAAATGCATGTATTTAATCCTTGAGTAAATGAGTTTCTCAGAGGGAGAGGTGCACTCCAGAAATGACACTGAAGGGACAGAGGATGGTACATGTGAAGTTGATAAAGGGTCAGAGCAGAATGTGGCTGAAACTGGCATCATGGTTTTTTAAGATCAGAGAGAACTAATGCACTGCAATGATATTAAACCCAGCGGCCAAATTGAGAGAGTTTGAACTTTACTCCTACTTAGTTAAAAATCCTCTAAAGCCAACTTACCTTGAAAATGACTGTGGAATTATGAGGACAGAATCCATACCTGCCCTGTAGGGATTTCACTAAAACACCAGCTGTGCTGCCAGAGAGTGGGTGCTGCAGGTTCCCAAGACTGAGATAATAATGTTAAAGCATATTCATCTGTGTCCCTGTCTTGGGGATGTCTGCTCTCCATGCTTGTCTCCCTGGAAGGAGGCAGCTCTGCAGGCACTTGCCTGGGAAGTGGGAGAGGTGGGTTTAACCCCCCGTGAGCCCAGGGCTGGGGAACACCCCTGCTGCACCCCAATGCTCAGCTGCCCTTCTGGCCTGGGGGAAGACTGCTGTGGTGGGGCGACCAGCAGTGCCTGTGCTAGATAGCTTAGAGCTACCACATTTACTGTGGTTTGTGGAGAGGGGGTAATATTTTTCCTTGTCATTAGCGTGCCTGATTGTGCAATGCAAGCGAGTGCCAAAGGAAGGCATCCCCAGCTGTGCATGCAGACCACGCTAGTGACCAGGCAGTGCCAACTCCTCCCAGGTACTCTACAGAATGCCCTGCACTTAACACAGCCGGGGGGCTGTCCCAAGGGCTGGGCACTTCCATCCTTTATTCTTCTCTCTGTTTTACTATATCATGTTTAAATTGATGATTGTTGGATTTTTTTTCCTGCTTGAGATTGGAAGAGATTACCACAGAAGGGCTGGGCTGCTGGAGACTGCCTTCCTTAATGTCAACAACGATCTTAGCAAGCAGTACTGCAGTGACCGATCAGACAAGCAAAATTTATTACTATGGTATCATATTTCAAAGTTGCAGATGAAGTTGTGTATTGTTTGAGGACCTTAACGAGAAGTTACTTTTGTTAATTTGTTTTTCTTTTCCTGTAACAGACATCTCAGAGACTCAGTTTACAGATCGGTGGGACTGAACTGGGCTGTGGGTACCACAAGACAGTTACTTTGCAAAAATGTTTGTTCAGAGGTTTCCCTCCCAGCAAGAGAAATAGTTAAAGAAGCGTATTTTTAATTTCTGCTGTTTGATTGACTGGTTCAACAGCCTAAAAAAACAATTACAGCCGTAAAGTCACGGGCACACTGTTGGATACCATAGCAGTGGAGCTGTTGGATATCCCGCCAAACAGTGCGCTCTGCACAGAGCCTCTGCTGATTTGGCTGCCTGTATTGCTAATTTAGCTGAAAAAGTGACACTGGGTGTTATCAAGAATTGTTCATTGCAATTTTCTTGAACGCTTATTGTTCTTTGAGATTAAGGTTTTAGAGATAAATTTAAGAGTGGGTTCCTAGTTAAATTAAATGATTTAGAAGCCCAGATAGTAATTGCTCCAGGGCAGGCTGTACAAAGAATAAGGTTTTCGTATCCATGCAGTGCTGGCTGTACAGTCGCTGGTACCCCTGTCTTCAGCTTGACAAGTGAGCTTTACTGGGGGAGTTTTGAATTCCTGCCAGGGCTGGCCAAATTTTTGATTGGAATAAGTTGGGCTTTTTCTAGTCAAAAATTTGGAAATATTTTGCAGCTTTGAATCAAATTACTTTCTCAGGGAAAAGCTAGAAACTCCTTGATGCTTTTTAATTTTCATTCAATATCATTATTTTAAAAAAAATTATAATTATTTATAATTTAAGAAGAGCAATACTAAAACAAGATAATTCGTTCTATTTGAACCATTCTGTTAAGTAAATTTACTTAAATTTATTTTTTAAGCCTAAAAAATTTAATCTGAAATCCCCTTGACCTCCAAATATTTTATTACAGACCAAATATTTCTTTTCATTGAACCCAAAGGGATTTTTTGTGATGCTTCATCTCACTGGAATATAAAGAAATATGTTTAAAATGTTCCAAATAAATCTGATTTTTTTTTTATAACTAAAACAACACTGTTTATAATGGTGCTATGCAGACATAACATCTAATTTACTGATGAATGCATCATCTAACATCTTATCCAATCTATTTTCCCTCTAAAATTCCAAGTTTGGGGTATGAGGTTCAATACAGCTTGTGACTTAGGTTTGTCAGAAGCGATGAGATGTTTCCTGTCTGAGATGTCAGCTTTGATCTTCAGTGCATTTGGACAGTATTTATCTGTAGTCCAAAACTTCTGCCTTTGGGTGTGATTGTCACCCTGGGATGAGGTTGTCACATCAGACAAAGTTGTGTCAGGGCACAGCTGTGCAGCTACAGAACCAAAGGCTTCTGCTTGCCTTTTTGCCACCCAGACCTTGACGACTCTGAAGGGCTGCACCAGTGACAGATTTCCTTCTTTTATCCTTCTGGATGGATTATGTTGTTAACAAGGATTCCTGTGCGACTCTGGAAGATGTTACTTCTGTGTCTGTGTCGTTGTATTGAAAAAAAAAAAAAAAAAAAAGGGAAGGAAATTTATAACTTACCTCTCTGAAATTCTCAGAGGCTTCCAGGAAAGTGCAAAATGTTATACTGTTGCACTCCTTGGCTATAAATTTCATTTTTTATTACTAAGAATTCTGCTACGTGTTAGGGCACGTTCTGTCTATGTGTGTGGCCACTTCTAGTGCCAAAAGAAAATATAAAATACCTATGTTTCAATATATATGTCCTCGAGCCATTATTCTGCATCTGACCTACAGTCTGGGTAGAGTTGCTTTGGCTGCAGTGAAGGTTTCACTCTTCTGTTTTACAGCACCTGGAAGAAGGCCAGGCACTGGAGAGAGCAAGCGGGAGTATGAGATACTACTGTGCGTCAGGACAGCCTTAAAATGAATGTCATGTATTCTCAGCTTTGAGAACTGAATTCCATGGGTTGTAATTGAATCCGCTGTCAGACCCATGGGGCTCAGTTCTTCAGCTTGGATATTTCTGTCTTCACATACACAGGAGATCAAAGAAGCACTTGATCATTCGCTGACTCTTCCGGATGGTGATAGCAGCAAGTAGGAGAGAAAGAATAACTGATGTGAATCATTTTAACAGGGAGGTTTCATTGCAAAGGCCAGGCTCTCTCATGTTAAATAGCTATATAGTGATTGAATCTTAGCTGTCAGGCTCTGTGTTGCCACTCACTGTTTAATTCACTCTGTTCTTTCCTCTCAGTTTTATCAAGGTTATATATCAATCCCTGAGATACTGTTGATTGAGTGATGGTCCCCAAATATTGCAAAGTGGTGCGGTGCTCCAAACGGCAGCTATGGTAAGCTGCACTAGACCAGTGGAACCCTGGACCTCCTCAGTCTGAACGCCAAGTTTGCCAACTGATAATCTGCTGTAACCTCCGCTGCCTGGTGCTGCTGCTGTATAGTTATTGTTTTATTTTGCTTTATCTTATGCCAAATACCTATTTGCAGAAAAAAAATATTCTGTTATGACTGTAAAGAATAGGCATTTCCACCAGCCACCAGCACCCTTACATATACACAGATTTGCTTTCCTGAAGATGGTAATGTGCTCCCAAAGTGTTTGGATTAGGGAGCTTCTAGTGTAATCAGTGATGGCTTCTAGTGTAATCAGTGATGGCAACGTGTGTGCTGTCTGAAGGCTCAGCAGCACAAGCACCCCTTATAGGGGGATTCGTTCAAGTCACAGGCTGATGGTTTTTTCTTGGAGGATCTTTGTTCAAATTTTTCATTCAAGCATCAGGAAAATAATATTTGTAGTCTTTAAGCATGTAAAGATTTTTCATTACCAATGAGCTTTCCACCTCTTTCCTGCAATAATAACACCTTCCTAAATTACATTTTTCCAACTCAGTAAAGTGGATCATGCACTGATCTTATCCCTGTGGTGCAATGGTCTTAAAAGCATAGAAATATTAAAATCCCACAGGTGCAGGAGCAGTGTGTTCAGCTAAGTAGCTTAAAACTGTCATGAGCCTTTTATTCTGAAAATGTATTTACACTAAAAATAATCAGATCTAATCACTGTTGCCTGTGGATGCAGATGTACCTTCATACTGATATGCTTTTCATATAAATTTTTATTCTAGGGGTTGAAGAGTTTCTTTGTGGCTGTCTGAAATGCATTGTGCTCACCAGTCTAGAAATTATAGTTCTTGGAAGAACTGACCAGTTGCACCAGCTCCTGCTGTGGGAGTATCTATTAAACAAGAGAGAACAACGCACAAAGCAAGGATGATATTGAAGTTTCATTTTTTTTCATTTCCGCTATCATCCCTGTCAAAAAGAGGAAATTAAATTTGAGGTCAGAGTTAGCAAAATCTGTAAAAGAAGAGAGAGCAATGGAAGAGTTTTATGGGTTGTCTAATGCAGGCAACGTGGTGGTTATTAGATGGCTGAAGGCGCAAAACTTCACTTCCTTCACTATGAAGCCCAGCCTCCAGGCAGTGATGTAGCAGTGAAGATGATGTGTGTATGGTAGCAACCGCACAAGGCCACTGATGACATCAAGATAGTCTCTGGTACAGCAGTCTTTGCAGTCCCATCTCTTTGAGGGCAGTCCTCAAAATGTGGTGTAAGTAATGCTTGTTTTTTCTCAAAAGTCTACAGTGTCATGAACTAATAATAGCACTATTGATGCTACCTCAGATTAAGCTTATGTAGTTAAAACATGGAGGGGTGAACAAGTCACCATCGTGTGAAAGAACAGATGTTACTCAGATCATGGCTCATGCCTGCAATTGTACTGCAGGAAGGGTGAGGGGGTTCCCCTGGTGGCCCAGAGCCGTGTGTGCACCCCCCGAGTGCAGTTTGTCACTCCCTACAAATTCACACACCAGGTTGCCACGCCTTTGGGGAACTGTAAATGGGATATCACTACCAAATAGTTGGTAGCTACATCTGCACAGTGCTGAACCTCCCCAAGTGCTACGGACTGCCTGTGTCTAGGTGAAAGTCATGAAACTTCTGTCTAGATCTTGAGCTCCAGCTCTCTATGAATGTTGGGCTTGCATGCAGGAAAACAGTTGCATAGCCTGTGTGTAATGACTAGTTAGTATTTGTGTCCTGAGCAAGTATATTTTCTGATCCTAGCTATTCATGTGAAAAATAGTGAAGGAAAGAGCTGTGCCCAGAGTTTGTTATTCTCAAGCCTTTTTTCTCTCAAAGCTGCCTAGATGATTTCTATGCTCTACAATTGCTGCTGGGTGAAAGAGAACAAATTAAAATGGTTAGACACAGAGCTATTTTGAAAGCAGAAGCAAGCCTGCCTTTCAGCCCCACAGTGACCGACTATTCAATGTGTTCTTCCTTTGCTATAGGCTATGTTAGTTACTTCTGAACCTTGCTCGCCCTGGATGACAAGGCATCTTCTTTTTGGATATTCTTGGGACCTTTAAACCAGACAAGTTTTCAAGTCCCAGACTGTCCTACTGACAGTGTTGTGACTTTCCAGCAGAATAGAAAGTATTTTTAGCATGTGGTTTCAAACCAGTGTACCTTCCATCTGCCTAATTATGCTGCCTCGCAGTATGCACGTTTATTCTTCTTCACTGTAACCAGGGCAGTCCTCAGGATGCCCCAGCCTGCAGCTCACGCCCCAGCCAGCCTGCACGGGGATACGTGCCTCTCAGCACACCAACATAATGCAGTGTCACAGTGCCGAAAGTAAAGCATCTCAGTGACTCATTTCCTGATGCTCTGTCAGATGTACAACGTGTTATGTGTATTAATTGATACAAATCCTTACTGAATTCACTGGCTTTGTGCACAAGCACCAGAAGTGAAAGCATCACAACTCTGATGACTGCATCTCTTCTGAAGGATTTTCTCATCTTCTCATGTTTCCTGACTTACAAAACTGATCTCTTTAATCTGGTCCTCTGTTTCATTTTGGAGTGAAAGTCTGGTTTTTCATTGTACTTTTTTTCCTCTTGCCAGAATCATTCAGGTGAATTCAGCTATATTTGTTAGTGCTGCTATAGATTTGAAACTTGATTTTGGGGCAAGTAAAGCATTTGTTAAAAAGATATACCCTCTCTATGTCTTTTTCAAGCTGATCTATGCCATCTTCTGGTGCTTATTCACAGATCTTACTCTGTTTGCTTTGTTCTGGATAAATCAATGGGCTGAATCCCCCGGCACAGCTCTGGCAGACCAGCAAGGCATTTTGCAGATGAATAAACTGAGAGTCCATACACTTAAAATGGAAAAGCAGCCCTGAATTCTGTTGCATGCTTGTTGCTCTTCACTTACTTTTCACTTACTAGCTTTCTGCTTACTATTCACAACAAACAAACGAGGACAAACGCCTACACCCTTCTTCTTCTGGTATGAGCGTGCCCCAGTGTCAACCACGGCTGCTGTTTGTGCGGTTTGCTGCCTCCCCCTCCCTTGGCTGATGTTCTGTCCCCACTTCTTGGTCCTTGATCCCTCCCTGACTCTCTTGGGCATCTCTCTTGTGTTTTTTTTTGCTTTTGTCCCCTGTCTATTGTGTGATTGTATCTTTTTTTCTAATTCTTTCTTTTCTTTTTTTTTTCTTTTTCAGCTCATCCCCCAAGAGTCTTTCCCCCCTGCTTCAAGATGGTGCTTGAATCTGGTGAAAAAAGCAAACTTCATGAGTGCTGGAGGGGCTTGTGCACTGCTTCAAAACCAGAATGGAAACAAATGATGAAGCAACACAGAGAGAGGAGAGGACAGAGGCAGAGAGAGAGAGAGGAGCTGCCGCAGCAGTAGCAGGTCTGTAGGTGTTTACATGTTTTGCATTGCAGGTAAGGTGAGAAAAGTCCCCTGTGGCATTAAGCACTGCTCCATTTTGCTGCTCCCACCCATCGTCTTCTCCTTAAGCCTCTTCATTTCTTCTTTATACCGTGTGTGCCTTGCCCAGTGAATGCTGATGAGAGGCGTTGGTGCAGGCTGCAGACAGGCGTTTATTCCCAGCAAATGATCTTAGGCCTTTTCAAATGAGTGGCTGCGCATTTACACTCCTTTAGAGATGGCTCTGTGCGTGCTGCCCTCTGGTACCCCAAGACAAGATAGCTGTTGCCGACTGTGGCTCATCTTTTTGGCTAGGGTCCCTTTTTGCTTCCAGGAAAATGACGAGTTTATGTCAGGTTCAGGAATCCTGATGTCTGCACAGTTGAGAGAAATAGCACTTTAATGTGAACGTGAGCATGCATGTGTATATGTGGAAACTACAGCTTGACAAGCCTCTCATCTGCCTTGGAAAAGAAACAGCAGGGCTTAAAAGCTATGGAGTCTCAATATGCTGACTAAGGTCACCAGTTTTCAGTGACTCACAATCTGTTTTTCTGGCAGTCTGACCATACAGCAGCTTGTGCTTTTTTTATCTTCTGTTTCTTTCCTTTAAAAAAACTCCACATCAGAAAAGTTAGTACCTAAAGATATCCTGGAAGGTCTGTCCCTTTGACAGGATACACGCACACAAGTATAGAAATCTCTGTTCACTGGCATCCCTCACTCACTCTGCCGTACTAGCCTATTTTTGCATAAGCAAAGAGACAATTTAAAAATGTGTATTTGGTTAAAGTCATTAAGAAAGATGTTTGCTAGGTTGCCTTTCTGGTAGTCATCCTTATCTTCCATTTTCTGACAGCTCACTGCTGACCCGGAGAGGTGTGTTGGGCAAAGCCAGCTGAAGCAAGGCTGTGCCATTATCTCACTGAGGCACTGAGAAGTTTCTGGCTGCCATTAAGTATCTGGTTTCTAAAAGGAGGGACTTTTCCACTTTTTTTTTTTTTTTTCTTTTCTGTGCTAAAGATAGGACTTATGCTGCCTCAGCATTTATGGGTGGCAGAATCACAGAATGGTTTGGGTTGGAAGGGACCTTAAATCCACCCCCCTGCTGTGGGCAGGGAGCCCTTCCACTAGATCGGGTTGTTCAAAGCCCCGTCCAAACTGGCCTTGAACTCTTCCTTGAATACTTGGAAAGGTGTGTTGGGCAAAGCCAGCTGAAGCAAGGCTGTGCCATTATCTCACTGAGGCACTGAGAAGTTTCTGGCTGCCATTAAGTATCTGGTTTCTAAAAGGAGGGACTTTTCCACTTTTTTTTTTTTTTTTTTTTCTGTGCTAAAGATAGGACTTATGCTGCCTCAGCATTTATGGGTGGCAGAATCACAGAATGGTTTGGGTTGGAAGGGACCTTAAATCCACCCCCCTGCTGTGGGCAGGGAGACCTTCCACTAGATCGGGTTGTTCAAAGCCCCGTCCAAACTGGCCTTGAACTCTTCCTTGAATACTTGGAATGAGTCAAAGAATGTAATTTGTTAGAAGAATCTGCCAAGATAGGATTTTTTTACCTTCATTTTTTGAAATTTTTTAAGGTTTTTCTCTGACTTTCCTCCCCTTTGTTTTCCTTTCTCTTTTACCCTGCAAAAATTTTGTTGTCTAATACCTGTTGAAAAAACTATTGATTTCACAACAAACAAGCATACAGTCATTGGGAAAGGAAGCTGTTCTGTTTCAAGATGTGAAGGAGATTTTTAAATCAGATTTGAAATAAAAATACATTGCCCAGAAGATTTGGCTGTGTGGATCTGTTCCTTGCCTGTAAACTCCGCTGCTGTGCAGGTGATGGCATAGCACCACAAGCCTCATGCATCACTGCTGGAGTACCAGGTACCACTTCCACTGTGCTGTGGAGGTACCTCTTAGAAGCAGGTCATAGATAAATGAATCAATTTGTGTAAAAATAATCATCACTGGGATGATTTTTTCAGATTCATAATAGTGTATCAAGTAATGATAATTAATTTCTTGTTTAGGGAAAAAAAAAACAAACCCACCCAAGCATTTCCTTTTTCTATTGATAGCAATTCAATTACTATTGTGCTGGCATTAAATCTCTTGCTATTCCTGTGAGAAATTTTATTCTTTATTTATTCTCATTTTATAGACTAGGACATAGGAACATATTTGGCTGAGGACACAAAATAAATCTATTTGAAGTTTTCTAGGAATTTTGCCATAGTTAATATCACTGGTTGAAAGGCTTGAGTATAAAGGAGGCTGTCAGTGTTGTCTGTAGCCTAGCCCTCCTCTGAACAGATGCCCACAGTGCAGAAATACCCATTTTCAGTTTGCACTGTTGCTCAGAAAGTTGCTCTGCCTATTCCTGCCAGGGAGAGATCTTACAGGAGGGGAGAATGCCTCCTGATGCCTACGAATCACCAAACACCATTGGAGGCAGGACCACCTAAATCACAGCCCCCTTCAAAAACCTCCAGCTAACATTTTACAGCTTCACTTATTTTTCACATTTCCTCCTTTCTGTGTTTTCAGGCAAGGAAGAGTTTTTTTCGGGATACAGGAATCTGTGGCTCTTGTGCCATTTTAAGCACATTGCTGCCAACCAACTGGTTCACGCAGAAAGCCCTTCAGAGCGGACCCGAGGCCACAGCACATCCTTCAGTGCCTGGGCACTTGCACCATGGTAGGGGCTTAGCAGTGGAAATTTTTATCTTTTCCAGCATGAAAACAAAGCTCTTCTCTTGACTGAGATCTCACGCAGCGCTGACAGCATTTGCTGGGGTGCTGCCAAATAACAAAGGGCAATATTTCCTTTAAAAAGCAGAAAGCGTATTAGAAGTTTCTAAGCTGTGTTTGTGAAAATCTTGGAGTGACTTGATTAGGAGCTTGAAGTTGGTCGGACTCCTTCCAGCTTCCCCACTTCACCCTCGTTTCTGTGTGATACTGCAGCTGCTCTGATGAAAAACAGTTATTTAAAAATTTGCTTGTAGCTATGGCAACCTTCATGCACTGTATTTCAATTGAAACTCTAAAACAGCAGCAGAAGTTTCTTAATAGGATATTTATGAAGATTTTAGTCTTTGTACATTTTAAAATGGAAATATTCCATTTTAAAGGGGAGTTATCAAAATCTCATTAATTTTGGAACTGCATTTTTGTTGTGAGAGCTGCTGCTTAGCTCTTTTCTTGTGTTTTGGGGTATTGTTTGGGGTTTTTTTTTAAGATTCCTCTGGTTGCTTTAACTCTTCAGAGCCTAAAACCTGAGGCACGTTCCAAATGCCTGCTCCTCCTGCCTGTGTCTGGCCTCCCGCTCTCTCTAGCAGATGGCTGGTTTTGTAGTGGCATGGTAGAGGGACAGGGCGACCAGTTGTGTTGGGATCAGGCTGGAGGGGCTGCAGCATTGCCAGGGATCTCAGACTTTGCCTTCCTGCAGTAAGTAACCCAGGTGCTTTATTTAGCCTTTTGCCCATGCTGTTGTGAGGTATCTGCCTGCTTCGAGAGAAGCAAATAGATGTGCTTGCAGTTAGATTGTTTAGTACTTGCATGATATTTCACTGTTTCTTCTCAAAGGCACAAACTTTCAGGGCGTACTCAGTTTGCCTAGGTATAGCCACAGTAGGTTTTAACCTCACAGACAACTCAGTGTGCTCGCTGCACCTCGGAAGGGTTAAATTTGCAAAGCTGCTATTTTTCTTTTGTTTTCTTCCCTCTTCTTTTTCTCTGTGCATTCATGCTTTCAAAATCGTGAGGATAAAATTAAGGAAGCCTTGCTGAGACATACACTCTGCTGCCCTAAACCCCCTCGAGCCGTGATGATATGTTCTGGTGCCTCCGAAGTGTGGATTAGGTCTAATTAATACTGTTTCTTGATCAATGGTTTTGACACAGACGCATCAAAGGGATTTATGTAATTACAGCTGTAACAGCAAGGGCTTTTTGCTAGGAAGCTCCCAGCTCTGCAGCAGAGAAGTTTCCTCCTAGTGATGGGGGTTTTGGCTTCCAGCCACTGCAGGTGCATGACTGCCCCATCACTTTTAGGTTTGGATTTTGGGGGTTTTTTTCCTGGGCAGGTTTGAAGCTACGGGTTTGCGCTGGAAGATGCCTGAGGTGTGGACAGGCACATTCCTCAGCTCGCACAAGTTTGTATAACTGAACATTGGCACCTTTTGTGTGTACCAATGAGATTATTCCTGACCCATAGGGCAAAATGTTCATTTTTGGAAATGCCTTACAATAAGTTATAAGGAGCCAACTGAGGAGGTGTTATCAAGGTATTCAAAGAGGATTCTTGTGTTTCTTTATTCTAATCTGCAGAAATAACAGTTTAATTGATCACATTTCTTATAATACATCTAAGAGAAAACATGCAAAGGATGTGAAACGTTCAACGCCCTCTAGCCCTCCCATCCTGCATTTCGGATGACTGACATTGTCTCCACCCTCCTCCCGGCACGATGGACATCCAGTGCCTAATCCATATGCCACGTCTATCGCTGTGATCAGATGAGACAGGACCAGGACACAGAAGAATATATGCCTATTAGATAGGCAGGGCTCTGGAAGGGGAATTGCACTACTGGAAGAGATTAAATTAAATGATGAAACTTCACAGTCCGTTGACTGCGCTAAACCAGCTAAACTTTATCCAGGGTTGTGAAGCTCTAATGGAGATTGGAAAAGCTGCCAAAGGGGCTGGAATTATATCTGTATTGGAATGGGAAGTTTCTGGTTCGATAAGAGATTAGAAGGATCAAAGAAAATAGGGCTGGGTGAGATCTTAAGGAGTCCTCTAGTCTAGACCATGCAATGTGCTGAGAGGCATTAGTAGACATCAAGGAGATGCAGGGCTGAATCTTAGGCTTTAGCAGTTTTATGTTGTAAAGTTTCCCTATCACAGCACAACCATATATCAAAGGATTTGCACAGCCCTGCATGCCTTTGGCATGGAGGTGAACATGCAGGAACGAGCAGATCTGAGGTGTGCTTGTCCTTCACTAAGTGCCAGTGAGGTCTTTTATAAACCAGCATGGAGTGAAAGAGGCGGGAGGTACAGGGCTGCAGCGACATCCCCCAGTCATGTCTGTCCTCTCTTCTGCTGGATCTTATGTAGAGAATAACACGGTCAGTCCTGAGGCTTAAAGCTCTTCTGCCTTTTTCGGGAAGTGCCATGTGCAGCATGCAGACACACAGGGCTTCGCTGCGTTGCCATCCGTGTGCTGCGGATACAACAGGATCAATGCCAAACTGTGGATTAAAATAGCATTAACGCCATCTACTTTGGGGCATTGTACTGAGGCAGTCGTATCATGAGCCAAATCTTTCTGATTTAAGAAAAAATATTCAGTTTGCATAGAGGGATTCAAGAAGCTATTCTAGAAGCTATAGCATACCTTGTTACGTTTTTCTGTTTTGTTTGTTGGTTTTAAAGTCAAATTGGCTTCTTTAAACAGTTGGAGAAAGTGTTCACAATTAGAAGGCCAAAGACAGGGAATGATGCGGCTGCGATGATTGGCTTCAGTAGGATTTGTGCCCTATATAAGCTAACTTGCAGCTGGTGATCGACCTTTGCTTAGATTTCATTTTAATGGGAATTCTCTCAGTCACTTTTTATGACGAGAAGATGTAGATAGATCTAACTCTTTTCAGCAATTGAGTGCTTTTAGCTGAAAAACTAGAATGGAATGAAAAATGCAATTTGGAAAGGAACCAACAACGTTTGTTTTCTTCTGTAGTTTCCCACTGAAAAAAAGGAGGGTTTTTTCCCTTGCTACTCAAAACACAGAAACAAATTCTAACAGCAGCACACAACTGGAAGGACTTAACCAAGTAAATACAGGAGCTACAACTTACAAAAGCTGTTTGCAAAAATGGTTTGAAGGAACCACTGAATCACTGCACCTCCTCAGCACTCACCAGGTCGTGCTGCCGCCGCCGGAGCATCTGTCCTTTTGCAGCCATGGGCTGGTGCAGCTGCCAGGACGAGCTCTTGCAGGGTATCTTACATTGAAACAATCGTGCAAATATTTATAGGAGCCTTTAAAAATCTGCCTGTCACCCCCCTGGCTTCCTTTATTCAGATACAATGCGGTGTTTCCAACCCATCTAGTCCTTCTTGAATCTAGGAAATGGAAAGTTTTAAGACCCACTACTCTCCATCATTCCATAGGAGCTCTCCAGCTATATCTGGTGGGTCAGTAACTTTAAAATTAGTTTCTGTAATTTTCTTAATGTTTAAAGTTTTATTACGCCATCCTGGCTAGACACATGGCAAGCTCTGGCCTTGTATTTCTACTGTTTGGTTTTACTTTCCTTCAGGGATTTTTCTTTTTCCCCTTAATCTTGCATCTTGCATCCTCAGGGGGAAAAACCAAACAAAAAAAAGGTGCTCTGGACTTCTGGCAAAATAAAACTGTCTTGTGTAAACCCCTTTTGTGGTCCAAGAAATCTCGTGATAAAGCCTAGTTCTCTGATGCAGACTCCTCAAAATTGGCTGAGAAACTGAAACCGTGCATATTCGTGCAGACCAGATATTTGCAGGAGCCTCCTAAGCCCGGCTTCCTGCCACCCGGCCCCGCTGCTCCAGGGGGCTGGAGCCCGCCCAGCCTCCGGCCCGACGAGGGGCAATTACAGGTGTTTAAGGTTTCGGGGCTTTTCCTCCCTTTCCTCCGAACAGCCGGAGAAGTTGCGGAGCTCGCTTTGCCCATTAGAGGGCAGAAACGTAACAGCAAAGCCCGTGCGGAGCGCGGAGGCGCTGGGGGGGCGCCGGGCCCGGCAGCCCCGGGTGCTGCCGCAAACCCTGCCTAGCCTGGAGTGGCATCCCTGGTAATGCACCCCCGTTCTTCCAAAAATTAAAGCTCTTCATTTCAAAAGGAGAAGGGAAGGGAAAGGGGCACAAATTGGCGTGTGGGAATCTAATGATACAGGTTGCTAGGTGTCTGTCGAGCATTGTAGGGGGGGGGAGAAGCAGAGAATGAAACTTTGCCAGTTAATTCTATTGGTGGAAATTGTGAGCAGGAAGGTGTTTGGCTTTAAGAATATTAGTTTTAGCAAAGAATTTACAGGTGGTGTTGGAACAAGTCAGTAAGGAGGCATTCTCAAAACCATCACTTCCACTGACTAGTACCGAGAATTTGTCCCATTCCTTTCCTGGACTCTGTAGGACATGAAATTCAGTAATCCCAGGCTTGTTTAATCAGAACAGCTTTGCAGTTGCCTTTGCTTCAGGGATTGTCTGTTTGCACAGAAGATTGCTCATCTGGACCTCAGAAACATTTGCTTCTCCCCCTTCCCCAAAGAAGTGTGTAGCTCCCTTTCGTCAAGCTGCCTACAGAGCTATTTGGGAAGCCAAACACGGCTCTCCAGATTTATTAAAATGCATTGCTTGCTTTTTGTCAGCAGTGCTGATGTTGGTAAGAACAACAGGGCAAACACCTTAATAGGCAAGCCAAGAGCCTGCGTAGTGTTTCTCTCGTGCACATGTGAAGTTTGGCTTTGTCTCAGCTTTGCATTACAGGCAGAGGTGGTATTAGGTTCGAATGGTGTTGGAATTAAGTACAACGGGGCCTGTGTGGAAGCCTAGATAGCTGCTGAGCTTAATAATGAGCTGCAGAGCTGATGCCTCCAGAGCTGTAGTCTGAACCTGGACCCAGTATGGAGCATCCTTATGGGTATAGATCTTCAGGGGAAGTACTGCAGCAAAAGAAAGCTTTTAGCTGGCTCAGACTGGGCACAGAGGCTGAAAGACCCCGTCATCACGGAGGTACAGAGTGCTGTGAGGGCTGGTACTGTGTGTCTGTCACTCTCCTTCCTCACTGATGACATAAAAGAGGAAGAGGCAGCTCTTCAGGTGCTTTGCTAGGAGAGCATATTACAGAAATAGAAACAATTCACCCAGCACCACCCTCCCGTGGGTAGAGCTGCCTCTCCACAGTGCACAGAAGCACCAAAAATGCTCCTTCTCCACACACAGGAGGGAGAACGGTCTCCTCTGCTACCAGTACTGCAGAACTGTTACAATTAGTTAATAATTTTAATGGTAAGGCTGTTTTTTGGATCTGAAAAGCTATGGCTGCTGTCCAAATCATCTAGGTCTTTTTTATGTGAATAAATATTACAAATATGTGACAGAGAGACAAAAAGCCTCACTGAATAGTTGCACAAAGAGACTGAAGGATAGCATTGAATTGCTGAAATAAAAATGCATCAGTGGATGTAGACCAATCTCACCTGTGAGAATTGAAGTCCCTTTTGTCTGAATGTCTCGTTGTGACCAACTGGGGTTTGCATCCCATCTCAAAAGGTAGAGCCATTTGTTTAAAATGCTTAACCTTTGTTTAAGAGTTGCTTCAGTAGTGACTCACAGAGGAGACTGCAGTGAATTGAATCACTACTCAAATTGTCTACTGTGTGAAGAATTTAGTTGCAGAAAAAAGGTTAGTGAAAAACCTCTAAGGTCTAAGGCGATCTCAGCCCAAACTGCTGTAATCACATTAACTTGCTAACTGCTGCAGTCTGGGCTCAGCCTCACTGCTCATGGCATTTTCCACTGCAAGACTGTTCTCCTGCTTTTCTTTGGATTATGTTGGTATTGCCCAATGTCCCAATATAGAGTAACTTAATGTTTCCATTCAGTGCTTTTGTATGTAAAATGTGTTAATCTGTTCCAAGCCAGCAGAGCATCTTCTATACACTGATATTTTGGCACCTCCTTTGGTCCGTAGCTATTTCAACTTTCCTGAGCTGTTTGAAGGTGAAGCGTGCCCTGGCACTGAGGTATCTTCAGCCGGCGGGACTTTTCTGTCAAAGGAGCTCAGGCCGACATGGACATGCTGAAACTGTGGTGGAAACATTGCAGATGTGATTTCCTATGTCAAAAGGAGGTACTTTGTTCCTAGCAGCTCAAGGACTGGATCAGAAAGGTGAGGACTTTAGTCTTAGTTTTAGTCTTTAAGGAGAACAGCTACTGTGGAGAAGCTGGTCCTAAGGATGGCAAGGGGATAAGGTCTAACCAGGGATGTCTGTGAGCAGCCTCAGCAAGCAGATATCCAAGATATTGGTGACTCCAATAAGCCATATAGGCAGCCCTGCTCCTTTCTGCGCTGTCGAGGAAGCCAGTTGTCAGCTCTCTGCCCAGCAGAGCTCACGCAGCCTCCAGCAGCAGAGCAAACAGCCTCCAGCACCTCCATTTGTACGCGAAGAGAGGTGCTGCCGTGGGAGCTGGGAGGGAGGAAGGGAATCAGCAGCCAGCTCTGCCTGCCATGGGCAGGGCTGCCCGGTAGAGCCCATGCCCTGCAATCCTCCCAGCCTGTGCCGACCACAGGCTGTGGGAAGGACCCACGCAAAAGGCTGGACTGTCTTGCTGTTGTATTTCATCAGCTTTCCTTGCTCATAATTGACTGAGTGTTGGACATCTCATCTTGATTCAAGCCAGGGAGAGTCTTGCAGGTCCAAAGTAACTAAGTGGAGAGACCAAGCATTTCATGGGAATCTGAGTAATCTGTTGGATGGCGGTAGGGGAGGACACAAAACCTCGATTTCCCACAGTGAGTGATGAAATAATTACATCATAACTGACAAATCTGCTGATTTTGAGGAGGATAAATTTCCCAAGGGCAATACTAAGATGACAAGCTTTCAGCTCTGCTGTGTCATTTACTGCTCTTCCTTGTGTTGAATTTTTATAGTGGTTTCTGCGCAGCAAGTGGCTACTCAGCAAAAGTAATGTGGCAGAATGAGACCCTCAGATGGGCTCTGGGATTTTGTTACTGAGCTTTTCACATATCTCAAAAAACATATTAATGTTAGGAGAGACCATTTATCACTTACTAGTTTGCTTCCCAGCTCGTACCACAAAATTTTCACCCAGGGGTTCTTGCAGTGCTCCCAGGAGTTAAAAGCAGAAGCAGCTCCCTGGAGTTGAATTGGAAGAGACAATTTAATGTGAATAAAGTTTAAAAAATGCTTCTCTCTTTTCTAATACAAATTATCTATGATGAATTATCAGTCCTCCTAGGGTTAGAATATAAGCTCAACAACTTATACCTGGCAACCTTTAATAGCTGTGCATATGTAGCCTCTTTGCTCTGCAACCCAGGAGAATGGTTTCTTAATATTCCTCTTAAAGATTTAGTGTTTGTGTTGGGTTTCCTGTAAAATTCATAGTGTTTCATTTGCAGCAATACTGCAACAAAACCCACAAAATGATTAGGAAGCCTTGCACGTAGATACAGAAAATGCAGTCACAAGATTGCTAAATAGAAATTGCTCTATCTTTAAATGATCATGAGCTGTCAGCTGTTCCTTTGTTCGGATTATTATAGACACACATAAAACATTTGATTGAATGCTCAAGTTTTCACCAGCTAGAATCCAGACGGATGTCTGATAAAATAACAAACACACCCCACTCCACCCCTCCTCAGAACCCCCTTCCTGCTTCGGCTGAATTTCTCCCTGTATTGAAGCCAGTATTTCATGCACTAAATTGGACAAAGCAAGCAAACAATCTCCTTCGCATTGATTTCCAAATCAAATCATTGTTAATCACATCAATATTCCCAGCTGATTCAACAGTCTCGGAGGCCAGCTTTCTGGCTCAAACAAGCTCCTCTGCATGGATGCCACGGAGTCCTCTGAGTGTGCTGTCCAGGTTTGCTATTAATTATTATTGGAAACATTCAGGTCTGATTCTCTTTCTCTTCTTTCTCCCCCCCTTTCCCCTCAAGCAGCAAGGAAGAAACAGGAATACTGTTCTTCACTTGACATTGGGTTTCTAACCTCTCTCAGTGATGTGCAGGGGACAGCTGCCTAGTGCTGAAGTACAGATCCAGGGCACTGCTGGTTTACCTGTAAGCAACCACAATACCTCAACCACTGGGAAGCGTGGCAGACATTTCAGTGTGGTGAGCTGCTAATTTCTGGGGCTAAACTCTGCTCTTTTGTGGTAGAAGACTGATGAGGGGTGTGACAGCTTAGGGGGTATCAGAGCCTGCCTCCTCAGGCTGGGCTGACTGCGGAGCAGAAGCCTGCTGCTGCAGACATTTGTCCAAAGGATTCATTTCAAATCCATGTGCATCTCTTTATGTTCAGTGAGACGCCCCTCCTGCTTTAAACTAAGCAAGTGCCTGTGCTTTGGAAGAGCTGAGGTCTGACTGTGGCAGGAGCGGCACTGGCCTTGGCAGCCCGGTGTGGGAGGGGTTGCTGTCAGGATCCGGGAGGAACTCAGAATCAGCTCCTGCTCCCCCCCAGCAGCTCTGCCCGAGGTCAGGTCTCACCACAGGCAGTGAACAACTCCTTCCCTCCTTTGCAAAAGAGGGAGCAGAGAGGAAGAAAAGGTGGTAGACTCAAACATGAGTCTTGCCAGCAATAACAAGAAACCCCAGCAGTGCACGCGCACACAGGCAAAGCAGTGCACACAAGCACACAAAGCACATCATGGCCCAGTGTAGAGAGGCCTGCCTGAGACAGGATTAATGGTCAGTCTGAAAAGAAGAGGATGAGCCTTGGAGACCAAAATACCTTCACAGGCAAAGCAGTGCACACAAGCACACAAAGCACGTCATGGCCCAGTGTAGAGAGGCCTGCCTGAGACGGGATTAATGGTCAGTCTGAAAAGGAGAGGATGAGCCTTGGAGACCAAAATACCTTCTCTGGGTTAGACACAGCTCATCGGAATTCCCTCTGCGCACATGTGGGCACAGCTGCTTGGGAAAGCATATGCTGCCCATTTGACATGTAATAAATTTACCCTGTCAGATAAGCAAGACTTCAGGACTATATCTGTAGCATCTATTAGGAACGGCAAATTAATTAAAAGTATGAACTAATTAACCTCCCTGCTCTCTGCCTCTTCCTTTGCCAGGGCAGTGAGGCTTGTCCTGCCGTGAGGCTTGTCCTGCCATCAGCCCTGCCGCAGCCTGCACTGTGTCCCAGGCAGCCCTGGGTTTGCTAATGGCCCACGCGCTACTCCCTGTGCATCTGGGGACTGAGGTGCCCTCTGCTTAATGAGGCCACTGACAGCCTGATGATGCTTTCTGTAGAAGTGTTCTCCCCTATGCCTTTACTTAAATTGTCTGTGGACTGGTTATAATATGGCTTTAGGCCAGTGTGTGAGCTGTAGAGTAGGATCGCCAGCAGAGGCTGAGATTGGAATGGGGTTTTGAAGGGTCTCTGCCTTAGAAGGGGAAAACTGATGAGGCGAAGAGAGCTCTAGAAAGAGACACAAGCTTCTCTTAAGGTGGTCGAGCTGAATTTAAGGAGTGTTGGTGTAACATAAAGCCCTTTGAACTATTCTTTAGTAAAGCAGGCTTTGTATAGCCACAAGGAAGCCTTAGCCAAGGGGAAATTGGGGCTAACTTCGTATCTGCTGTGGTTAACCTGCTAGAGACCACTGCATCCTCTGCAAATGGCAGAGAGTGCGCACAAGCCGGTGAGCACAGCAGGAGGCTCTGCGGTGGCTGCACAATCAGCCCACGTCAGCGCTACCAGTGGCTTCACCCCGTGAGAGCTAGTCTGTATTCTCTCGCTGTCACATTTTCCTGTCTGCTCACTTGTAAATCAAATTGCCATGTTCTCTGATGATAATGTTTTACTCCACCGAAAGTTACTGTTTGCACAGTGGCATCTGTATGATGCTGTTTTCCCCTCTGAATAATCATTTACATAATTTGAAACTGAAAAGAAAACCCAAACAACTACCATGGAAGAAAGGAAAATTCTCATGGAATAAATCTCCATAGACTCAGTTAAATTTCCCCATAAATGCATATTACTTCAGGAGCTTCCCGTGAAGGCAGCAATGAGGAGAATTATTCTGCTCAGTTTTTACCTACTGACCCTACCAAATACTTTCCTCAGCATGCTATCAGAGGTGTTGTAGAGCTGATGCATTCGCTATTTTCTGTTTAATAGAGCTGATATTCAAATCGAGTGATGTCCCTTGTCACAAATATAATTTCATCCTTCTACCACGCTTGCCAAGAACAATGCAATGGCCTCGCTGTTAGATACTGTGCTTGGTTCATTACTTTAAAATATGTTAGCACTTTGTTCATAATAGGTTTGATGGCTTAAACAATATAGGTGTTGAATTTTTAATGGTAAGAATAAGGTATTTATTTTATTTGTATTTGAAGGAACAGGAAGCACAAGTACCTTGTGAAAAATGCTGGTTTTGTGAGACCAAGTCCGGTTTTGCAGCTGTGCCAGACCATGCCAGTACCCTTTTTTGAGGTGATCCTGAAAATGTTGCAATTACTACAGGCAATTTATCATTTAAGGGTGGTATGAAAAATAATTCAGTGGCTCTTGCAGCACATGAGTGAGTTTTACCTTTATCCTCTCAGCCCAGCAGAGAGGGTCTGGCCAGCCATAGCGTCTAAGCTGTATACAGAGGGGAAAAAAACTTGCCTATGCTCAAACCATCTTTTAATCAGTGGCAGAGGTGTTTCTTGTGGGGCTGCTAAATTTGCCGTAGAAGCACAGGAATGGATTGGGGTTTCAAGATCATGTGGCTGTTGACACCATCTCCCCTGGTCTATTGAGTGCTATGTTAAGGTCTGATGTGTCCAATTAATACTGAGATTGGAACCCTACTGAGTGTCCCAAAATTATCCTGCAAGGAGCAGAGTACGAAGCTGCGGCAGGGTGGGGGGGTAGGAGGTGGGCAGCTGTGGGGCCTCACAGCATGGAGCAGCTCACAGCATCCCATGTGGCAAGGTGCTGCACTGGTTGGCTCCTTACTGAGGAGTTTGGAGGTACAGCCAGTGATAAATAGCATTATGGAATGCTTTATGCATAAGACATTGCTGCCTTGAAGGGGCACCAGGCTTCCTGGGGAGAAGCACGGTGGCATTTCTGGACGTGGCGGTCGGCCCCTCTGCTCATGGTAGGCTTCAGCTCCCCCTGCATGGCTGCTGCCCCTTCTCCTGACCTGGCCCACCAGCCCCTTTCCTCAGGGCAACTACATGTTCCTGTTGACATGCACAGAAATGGCTTCATCAGTCTTCTTCCCTACTCAGAAAAAAGTTAAGAGGCAGCACGAAATTTCCCTATTGCAACAAGAATCTGGGGGTTCCCCTGGGAAGGACTCCCTGATGGCACGCGAGGAAGGGAGGCAACGTTTTAAGGAAGGAATATTTGAGAGTATCTCTGCAAGAACCAGAAAATATTTTATTTTTAAAGCCACGTGAACAAAATTTGGCTTCCTCTGAAACTGGAAATTGTCTCGCAGCAACATATGCTAATTCATTAGATGAATTTCATTCACTGAAATGTGAACTAGAGTAATTTCTTCCTACTTTTGAATGCAAATTGCAATTCAGCCTTAACTGTGGCGGTATTCCCATTACACAGGGCTGAAGAATGTCTATAATATTTACTTTACTCTTGCTTTTAATGTAGCAAAATCTTTTCTCGATAAGCTTCATCTCATCCCACAGCAGCCTTTTGTGCTGTTCCTCATGTTCGGGTTTGCACCAAGGGGTCAGCTCAGCCCAACTGGGTAACAGCACTGCCTGGGGCCGTAAGTCTTCTGGACACTTGGGGGGACCTGAAAGGACACACAGTTCTCTTCTTCCATTCCTGGTGGGAACTGGGTCTGTCCAACCTGCAGCAGTCTAATACTGACAGAGCAGGGGCCTCCTGAGACATAGCCAATGTCTGCCGTATTTTAACTTTGATTTAAACGAGCAATTAGTTAATTAATAAATAGAGGAATTTGCTTCTATTTTTATTTGCAATTTGAATGAATGACTCCTCCAGCAAAAATAAACTACCCCAATAATAACACCTTTATAATGTCAAGGCTTCTCTTTGGACTGCTTATGAAAATGCTGCATAACCTCCATCAGTACCGACTTGTACTGAGCACCATAAGCATTGAAAGAAGAGGAATAGCAAGAGGGAGGGGGGGAGAGAATGAGGCTTGCTTCCTCCCATACATTAGATTATTTCTTAAAAATTGTTTTGGTAATTTTTTTCTGCTCACAATAGATTTGCCTGTGTATTTATGCGTGTTATTCTGTCTGTATGAGGCTAATGACTGACTGAAATCATTTACTGAAAGCAATTTTTTGGACATCTCTCCATGTACTCTAAAAGGTGATACAGTATAAGGTTTTTGTTATTGTTCAGCTCACATCTGGAGTCGACTCCAGCCCACGTCTGGCACGTCAAGTCAATAGCCTCACTCTATATTCCACCCGCATCTTTTCCTTTTCCGAGCTTGTTCTGTCTGACTTGATACTGCCAGGTGGTGCAGTCGCGGGAGGAACTGTGTGCGGGAGGGAGCACTCTGGTTTGTGGTAGGAAGCTGGTGTGAGGAATTAAAGCCTCTGTTGTGACAGAGATGGCAACAAAAGCAGAAAACTTCCTCATGCAGAAGGAAAAACCGTCTTTGTGATAACTGAGACATTCAGAGGTGATACGAGGGTATTGAGCAATGCCTTTCACACTAATTTCCAAAGTGCTGTTAATCTCAGTCTAGGTCAGGTCTTGAAGCTTCGTTGCCAGAGGCTGGCTGGTGAAGTTGCTTCCCACCGCTGCGGCTGGCTGACGGGATTTGTTCCCACCTGCACTTTAGCATAACGGACACATAAAGTACAGTGAGGAGAAACCAAATCCTCTTTAATGCCCTCTCCTCCCATTCCACAGTCCTGGGGTTTTTGCGTGCTGGTTGCACATAACAAGGAAAACCAGCTCAAGCTTCCCCCTGGCAGGGACCACCAGAGCCACGCTGTCTGTCAGGCAGCAGGAGCTGCTCCTTAGACGACATGATTTCCCCACCATATAACTTCATCGCTGCAACCTCCCACTGCCGTCACCCATCTCCAAAGGGCCATTACTGCCCAGTCTGTAGATGTTTGGGGTAAGCAAATATCTCAAGCTGAGAAGTCTGGTATTGGTACATTGCAAGAAAATCCCTCAACCTTAAAATTGCTTATGGTAAAAAGCTCCGGTTTGGAGATATCACTGTTTAACAGACCAAACCATCTCAGGAGTTTAAGAATAAACCTGGGGTACACTGGTGTGACTGGTTGTGGGGTGACGGATGGAGGGAAGAGTGGCACAAAATACAAAGAAGCTGTGTTTGAAGGAAAGGCATCTTAACAAACAGTCTTAATCTTCACCTTTCAGTATGTAAGTCACAGTGCAGCTTCCTGCCATTATTAGAGCAATTAAAATGCAATTACTTTTTCATCTTTATTTCAGTTCTTGAATAATGAAAGCCACTTTCCACCAAGGGTGATCCATAAAGGAAGGCATTTTGCATGCGAAAAGCTGCAAAGGGTGGAAGACTTGGGGGTATCGGCAGTCAGCAACGAGCAACTGAGATTGGTAATGCTACAGTGAGCTGCCTCCTCTGCGCAGCTCTACAGGATCATGGAAAGAGGCCAATTGCTGGATTTCTGCACTTTATCTTGATTAAACGGCTGTTTCAATTTGGTATTCACTCCTTTCATATTTGTAATCACTTTAAGATTTTCATTTTATAGTATTCACTTATTTAACTGCTTGTTTCCTGCCAAGTCTAAAAAAAGAAAGGCTTTTCCCTCCCTTCTCCTTTCTGAGCTGCAACAAAGGCAAGAGTTTACACAAAATTAGTTCTATATTTAAAGTTGCCTGATGTAACTCTCTGATCACTTTAAATAGAGCTGGTAGATGTTGCAAGTAAGTACTGGAGTGAAAGATCCTGAGCTGCTGGGGGATGCTGGCAAACGCGGCAAGCGAGGGGGCAGGCGGGTGGGCATCCTTTCTGTGATTTATTTTCAGGTGTGTGCTGCCTACCTGCAGAAGGGCTGTGCTCCCCCAAAAGGCTTCTGCAGCGCTGTGGGGTTGGGAATAGGAGAGCGGAGGCTGCTGGAGGCTCCGTGGCGTGGGCGCTTCTCCAGAGAGGTGGGAAGGGGAAAGCTCTCCCCCCGGGGCTGCAGTGGTTACCAGACTGCCAGCAGCAGAAAAACAACCCGCTTCTGATTCCTTATTACCTGAATTAAATATCATCCACCTTGTATCTTAACCAAGGTAATGGGAAAAGAAATACAATCTAAATTTACTGGAAAGGATGAAACCCTTGTAGGTTTTAATTTCATTATTAAAGACTGAGGAAATCAACATATTCTTAGGCATTTGCTGGACTAGTTAGCTTTGTCACACTCATTTGTCAACACTTTTTTATTGAAGTTGAGGGATCTAATTTAACACTCAGTTTACCTAGAACACAGTTTTCAGATTACAACCTGATAGCTAGGGCAGCTGATCTCACCTGTCCAAGAACTGCACTGTACTGTAAACTGGGTTTAATTACTGCATTTTAGGGACAAATAGCTTTTGAACTGCCTGTGTATCTAATTTGCCGATCCAGTCCTAGAGAAATTTACTATGAAACTTTTTTTGCCCCCCAGTATTGACTGGTTTTAGTGCATACCTTCAGAGGGAAGGGCAGGAAGACTGGTCAAACAGCAGACTTGCAGAAAATCAGGTTGGTCCTAAAACACGGCCAATATTGCAAAAATTTCCCCAAAGAAAAGGCAGCCTTTGCACAGCCCTGCCGTAGCTGACCCACAGGCAGTGGGGGTAAAAGTCAGCTTTTGGCTGCACTCAGTTGCAGCGCTGCAGTGGGGGTTTTGCTGGACCGGTTCCTGCTGTACATGGGTATGAGAGTCCAACAGGGTGCTGGGGAAATGACTGCCCAAAGAAAGAAAATCAGGTTTCTTGATATATACACTAGCTCAACAGTGAAAAGTGTTCACATAAGAAAAGTGAAAAGTGTGAGCCTGTGGGACATTTGAATTTAAAATTGATCTGTTTGGGATTTGTATCTGATTGCTGATAGACTGCCAGGAACTGGCACAAACCTGGCCTAAGGACCAGGACTGTGTAACTGCAGGGACTGTGCTTTCTAGATTTTTCCTGACTATTAGAAGCCTCTTTTGCTTTCAAAATAAATATACTCAGAAGATACTGTTACAAAGAGCAATGAGTGGCAGGACTGTAAGTTGTGAGTCTCACGCTTCTCAATTGTCTTAAGTTACGGTGAAAAGGATGATGAAATGAGGGACAGATACTGCGAGGGGAAATCTGAAGTAGGAGTAGTCCAGCTAAAAATGCTGGAATCCAAAGGCTCCTTACCATGTAGGGGTTTTTCACATTCAAAAAACAGTAGTGCATTTGTGGCCTTGATGGTGTCTGGGATCTGAAAACCCCTCCCTATCCTTTGTATGGATTTTCTTTAGCCTTCTAAATCTCAGTGATATGAATCAATCATATCTGAGCACCTCTGTAAAAATCTCACGTCCTTTCCACTGAGTTTCACCCATCATTCCCTTTTCAATCAATAGAAGAAAAGCCAACTTCAATCTTCATTCATAATTGGTACAAAAAACAAGTCTGAGGTTTGAAAAGAAAGTTTTGATCATTTCTCCTTAACCCAACACTGTCCCCCTCCCGCCCCATCTTCACTCACCCCCCCCCCCCCACCCCCTACCCCACCCCCAACCCCCAAATATCTAGTTTCTGACCAGGTTGGTAATAAGAGGGTCCTGGTGGGCATAAGTTCTCATGGGGTTGCTGACACCACTGGAAACAGCACCAGCCTTGCCTTTCACTGTGTCATGACCGAAAACCTCGGTCGATTTACAGAGTTGGAAGTGTTGAGTGACCAAGCAAAAGCTGGTGCAGTCATCTAAGCTGGTTCCCCAGAGGCATTGTCACCTCTTGGTCAGAGGAGACAGTCTCATCAGCTCTGTTTCATGAAGCATCATGAAGCATGGGCACCTATAGCGGTTCCAGGTCAGCGTGATCTCAGGGTCATTCATAACCTTTAATAATTGCCCAACCTTTCTGCACAGTGGAGGTTTGACTTTGCTGTGATTTTTTTGAAGCAGTTAAAGAACAGCTAAAAGAAAATACAGAGATTTGCATTTGACTGAGCTACAGAGTGATTGGAGCCCAGTCCCATACCCCAGGAGCCTGCATGCCTGTAGCCCTGCATGCTCAGAAGGAAGGGGACAGAGAAGGAGATGGCATGAGTAAGAACACTATCTCACTGCTGCGGGAACACTGGGAGCTTTAGGTGAAAAATTAGAGCAAAGCTTGGATTTTTCTGCATGTTAAAATTAAGGCTAGCTGACTCCTATGCTTGCTTTGACTAGACCCACTGGCTGAGGTGCAGAACAGCCGCACAAATTACCATCGTCACAGACAACACCTTGCTTTATTCACTGCCTGGTCTTACAGTGAAGCAAGGTTTTACCTTGCTCGGTTTTACAGTGAAATCATAATTCTGCCCTCTCTGTCACAGCCCCTGCAGGGCAGGAGGCTCCTCAAGGCAGCAGAGCCGGGGATGACATTTCCTCCCAGGCTGCCATGCCCTGGCCTGGCTCTGCTGCAATGAGAATAAGCAACCACAGGAGGAGGATGGAAAATTACCTGCCAGTCATTTGGTTTTCGTGTGAGTGATCCCCTCCCAGTTCACTCTGCTGCAGAAGTTTTCTCTAAACACGTATTCCTGCAGCTTGCAGCCAATTCCACTCGCTTTTTCCCTCCTGCAATCTCGCCTGTCCTTGAATTTGATTGAACCAAGCTGTAACCAGCATTGTAGTCAGGGCTCGGAGAATACAGTTTCATGAGCTGCTCTCTGAAAAAACTAAATGAGTTGACCCACTGCTCTCCTCACCCTTCACCCCCAGCCCCAAACATGCAGCAAGGCCTGGGCTTGAGTTGGGGAGTTGCTGAATTTTTATTATCTTAGGCAATTTTTCTCTGCAGATTGATTTCTGTGAAACACCTCAGGGTATTTGCTAACATAAACATTGCTCCAGTGGCACAGGCTGTTTGTTTACATCGATAGGAGGAAAAGAGCCCTTATTACTGAAATTTTGCCTCTTTCTCTCAAGCTTCTCCCCAGGAGCCAGCACGTAGGCAATATTGATACCTGCTTTTTTAATTTAGGCCCAATTTTCTATATAGATGGATGTGACGATGCATAAATAATACACCACTTTGCTGCATGGATTGTTTATTCCAGAGCTCATTGGCATGCACAGCACAGAGGCAAGCCGAAAGCTTCTCTGGATGGGTATTGTCAGATAACTTGCCAGGTTGTTCCCTAGAGAAAATCATCAGGCACACAGAGCTGGAGTTTGTGAAGTCCTTTTATTTTATCCTTTCAGTGTACTCTGTGCTGGTACAGCAAAGTTCAGGCTGAATCAGCACTCCTATTAAAATTCCTTATTTTCAGGAATTTATAAGTTGCCCGTGAAGAGAAAGAGAGCAGGACACGACTGTGAGAGAGCAGGGCTCCGGGGATGAAGTCGTGGGCACTACATTTTAAAAAGCACACAACACCAGAATGACAAAGGCTCTTTGTATAAAGCAAACAGCCGTGCTGGGTGGCTGTCAGGCTGCAGAAGGTGGGCACTGGGGGGGTCACGCTGCCGGACTCAGAGGGCTGGGACATCTGTGCCTGCACCCCTTCGTCTCCCGACTCTGCCTGCACAGGGCCCTTGATGTTTCGAGGGCTTCAGGGCTCCAAGGGGATGCAAATGCCTGGACAGCTGGTTGCAGTGGAGCTTATCATGGTGCATGATATTGTCTACTTAAATAGATTATGAAAGGCCCAATTCTCCCATTAATTGCAAAATTCTCAAGAACTTCATTATGAGCAAGCCTTAACTGTACAGTTTAGAGCCTTAATCACTTGATATGCCATATGGCATTCCCCAAATCTAATACTGTGAGCAAAACCCCTTCCTAAGTGCTTTATGATGAACTCAATTTACAACTGATACCAAATAATATTTGATTCTTTGTTACTGTCTTACCTGGGAAGCATTTTCTGCAATTTTTTCCTATGGAAGTACATTATTAAATCTGCTGAAACGAGGAGTGAAAGGGGTTAGATTTGGACATGTTGGGTAGTAAACTCTGACCTGCTCTTACTCTAAGGGCAGTCTTGGTGTTTTCTGAAAAAAATGGGGAAAGGCAACTAACCTCTCTGTCTCTGCCCAGCTGGCAAAATAGTGGTTTGCAAAATGGCTGTATATTAAATTTACATTAGGTTTATAGTTTACAGCAGTGCCTCACTGGTTACGTAATGCATGGTGGCATTCTCAGCATCCCGATGCTGGAATGGCCCCTGACTTTGGAAGCTAACGTAAGTAGAAAGGGTTTTCCTCAGCTGACTGCATGGTGTTTAGTGTTACTTGTTTCAGATTAGTGAGAGCCTACCTCTTCTCCCAGCAGCTAGCAATGAAAAGGAACACGCTACTGTCTGGATTAATATTTTTTTTAAAATGTTTGTTATGAAATTGTGCAAAAATACAAGCAGAGAAATACAGGCCTGAGAAGCTTAGTCAAAGCAAGCCTATTACCCAGAGGAAATTACAGCAATCTTGCATGTATTAGTGGGCAAAAAAGGAAAACAAAAGATATTGTGTTAAATGAGACTTGTTTGGGTTGTCTGCTGGAATTGTTTTTTTGGTTAGTAAGTAATTGCCAAGCTAAGCTGCAATAATAATATAAGCATGGTAATAAGATAACAAATGCCGATGGATAGCTGACGTAAATTTAGATGAGTGATCCAGCTGGCCTTCCAAGAGCAAGGTGTCCTAGTTAATGGGCAGGGAAGGCTTGGAAAAATGAATATGTGAAGTATATTGAGTGAGGCATAAGAGCCAAGTTAAATGCAATGTTTTGGACCTACTTTCCTCTGCATGGTGGCCATCAATGCACCACAGTCCTGTACCATTGGCCTCGGGGGAGGATGCTGCATGTCTGATGATGCCTGGCAAGGTGAAGGCGTTCACTTCTGCATCCTGACTGGAAGCACATGACTTGATTCTAGTAGCAAAGATGTGCTAACACAGGTGACTTGTTTCTTGATCCATATACATAGGGAGGGCTTGGAGGGACTGGTCAATGGGGAAAATGGGAGTACTGGCTGCTTTTTTTTTTTAGACACACAAATTCTCTAAGTTAGACAGCCAGGCTTTTAAGCTCCTTCCATATTCAGCAGAAACAGATAAGCTGCCTATCTGGGCAACTATTCTTGTTGCTCCCGCCTTTCCTCACCCTCCTTGTCTCAGAGCCCCTAACCAGATTAGCGAGAGGAAATTAAATCATTCCCCAGAGCTGGCCAAGTTTTCCTACCCATCCCAAATCTCTCTGGCAGGCAACTGAAGCCCCTGTAGGAGCAGAGGGTGATGCTAGTTGGAGAGTTAACGTCAAACCCAGTACCGTCTGTCCAAACAAACAAAAAAGTATTTCTAATCGAGGTTAGCTCAACCTGTATGGCTTTGCTCTACCCCATGGCCAAACATGCTCACCTGCCTTGCTGTGTGCTGGACTGACTGGTGTCATCTCTACTGCCACTATTTTAAGCAAGCTTCCCTCCTCAAAAAGTGCCAGGCTGATACGGTAGGCACATCTAGATAGCCACACAAATCAACCATTAATGCCAAAAATATAAGTACCTTTTTTAAAAAAAAATAATTCTATAAACCTCAGCTGAGGAGCAGTTCCCTGGGGAGTGCTCACACAGCCAGTGTCATGGCTGCTCTTGTGCCGACAGCGATGCATGGCTGAAGAGCTGCCAGGCTTTGGGACACCTGATCCGAACAGCACGCAGCGCTGGGAGTACTTGGTAAGTGGAGCTCATAAGGCTGACACTGGGCATAGATATATTTTGGATATAATAGGTGAACTCCCCCAGCTACATGCTAGCCCTACAGGAGCAAGAGAGAGTACCTGGAATGCTGACCACACATCGGGTCTTATAATGGGGACCATCGTTACTCAGGTACCAGAGGCAGTCGCTGCCTTTCTCCAGGCTGACGTTACTCAAGAGCACTGCTTGCTGTGAAGCTATTTGCCTCCTTTTAACAGCTTGGAATGGAAATCAAGATTTCTGAGTGTCACCCATTGCCTCAGCCCCCACCAGTAGTGTCCCATCCCCTGCTCACGGTGGTGCGGGGACCCAGCCTGGCCTCTGTTGTTGCATTGATTCAGGGGGTGGAGGGCTCCGAGGAGCGTTGGGAATGCGACTAGAGCTTTAATTTCAAAAGCGTTATTTGTTGTTTCATAATAATTAAGTCTAGGGCTGGAAGGTGTCAATATGGTTGAGCCCCGCAGAAGGGTGGCAGCTGAGGGGCCAGGGGCCCCTCCGTTCCTTGAGCTCTTTGGTTGTAGTGTCCCTATCACAGACACGGGCATTGTTCACAAATGCGAGTGTGCGTATCAGACAGCGTGCACAGAGGGTGCAAATATGGGACCAGGTATGCCAGGACCTATCCCTTGTGCCAACTCCTGCTGCCCTCCTACTCTGAGGGGTGCCCAGGGACCCGGTGATGCCGAAGGCTGTGGTGGGTTCAGCTGGAGGTGTCACCAGCCCCTTGCTGGCGGCAACTGCCTGACACCCCAAGCCGTGGAGCAGAGCCGTGGTGGGTCGCTCGTCACAGGCTGCATGAGGCTGAGCCCCTGGTGGGGGGGACGAGCCGGAGGCTGGTGCGATTATGCCTCAAAATGGCTTTGGGCAAGATGCCTAACACGAGGTGGGGGGCTTGAAAAATTGCTTGAGATGTGCAGCCAGCCCTGGCACGTCCCTTAAATGAGTACCATCTTTTTTTGCTGGGATAATCTATCATACTTGAAACACTCTGAAAGGTTGTATCTTTCCCCTTAACCATCTTTATCATTTTAATTTAAAAGCTTTTTAAAATTATCACCCAAATAAATGATAAGTAGTAGCAGGGTAAACTGCTCTGAGCTCTCCATTAGTGCAAACAATGCAAAGCGACTGTGCTCTATTTACAGAAAATTAATGAACGTAAAAAAGATGAACTGCACATCATTCTGGTGATCGTAAGTTGTTTTTCATGCGAGGAGGTTTGCAGCTTTATACAGTAAATTCTGGGACAAAAGAAACATCTCTGCAATATTAATAGTTGTAATATATGATTGTATGTGAAGGGAATAGAAATAACATTTATTTTATTTAATGAAGACTAATGAAGTTGTTCTGATCTTTCCATTACAGTTTCAACAAGTTTTTCTAATCAAGAAGATCCTACTTTTTGAAAGCTAATTTTTCATTTTAAACTTCTGAAATGCCAGTAGAACAGTGAAATGCAAAGGCAATATCGTAGGATGTCAGAACATTACCAGTTCTAATGGGAAATTGATGCATTTCAGGGGGGTTGTTTTTGATTAAAAAAAAAAACAACAAAAAACCTCAGGCTATTACAGAAAAGTTTCTTTTTCTGTCATGGTACTTTATCTACAGAGAAACATGGCAGATACTCCTCAGTGGGCTTATCCACAGCTGGATGGAAAAAGGGGCTTACAGAAAAGTTTCTTTTTCTGTCATGGTACTTCATCTACAGAGAAACATGGCAGATAGATACTCCTCAGCGGGCTTATCCACAGCTGGATGGAAAAAGGGGGTCTTTTTCCCAAACCTGATCAGGGCAGGATACTGTGCAGCTTAAGATAAAGGACACAGTGTTGAGGGATGGAGAGGGGGAAGCGGTAACCACTGACACCACACCTCCGGGGGCACAAAGTCAGCATAGACAGGCTTTGAAAAGTGCCCTCAGCTCTTTAAGCCTGGTTATAAATACTGAAAAGCAAATAGGACCAGACTTTTTTGCGGGTATTCGTGTTCAGATCCACAAAGGAGCATGGCTATAGGGACCCACTCATCTTTGGGATGATGCAAAGGGAGGGCACAGACCTGGCCAGCCATCTGCATGGCTGGTGACAGGGGAGAAGGGACTGGCTGTCCCTTCAGTGCTGTGGGCACCTGGGCTAGCTCATGGGCTGGACAGGGTGCCTCAGGCAGGAGAGGGGAAGGTCCTTAAACGGGGAAACAATTTAAACCTGTATCTCATTGACTTTCTGGGCAAATGAGCTAACAAGAGGAACACGGAAGAAGAGCAAAAAGACAGCTCTGCCCTTTCATTGCCACCTGCAGCTGTGCTCCCCAAATCCCCGTGGGAATGCCCAGGGGGTACTTAGTGCCGATGAGGGTCTCTGCCCCATATCCCCCTGTCAGCTGCTGGGTTTCAGATCATATGTTGCAGCACTGCTTCTAGGAGAAGAAAATGTGGAGTAGTTGCACAGAATTCTGTTGTCTTAATTTCTGTCATATATATCATCTTACGCTGTGTTGGTGCTGCTACATAAATCTGCTGTCTAACACCTTCTCATAGCATTAATAGGGTTGTTGAGCCTTCAACATTTTTCACACCTGACAGTTTCTTAGAATGCATCAATTATTTTCCTACCTGTGTTCACAGTTTTGTTGGCATTTGTAAAAAAAGAAAAGAAAGGGATTGATTTTATTTTTGATTTAAACAGAAGAACTGAAGTCTTTCGTAGCCTTTATATAAGCACAAATATGATAACTACCAAAGCTGATGGTGAAATCTGAACTGGTGAACTGCCATTTTCAGGCCAGCAGGTGTGAAGCAGAAGAAACAGGACAGGAAAGTCATAGTGAAAGTAAGATGAAAAAATCACTACCTGTTAGTGCCATTTCTGGCTGCATTGATGCACCAAAGCACATGTAAACACCCACAGACACCCACAGAAAATGTTTCTGACCTATAACTGTTCATTGCTATACACTTGGTAAATTTTCCCAGTATCATTTATCTTGGGCTGAGAAACACCTGGCTTCTCCCATTCCTCCTTTCCTTCCTTAGCAATCGGGTTTTATATTGCTGCCTGCCTTGTGCCCCAGCACCCCCCAACCCCCACCCCCAGTTTCTCCTCATTCCCCTGCTCTCAGCAGCTTAATGCTGGCCCGATGCCCTGGGGGTGGCAGGTTGGTGAGACCTCCATGGCACCTGCTGGCTCTGGTGCTTCTGGAATGGCACCTCGGCACGCAACGGCAGACAGGTTCTTGTCATACTCAGGAGCCCTGATGTCACACTAGCCTTTTTAAAAAAAAAAAGTCAAGAAGGCTTTGGTCGCTGTATACTTTGTGCTTTCCCTCAGCAGTGTCACCCACACATTTACTTGACTTCCTTCTTGCCCTTACACACATAAAATAGAAAGCTGACAATTTTAATAAGTATAGCCTTTTCTGCCTAATTGAGATTAACATACACAGTTAAAGTATTAGCACAGGAGCTGAACCTTGGTGTCTTTCAGGAATTGCTCATCTATTTGCTGGGTCAGGTTCTGATTAGTTATTTTAACACCACATATTTGCAATGCAATGTCATGGGATAGACCTACTTCTGCCGTCCTGCCCTTAACAGCGTGTACAGGGACGCGACCCCCCCCGCCCCGCCGCCATGTGTACAAGCACACACTCGTGCGTGCACACCCTGCCGCCCCCTCGCTCTCTGGTTGATGTGCTTTGCCATACTTTGGTGTCAGCCGAAACTGTGGGCACCACGCATCCTTGTGTGGCCAGGACACAGCATGAGCCAGCAACCTGCCCCTAAGGAGCCCCTGGCTCCTCCTCATGCCTGCATGGGTGACGTGAGATGCTGCTGCCCTCTGGGTAGAATAGAGCAATAAAATTACTCCAGAAAAGGTAGATATTACATTAAATTTGTAGTGGTTGCAACCACCAGTAACCACTGGGTTGGTGACCTTGAGGAACTCACCTTCACCCATGCCTCTGCCACCCCCAGAAACACCCGTGATTTCTGGAAGACCTGCCCCGCTGCCCATGAACTCTTTAAGGAGCAGAAGTGGATTTTTTTTAGGGTGGGTTTTTTCACCTGTGGTGGGGAACCAACAGTGTTCTTGTGCATCAGTCACTGCTGGCTCCAGGGTGCAGCGGGCCCAGGGGAAGCAGGGTGGGGAGGGCAGACCCCTCAGCCTGAGCTCCCAGGGACGAGCAGTGAGGTGACCTCTTGGCTGTACCCCGAACCCTGCTCCCTGGTGGCACCTGTTTCACCTTGCTGGATGCTTCCAGCAGAGACCCTGAGGGAGCACTGAGCTTTGCCTGCAAATGACAGCCAGAGGAGGCTGAATGTTGCTCACCCTGCCGTGCCGGCCGGGCTCGGTGCTGCAAGAGGTGAATCTGGAAGGGTCCATAAGCCACCGAACCCTACGGCCTCACTGTATTTCCCAAGAGGCAGCTCTGTCTCCAGCTACCCTCCCCCTTCTCCTCCTTCCTTGCCCCCTCTCAGCCTCGGGGATGTAGAGGTCCCTGCTGGCTCTTCCCATCACAATTTATAAAAAACAAATCCACTTTGCAGTGGAAGCAATTCAAGGCATGGCAGACACCGTTGGGAGCAGGATTTGGCACCTGGGGGAGCAGGCCCCATCTGCAGCTCCGGCCAGCGCGGCTGCTCCCCGGGAGCTCGGCACACGGCCGGGGCTGTGGGCGCAGAGCAGGGAGGAACAGGAGAAGGGAAAAAACACCCAGGGAAATTATTTACGTGACTTTGATTTCTGCACAAATCTTGCCCTAAAAAGGGCACAGCTGTCACTCCATTTGTCAACATCAGCAAGTAATTATGTAAAGAAAAACATCATTGTACTTTTGACTTTGACGCCTGTCGTATCAGCCAGAGACCGATAGATGGACCACTTGGATTATGCGAGGTAATCGCATGGTGTGAATGCGCAAAGCTGGAAGGGCTCCTCCGGCTTCTGCTAAGCTTGGGCTTTTTTTTCCCCCTAATAACAGAGTGAGAATTGAGAAAGAGAGAGAAAATTAGCAGTAGAAAAAGCAGCTCCTCTTTGTTGAATAGACAGTTTAATTTATTCCTGAGCACAATGTACCTGAAGAATGATAAGAAACAACTTTGATATCATGCTAAATAAATAAAAAAGAGGTTGCATAACCTAATTTTCTCTGGGTCTTACAGCAGTTTCTATTTTATCAGCTTCCATTTAACCGGAGCAAAATTAATAAGATGAGAAAAGTAGGGATACTACGAGGTTTCTTAAAAAGAAAAAAGGAAGCGTCTGTAAGCTAATTATTTTGTGTGCAGGTCTCTGCGTGGCAGTTCAGGGGGGCTGACCTCCAGGAGAAGCTGCTGCTGGGTGAGTGGCACCGAAGGCTGGGTCCCCAGGTCCCCAGGCTGGAGCTCGCCGGCAGGGTGAGTGGCTCCACATGTGGGACTTCGTGCCAGGGCTGGTGGGGTGCTTGGGCTCCGCACACAGCCGCCCGCCTCTCGGAGGTGGGGGGTCAGGGGAGAAGAAATGTCCACGCACACCTCAGCCACGCCGGGTGCAAGCTCAATGCTCCCAAGCATTGCAACTGCCCCCAAGATTTCAGAGGCAGCTGGTTCAAACAGGTCAAAATGTTTTGCTCTGTGTGAGAGCACAAGCCCTTTGGTTAATAATTGCCTCCCATTCCCCCCCTCTTATTCCCCAGGAACAAGAACCAAGGAGAAAAGAAAGCAAAAGATTAAATAAACATTTTTTTTTCCCGTATATTTCCAGATTTCAATTATGCCTGATTTAGAGATACTATAACTGCAGTGAGAGGAGATGGTGACAGCCCGGTGCATCCCTTCCCCATAGTGTCTGATGTTCACATGCAGGAACATGGAGCCCAACACCAGCTGAAGGTGGCTTCAGGCATGGCTTTAGCCTGTTTGGCTTTGGGCATGTTTTAAAATCTGTCTGGAAGGAATAATGGATATCAGGGTTTAGATGTAAATTTCCCCATTAAAAAAAGCAGTGATAGGTCATTTTATTATTTTTTGGTTTCTTGTTGCATTGCTAAGGCAGGGCTGGGAGGGTGGGGGGGAGCTTTGAGGAGGCTCCTTTGCAGCAGTTTTACTTTTGGCAAGTACAGCTCACATTGACCTGAAGAGGAGAGTGTCAGTGCCTGCCTGACTCGTTGGTGAGGGCGAGGGGGCTCATGTTAGTGCAGAAACTCAGCCTGCAAAGCTGCCGCCGGTTGTACTGCAGCAACATCTTTCTGACTAGATGTTTCTGAGAGGCTTAAACTGGCACAGCGGAAGGGGCAAGGTCCCACCCTCTTCAACTTGAGGAGCCCTCGGGCTGCCGCACACGCAGCAGGTCCTGCTTTTCCACCCCTGGGCTGAGCTTAAAGGCTTCTGGTAATGAGAAGACCTGATGCCAGGAGTGCCTGGGAGCTGGCTCCCCCTCCTCCCGCAGTGATGCCCGTCTGCCAGCTGCTGGTCCCAGGGCATAAATAACTCTGCAACGGTCTGACATGGAACTAAGCCTCTTACTTTATATGCATCGTAACCCTGCTGCTGGAAGTAAACTTGTATATGCAAATTGTACATCAGTAAACAGTGACAAACGCGGCCTGATTCCTCGGGCATCAGGCATTTACATGGGTATCTTTTGTGCTCTGGAAACACGAAACAGGAATGGGAAAATAAATTAGCCAGTATTAGGGGTTATTTCATTTGGACTTCTCTTTTTTACAAAAGGAAGAAACTCCTTGTTTGTGCAGCCTGGTGAGAGACGCTAGCCGTAAAGAGGCAATGGGTGCTTTTGGGTCGCGTCCCGCAGTGTTTACTGCTTGCACGCCACTCAGATAATGACAAAACTTGGGTGTGCGTGGTTCAGCAAGTCCTGATACAGATCCCTCCTGGGCCCGTGGTGTGCCAGTGTCCCCTCAGTCCCTCAGTGCTGCGTGGCACACAGGCAGGGGTCACAGGCAGACGTTTGCTGTGCGCTCCCGTTATCAGGCTGTGAGCACCTCTAGCCCGAAACACGTCTGAGAGGTCGACTGCAACAGGCTGGGGCAGCTCCATGTCAGCGCCATGCTGCAATGCAACCGTCGCTGCCAATTTACTTTCACTGTGCCAAGCAGCTTTCCACCATAAAGAAGATAATGCAGGAGCATAGCAGGCTGCAGATACACTTTGCACTAGATTGTGGTATAGAAATATATTGAAGATAGTATTTACTTAAAAGACAAGTAAATTTTTTTTTTTGTGTCTGCTTGGAATAAACCTAATTAAAAGCTAAACAGAGTGTTTTCCCCTTCACTTTAAATACTACAACTAGTGACAACATCTGTGTTGCACAATTTATTATCTGTGTGTGCAATGTTGTAAAACACACTTTCCCAACATTATAAACTGG